>NW_009260616.1:7434057-7462620 GCF_000687185.1 Egretta garzetta | reverse complement strand
TTCACTACAGCCGCAGCAAGGGCCTCCTCCCAAATACCCAGCCCTTCAGCCGAAATGCTGTCTGGAAGGAGTCTGCCCTTTCTGGAGATCTCATGCTGCTTTGTGCTTACAGCAGAGGAAAAAATGCTTTGGCAATTTGCAGGTCATAGCATCAGGTTCTTTCCACAAAAAGCTAATAGTTGCGTAACAACAAGGTCTTTCTCAGAAAGTGATGAGCAAGGAGAAACCCAAGGAGAAATTGAAGAGAAATCTGCTACTGTCCACCTGTGGGGTGAAACTTGGCCAAACTTTAGAAGAAAACTAGAGCAGGTGGACTTGGTTAGGGCCACAGCAGACAGGTCAGATGTCTATGTGTTGGGGTTTCCTCATATGTATGCAGGCGTACGCACAAACAGGGACAGAAACATGCACGCTATGTGCATGCTTATGCATACTGTAAACAACAAAAAAATGTCTACTGGAGAAGTTAATAATCTAGATAACTAATGTAACTGCAGTACCCCCACTTTCAGATACCTCATTTCAGATATCATTAGAAGAGATTAATCCCACCCAAAAATACTTTATTTTTATCAATACCCTTCCCTGATCATTTGCAGTGGTGTTTATCATTTATATGTTGTGTTCTGTGCTTCTGCAGGTGATATGTTTCTATATTTGCTATGTTCTTGAGTGTAAGAAGACTCTTCTTTAAATGGCAGCTTTTAGAAATATGTTTGCAGAGAGGAGATGTAAGGTCAGACAGAGTACCAGAATTTACAAGGACCAGAATTACCATATCACCAAGGAAGGCAGCAAACTGGGAACCTCACTGTGTCAGTCATTCCACCACTACCTAACCTTGCAAAGAGAGTAATGAGAGTCCAGTATTTTAATTTTGGGTGTCAGATGCTTGGTTTTGGGTATCACTACCAGCCTGGGCATTGGTACAGCCAATAATGCTGCTTCACAGAACAGCCTCAGCTTCCCTTTGGGAGTATGGCAGCAGGTGACAGGGCAAGTACTCACATGAGGACATGTCCAAAACCCCTTGGGCATCATCTGTTTCTTATACTGCCATTCTCATCTCCTTCAGTCCCTGTTCAGCTCCCCAGCACACAGAGTAGAGGATCTCTGAGAATAGCCTGGAGTGAATTGCCTGATCCAGCTCACAGGCCTCCTGTCAAGCCGGGTACTTACGAATAGATAAACTGTTTCCACAGCTTTACAGATGCTTAGAAAGAGATCTTCAAATCATAGCGAAAAGTGAGAAGCTGTGTGTTTTGTTGCTCAGCTTTCCCCACAAAAGAATAATGTGCACAGGAAAAAAAAAGACATGACTTAGTTTACAAACTTTCACCATGGGATGGAGCAGCTATGGGCATGCACTAATTTATGTTCTCTGCCACAATGACTGAACACACAGGGGACAGGAAACTCAGCACTGATTGATGTGAAAACTTACAGCATATAAAATAACCCACTAAAACCTCTCCTTCCCTAAATCAGCTAATGTGAGGCTCTCCCAAACGTGCAAGAGAGTAATCAACTTCTTAATGACTTTATTTGAGCTGTGGGACAAGGAGATAGAGGGTTATTATCTATCTTGTTTCATTTATATGGTACCTGACAGTGTGCTCCATCCTATCGCTAGAAATCACTGGGAATACTGTTACATGGATTTTTCTCAGAGGTCTTTGCTCCTTAGTCCTTTCTCTTTCTTTTTTTCTCTCCTTCCACCATCAACTCTAATCAATAAATCTCTCTTTCTCACTTTCTGTTTGAAGTTTTATAGCTATCTGATTATAGTCAGGTTAGTTTGCAGAGATACTGGACGTGTATATGGAGGAAAAGAAGGCGGAAAGTCATGGTGGCAACCCATGAAGGCAAGGTTTGGAGGCTTCCCTGCTGATTCCTGAATAAGACAGCAGCAAAGAAGCCTTTGCTCACACAGAGATGTGTCTAAGACCTCTTGGATGTCATCTGTTTCCAGTAATGCCCTGCCAGATGATTTCTCACAGGAGGTTTCATTTCCTGCTTGCAGAGGTACTTGAAGAGGGAGATTTTCTTCAAGCTAAAACAATGGTCGCAGTGAAACCTGTCTTGGAAAACAGTATAATAATTCCATGAAAGAAAAATGTTGGTGGGCATCTTGAGGATGGGTGTTTCACAGTACTCAGGATTTGTGCAGGAATGGGTTGCTAAAGGTTAACTATCCTCCAGGACTGGTCTTTCCTTAACAGCCATCTGTGTTTCTACCATAATTATCTAGGATGTCAGGAGTTTAAGAGAACAACCTAAATTTTCAAACACTTCTTCTAACAAAAGTACCCTGTGCAGACCAAAGCTGTTCAGTAACCGAGACTTCCATTTAAGATTAGAAAATAAATAAGGCACTCCCATTGAACAGTGGTATCAAATAGGTGGGAGGGCAAGGCTTGTATATTTGGCTATGTCCATACTGTAGGACCTGGGAGTGCTTCCCAGATCCAAATTTGGAGCATCTCCATGGGACCACGGACGTGGCTGTCCTTTCCTCCCTCTCTCCTGCCAAACTGGCAATCAGGTTGCCGCAAAGCTCCATGTGGCCATTGAGTACTTGTCAGGGAATTAAAGGATGGCCATTGTGTGGGATGTGGGGCACACCCCCTCCTCTTCTAGGAACACAACTTTAATTATAAAGCTAGTTTTTTTGTCTTATTTGCACTGGTATTTCATTAAGAGTAATTCATTTAGCACTGGTAGAGTAGTTTCAGAGTAAAACGTGTAACTGAGAGCAAAATTTAGGATCAGGATTTAAAATACGGAAACAGCAACTCTATAACTTACTATATTTATGGATATAATTCTCTGAGACCACATTTGTTCCTGTATAACTCTATTTAAATCAATAGAATTACACTGGGGATTAATTTACTCCTTAAATTTAACCACATTGAAAATAATTATAATGTCCTGTGACTATAATATTTTGATTTTCCAGGGGGAGAAATTTGCCAATATGTAATATGGTCTCACGTACCTGATTGCACATTACCTCCAAATCTGTGAGAGTCTGCAAGAATGGTAAAGCTGAAGAGGTCATGCTGTTTAGGTTGGAAAGGGGCCAGCTGCATCATTGGCTGAACATCTAGGCTGTCTTCAAAATGGATGCACAAAACCGATGTTGAAATGGTACGACATGTTGATTACTACATCTCAAAACTTCTTTGTTGTTGTTTCAGCAAAATTCCTCGTGTGAAGAAAAGGGGGCCCAGTCCTAAGAGGGCCACCACAGCTGCAGTTCCTGATGACCTCACTAGGAGTGGGAAGTACAGCACTGGAAGCTAAAGGTTTTGTTCTGGTCACATTGGTCCGGTACCCGCTTGGAGAAGTTTCGTTAGAACCAGTAGAATCATAGATATATAAAACTTGCACAAGCTTGGTCCTAACAGAGGTCTTTAAAACTGCATGCCGTATTCATTTTCTGAATTCATGGTCTCTGTATTACCTAGGATTGTCAGTAATTCTCTGAAAGATAAAAGCAGAAAATACTGAACTTCTGAGGAAAGTCAGAACTTCACAAATATTTTTACTGAAATATAGCAGGACACACAAATATTTTAAAGAAGTGGAAAAAATCTCCAGTCCCTCAAATGTTCTTACAATATTCTAGTTTGTTTTCTCACAACACCTCTTATAGTGTTTTAGCTTGGTTTTCAACAACTAGAAGTTCATAATTTCTTACTGAAAATACACTTTTGGAAACTGAAGCTTTTCAGATTTTTCAGTCAGAAGTTTCGTTTTCCAGATTTTTATACCCTACTCTCCCCCAGTGTTACATTTAAAAACTTTGGGGCATTGAAGCCAGTTTGTTTTGACTACTTGAGGGGAATATAAAAAGATACAAAGAAAAGAAATGAAAGACTCTCATGAATTTGCTTTCCCTCTCAAATAGAACTCTTTTATTTTAATAATTACAATTTTAAAATCAGTTTTCCAAGAAGTCAGTGGGACTATCCAAGGAATAATCAGTATCGATAAGCAGGGATTCTGTTGAAACAGGTGATTTTAACCTGGGCTTCAAAAAAAATATAGGTATTTATAATGCCTAATATGCAGTGCTAAAAATCTTGTCTCCTGAATTTTTGTACTGTTTTTTGCGATCTGCTAAAACTTCTTTTCTGTCTTTCTTATATACTGTTTATACGCTACATCTTTACCTCACAGATCTGCTCTCCAGCCAGGTGCCACCCCCAGTTTAAGAAAGGTTTGACTTCGTGGTACAAATAGCTCTTGGAGCATGCAGATCTAAATGTCATCACAATGCAGCATTTTAGCACAGGGTGATGATATTCTGTTTTGACACCGTGTCGTCACGCTGCATCCCAGTAGGAAGATGTTTTGACACAAAGTGCTGACAAAACATCAAAATGTTAAAAATTGCTCTTTAATATTCATGTGTTCTGTGATGCGTGGAGCATGCTAACTAAAAATAGCAAGACAGTAAGGATTGCTGTTAGGTATATTTATTTAATTTTTATACAAACAAGTTCCTACTGCATATTCCTACCTGGGTGAAGGTGAACACATGTTGTCCATATGGACTACTAAACAGGATGCTACCAATCTAGCATCTTCATATACGGAAAAGGAAAAAAAAAAAAAAACAAACCCACAAAACCCTCTTCTTTCTAACATCTTTTTTTCTGGTTTTACAAAGTACAAAGATAAATAAACTAATGGTCAGAAATAGCAGTGTGGAAGAAGCATGATCTTAGTCTGAAGGACTGGAAGTAACATTTGGTAGAAACTGCTGTAACTGCCTACACGTGAAAGAACAAGCCTGCATAAGAAAAGGATTGAGTCTTCTGAGAAACATCTCAAGAGTTTTGGGTGTGAGGCACAGTGAGGGGAGGAAAGATTTCAAGCTGAACAGAGTCAGCAAGGAGCCAGCCTGCTTGGGGTCCCTGTTAGCTGGTCTGCCCAGAAACCCACAGCTCAGCATCCTGGACATGCAAGCAGCCAAGCAAGCAAGAAAACTGCAAAGGGTTTGCACCCTAGAGCTGGAAGCAGCGACTCTATCAATTATCTCACCTAAGGCAGAAGCCCTCACATAAGTTTCTCAACAGAAGGAATGCAGGCAATGATTTTACTGAACTCTGTTTTTACTGAACCCAAACCCGGGTTTAACCTGAATAAATAGTCTTGTGCAAAGCACGGGGCAGCAGCTGGGGCAGAGAAGCCACAGAGCGTGGCTGTGCACCAGCCAGGCTGAGAGGAGCAGCAGCACGACACTGGTTTGAAGGCAGGATTTGCGGAGTCAGGTGTTCTTCCCACTGCCCAGCCTGTTCCCACACAGCACCAGCAGAGAAAGCTGCACGACAGCCACATTATTCCTAACATTTCATGGTGTCAACTTTATTTTCATCAGTCAGCTGAAGTGCATTATTTTTTTCTAGCCACTGCAAACTATTTAAAGGCAATGCTAATAAACCAGTAAAATAAATATTTTACCATACAGAATGATCAGTACATGGCATGACACTTCTCTGGCATTTTTAAGATGAACCACTCTGGAACTATTGACAGTTTTGACAATTTGAGACCTGCAATTGTTTTCCAGTCTTGAGCTACCCTTCTCTTCATGACTCTGTATTTGAGATTACAGTGTTTACCAGAAAGAAGGTGACATGTTGAGAAATGACAAATAACTCTGGAGACATTTTCAAGCCACAGGTATAGCTAAGTACTACAGATTAGCATAAACATAAAATTATCCCTTTTCATCTGCAAGTACATAATATTATGTTTGCAAATCCGTTCTGCTTTGTGAATAGAGCTATTGATTTCTTTGGATCTACCAAATGATTAAAAGTTGCTTACTTGCATAAATGCGTGTGCAGAATCAGATCCTTCATAAAACTTGTGCCTGGACATGTTACTCTTTCCTCATGAATTTTCACTAGCTGCAACAGTTATTTTCACTAGCTGCAACAGGCTTGCTGTTGTTATAGCATTGAATTACTTGCACTAATGTTCATGAAACTTAAATTTCATCTCTTTCTTTAAAAGGTGAGAGCCAAGGAGAGGCTCACATGTTCTCATGGTCTGAAACAAACAATATTTTATTCTAAAGGATTATCGTTAATGTAAAGATTTGGTCCTGAGCCCATTTCTCCAAGGATTAGACTCTCCAAAGTTTCTGGCACGTGTTTAAGTTACATTTGAATATAACGAATGGCTGTCATGAAGAATGGCCATAACCAGCAGCCTGTGCTGAACGTGTCCTGCACTGTTACAGGCTGAATCCTGTAATAGTTCAGCACCTTCATTTCTTATTGACTACACTAGGAGCCAAGGTGCTTAGAACAAAAACTGACTGGATAATGACAATTCCATTTTATGCAACTTTCAAGGATTAACATTTGTTTTGGTTTCATGTTGAACTGTCTGTTATTGTGCTGAAACCTGAACTGTTCAGCTAGGATTCCCAAGCGGCATTTCTTGATTTACTTCCACATCAACATGAATCTGGTAAAAAACTGAAATTAGCTTTCCCAAATGAATGAAGTAGAATGCAAGATGGTCTCTTTCTTTTTTTTTTTTTTTCCCCTGAAAAAAAACCCCATAACACAAACCCCTTGCAGCTCAAAACTTCAAAGGAGAAAAATGAACCTGAGGGCTTTTGTCCAAGCAACTCGTAGGTGCGAAGCTCAGCACTCCTTCGCCTCCGGGTCCCTGGGTGCTGCACAGACTTTGTCACCGCTGCCCAACGCAAAGGCCCTTGGGCAATGCCCACTTATACCCACACAGCCACGGAGCATGACTGGTGTGTGCCTGCATCAGCTTCAGGTTTCCACTCCAGGCAGCGTGAGCAGGAGCATGCACCGGCACCTTGCCCACGTGGGCACCCCAATTCGCTCCGCTGTGACAGCATGCATGCACCCTTGATACAATTTCAAGTTGTTTCTAGAGGGAATCTGTAGTTAACAGCTGATTGGGCTTTTATAAAAATGTATGTAAGCGGTATGTAGGGTGTGTTCCTTAGCAGATGGATATAATTACTGTGCACCATTAATTTACATCGCCGCATAGGAGAGTTGCAGGCTCCCTCTCTTTCTCCACTCCTTCACGCTTCCCGATGCAGCCAAGCATCCAGGTCTGCCTGTGCATGCCATACAGGCTTATCTGCATATGCCCAGCAAGCCTAACGCGCATATCACACATGTGCTGGCCATCTGTAGGGTGCACGTGCAGGAGGTTCAGCGAGCCGCCTCATCTCTGCCTGGGATTTCCCGGACAAAGGCATGGGAGCTGTGTCCACACGCGCTCACACCACACTGAGGGTGTGTGACCACACACTTGGCCAGTGTGCCAGGGGCTGAGTTCAGCCCCCAGAGCGCGGCTGACTTCAGCTGCGGGTCTGCCTGCTCGTTGTGGGGTTTTCTCCTTTCATTTCTAGTCATTCTGTCAGTGCCTGCATTGATCTCCATTTAACTTACCTTTCAGAGCCCAGGCAGACTGGGGAAGCAATTGCCCTCTGCAACTGCAACCATGTGAAAGGTCTCTGAGCAAATCCTCTCACTTACTCAATTATCCCTTCACTGAAGTGATTTGCACCGCCTTGGGCGGGGAGACCTGAACTCCCAGTGCACCACACTCATTTATCAGGTGAAATGAAGCAAAGAAAGCAAGGTCAGTGAGTGTCCATGCTGCTTGCAAGCTGCAGAGCCCTCAAGCCTGTCATTGCCCAGATTACTTAAAAACTCATTCCCTTCCTAGCATATGATCCCTTTTATCAGCAGCTGCTCTCCACTCCCTGGCAAGAGGAAGCTTGTTAGCCTTTGTCGCCATGTCCAAGAGAGTGATGGGTACTACAGACAAAAGCTGCACCAGAGAAGGTAGCACCCATGCTAGTGAAATGGGTTTTCTTCCATCTTGGAGCATCGGCTGAGGAGCTCCTCATTCCCCTGATATGTTTTGTTGGAAATCAGTATTGGCAAGAAGACAAATCAGGAACAGGCAGATGGAAAATGATCACTTCAAGATTGTTTGGCTTTTTGGTCCTTGGACAAGTAATGACAATAAAACTATATTACTCAGCAAGTTTCAGTGAACCATTTTAGCCTGGTTTCTAGTGGGCGGGCCATACTATCTATCTGCTTTCCTCTCTTCTTCCTAATAATTCCCATTTCTACCAAGATACAGGGAAAAGTAGGGAACTTCAAGAGAAAATACTCATTCCTGGAAGTTTTGTGAAGATACGTGTCCCTACAAAGAAAACAAATCCTGTAAGTGTCCCAGCTAAATCTGACCTAGATCTGTAGGATAGCAAACTTCACTACTTTTGATGTAATACCAATGACTTGTGACTCTTACAGTCAGTTTTAATAAACAATCTATGTCTAGCTCAGTTTTGACAGGCAACATTTGTGTGGTGTCTGAAGCCAGTAAGTTAATAAGCACAAGTGTTCAACAGGAAAATTTGGTGAAGAATTTTCTACTATCTGAATACGTATTTCTAAAGCCTAAACTCCGTCTTTGAGCGTTACTGTTGCAGTAACGTGATTTGCTCAGATGTGTTTTCATGCCTATAGGAGATACTCACATGACTCCATCTAACAGAGAAAATACTTCTGGGATCATGGGCTGTCACTGTTCTCCTTCATGATCAAAGCAGAGCTCTGTTTATAGGACTTTGGAGGAGAATGCATCATACTATCTATGTTAAATCAGTTATGATGAGATACAGATAAGTACAGATGTATGCACATACATGCAAACACACGCACACTCACAGCAGTTTCAGCTTGCAGCATCCTCCCAGCTGTGCCTGCCTCTGGTTTACACCAGGATTTTAAAGACAGCCCATCCAGGAGCCCTAGCATCACACCAAGTGCTTACTGGTGCACACAGAAATACTTTGCTATCGGGGTCTATCAGGGTTGTGGTTTCACATTTGCTGTCTGCGTAGTCACCTGTTCTGATTACATTGGTGCATTTTGTCTTCTACACCAAGGCAAATCAGGGGAGAACTCTAGTGCTGCTGAGAAGTTATTGCTGAGTTTGGGATTTACTGGCGACATGTAATGTTGTGTTGCAAGTCAGCAAGAGGCTGGTTTGCTCTGTGCCTCTAACTTTTCTATTACAGCCAAAGGGCAAGTTATCTGGTTCTTGTGTCTAATTCTTCTGTGATCTACACAGCAAAAAAAAAAAAAAAAGTTATAAATTTACTACGCTGTTTTAAATGGCATTCTTCATAATTTGGAGTGTGATGACAGCACATGGGATAAGATCCTAGTTTTTTTTCTCTGATGGGCAGGTCAAAACACAGCTATTTTGGGGAATAATCAGTCAGCCAGGTTGTAAGCCACTTGGAGTGGGCCCTGCTGCTGAGAAGTCCAGGTCAGCTTTGAGAACAGATGTTTAAAACTTCGCCACAGAGCTACGGCACAGCTTTCAAGGACTGAGGAACCTGGGGCTTGTACAGGCCGTGAGGACACTTAAGCCGGATCGGTGCTTGCTTGTGGTCAAAGACTTATGAAAGACCAGTGAGGGACTAATGGTGAGGAGAATACATGTGCCTTCAGCCAGTCTGAGAAGCCTAGATGCCTCTCCTGGAGGTAATCTTGACATTTACTTGACAGATTATTGACACTTGGCTCTTGAATGGTAATTTTCAAATTAACCATCCCATTACTTGTGTCTAGATTTGGCACTTGAGCCTGTCATGCAGAGAGATTTCATCATCTTTTGGGACCATAAAAAACCTGATTATAATCATATAGACCAAGCCTGGCTATTCCTCTTTTCCTGTACTTTAAAGGGACACCAGTGGGTCTGCTTGTCCTGACATCAAACCTACCAGATTTCTTTTGATTTAAACACAAATGCTATTTTCCGCCTCTTATCCATCCTTACAAACAGGCAGGATACTCTGGCCTTGATTCTACTGCTCTTATTCACATCTACATCTGCAAGGCGGGCAAAGTATGAGAATAACTGAATATGTGTAAGCTTCTTTCACAGAAAATCTTGGGCCAGTGGTGAGCATGTTCCCCAGCTGAGAAGATGAGTGAGATACCAGGGATGAGGGAATCTTATCATTACAGACTGAAGATGGGAAATGTGTCTGCACAGCAGCTGTTTCAGAAGTGATATAGCTTTTTTCTTTTTTTTTAGCATAAAAAGGCCATTTACTTAACAGAAATTTTGGGGCTTCATCCATATAATAGGGTTCCTTTAACAGGATGCTTTGTATTTTATTGCCTTTTCGTTTTCTTGTCTCTGAACTAGACTTTTCAGTGCAGGGCTGGCATAAAAGCAGTAACTATACTTACGTGGGCTCTTTCATGGAGAGCTGGCCAAGCAACTGGCATTGCAGAAGGCGTGCCTAAGAATGGCTTTTGAAAAGGCTCTTGGAGCCCCCTCCCCACCCCTCCTCATGGAATAATGAAACCATTGCTAATTATCCTCCATTTCTTCAATTTCTTGCATGCATGAAGTGTGTGAAGCCCACAGTTTAAAGCTCATGTGTTATTTGTGTAGCATTCCTGGGGCCAGATTTTGATTCTGTGCCACTGGCTGTGTTACGGATTGGCAAAGAAAAGGTCTGACCTCTGCCAGTGGTCCCCAGAGCCATGGTGAGTTTGGCTGCAGCTCTGGAGAGGCACACATCATCTCTGCAGTTTACACATCTCTCTGCTGGCTGGTGCGGAAAGGACCAGTATCACAAGGTTTGAAGTTTGCACTTCGAATGCAGTCGCTTGGCAAAGGCAGTATCAGATGAGAGAAAATGAGATGCGAGCTGCAGGATGGTTCGCTTCAGGATTGCACCCTAAGGCAGCTGAAATGGAGGGAAATCTTGCTTCTTCCTGGTGAGCTCTTTCAGATCAGCTTTGTTCCTACTGGAATAGTCGCGTCTAACCACAGTGTTAGGAACAGGGTAAGAAAGCAGGGAAAATGCATTCAGTGCCTTGCTCCTTGACCCTGAGTCCGTCACCTTTAATCTGTATCCCCTCCTTTTTCTCCTCTGTTTAATGGTAAGTACCTGGCAGCTGGGATTACCTCCTACCGTGTGTACACTCAGTGCGCAGTGAGGCCCTGATCTCAGAAACTGTCTAACGGCGCAGGTAAAATAATCCAGAGCAAAAGTTTCAGTTTCCTTCTGAAACCATATATTTTGGCGCTGATGAAAATATGCCAAAGACTAAGGTTGCATGGAGTCACGCTGAAACCAAAGCAAATATTCGAAGACCAAACATACAACTTCCTTTCCCTTGCTGCAGAGCTGTTGGATTCTCTTCTCCTCGTACACAAAGAGTTTTTAGAGGGGTTTCATTGCAGGTGAGCTTTTTTTCTCATTTACTGTAGACTGGACCTACTTCTCCCTTCACTAGAGTACAGTTCTGAATGCTGTTAGTAGGAATGAAACAGGGCTGCAATCTAAAAAGAAAAACAGTTATCAGCTGCATTTGCTGAGCTGGCAGGCTCTGAAAAAAACTTTTATTTTTAATGCAGGAGGCAAATACAAGATCTTGCTTTAAGAAGGGCTAGGGTTTTGATAGAAATCTTAGACTCCTAGAGCACTCACCCTGTTGAGTGTTAAATATCTTTGATGAATATGGAGTGCAATGTGGTACACAGATGACAGAGCAGGCGCTTAGAAAGTACAAAACAAAACAAAAAATCCTAACCCTTGGACAGTGAGATTAAGCAGATAGGATGATACTACACAGAACTCCGAAGACACTACATGTGCGGACACACACTAAATCACAGCCTTTTATAAAGTCATGCAGGCTGCCATTTCAGATCTATCATCGGCTCCGGTGAGCATGATGGACTGTCTGGTGAGTGGGTGCAGTGCCATGCTAACAGATGGGCATGAGTGTAAACAGGCAAGAGACTGCACAGGAGCTTCAGGATGGGCCCACTCAGGTCACAGGTGAGACAGGAACAGGGAACCTTTCATGTTGTTTCTATTTTTTCTACCTCTTGGCATTAGCGCATGTGATTTGCATGCCTCTCTGGGGCTGGATCACTGCTAAAAAGTTATAAACCAGTTCTTGTGCATGCAGGAGGTGGGATCTTTAAAATTCAGCTACTGTCAGAGTTTCAGGAAAGAAAGTTGAATGAATGGAGAGACAAAAGCATGTGTGAAATCTCTTCTCTTCTTGTCTCATCAGTGCAACCCCCCCTCTGGAGTCAGCAGAAGTCTGGGTGCCTTCAAGTCAAGCCAGTGCTGTCTGCACTGAGCAGGTATGGAGGATGTTTCTTCCTCAGAGAAGTCATCTTGCAGGCAAATCTCGCTGATGAACAGGGCCTTCTGTGTGGTCACAGTGTGACCAAGCGATTTTCTTTTAGTGGGCAGAGATTATTCTAGTGGCTTTGGCTTCTCAAATTGAAAGCAACTTGCTAGAGCAGCAATCTGTTTATTTAATCATTTGCCACACAGTATGCATAGCTGTCAGATGACAAAAATTCGCCTTACTCTGTCAGCCAAAACTGATTTTTTGCAAATAATTACTTTTTTATCTTGCTTCATCTTTGAGGAATTAAGCCCCCCTTGATATAAGATCTTTTTCTCTCTCAAGGTTCTTCAGATGAAATAGGCTGCAGCTTTACAGTCGAGTTTGTGCTTGTCTATCATTTATATTATTTTTCTTTCAAGGCACCAGGTCAAACTCTGTCCTCACTTACTCTCGTGCAACCGCAGAGACTTCAGTGTGGCTGCAATCGAGGATGGAATCTGACCCATTGTGTTTGTTTTTAATCGGAATATGCATGACTTAATGTTGCCTTCTCCTTTATTTTAATCTCCCAGGGCAGTCTGAAGAATCAGATGTTGAATCTCAAGAGATTTCTCCCCAGTAAAATATTCTAAATATGTCAGGAAAAATGTTTTGTCAATTCCAGCTTGTTGATTCACCCCAGCCAGCTGGCTGGGCAGGCTCAACCACTACACGCTGCCATACAAACTGGGAGGTCGGAGCTGGGCGCATGCAGGCAGGATGGTGGGGCCATGTGCTAGAGCAGATTGGATGGATTCCACGTATTGTAGTAGATGATGTGTTTGGCCTTCTGAGGGAAAGGGAGGTTGCATGCCAGCTGTCGCTCAGGACTTCGTTTAACTGACTGAAGTAGGGAAAAGTTGGTGTTAAGGCTTATCCCCATGTTTTCACCATCCTTGACTGGATTCTGCCCTGCCCTTTCCACCAAAGGCAGCAGAGTAATGGTGCGCCTCTGAAGATGGAGGAGCCAAAGGCTCTGCCTTGCCAACCTCCAGATCTACTAATACTCGCTGAAAGGTTCCACATAGACAAAAAGCAGACTCCATCAAAATGAGCACTTCAGAAATTGCCTTTCACGAAGATCTGTTACATTTTTTAGCATTCTTGAAAATAAAAAGGATGGTTGACTTTTTACGTGACTAATCACTAAAATTAAAGATAAATTGGCCTTTTTCTTCCCTTTACAAAACCAATCCAGATCCTGCAAATAATCTGGGAAGCTGTCATTTATCTCTGATGCACCAAGAGTTTTCCCCCAAAAGGTGGACTTTCATTTTATAGATTACGCATATTACAATAGCAAAGGAAAGATAGTAATGGGGGCCACCATTGTGGCCATGTTAAGAACAACCCCTTGGTTGGGGATGGCTTAGACACATGCACACATTTTGAGAAATGTTCTATGTTCACATGTAACTGTGTGGAAGAGGAGCATTATGCTACTGGTACCATGGGAGGGCACTGAGGTGTTTAACAAATCAGAAAGAAAGTGTGTGTCAAACCAACAAAACCAATTGTCTTCTGGAGGTGTAAGTTCTTCCCTTTGAAACTAACTGTGTTAATAAGATTTTTAATACTAGAGGGTGTTTTATGAAAGTAAGGCGTTACTGGTTTTTGCTGATAGTTATAATTTCATAGCACTCCAAATGCTTATATCTACATATTGCCCTTGCCTTGGATCATAGCCCTAAAGACCAAAACAATACTATAGGTGCCTTAGTGTAAAATGAGCAGGGAAAACAACCAAAGCAAAGGAGCAGACACAGAAAGCAATACACAAAGAGACAAACGATACAAAGCAGAACCAGGCTTAGACATCAGAGGTCAACCCACAAAATATCGTGAGGGGTGAACATGTAAAAAAGAAAATTCTTCCAAGGAAAGTAGTCACAAAATGGTTTCTGAGAAAGCTGCAGGGCTCCCTCATATGGGCTCCTCATGCAATATGTACCCCTTGCTCTCCTGCATTTGGCTTTGGCACACAGACGACACACAATAAGAAAGCAGTCATGAACTACACTTTTTTGTTGGGATATATTTATCTATAGAAATTTTGATTCAACTGTAATTTTTATGAAGGCTTGTTGCAGAAGTTGAGAGGGTTCATTATAGCTGGAAATTGACCTAGCAAAAAAAAAGCAGCACAACTTTGTTTTGACCTTGTTTTGCTGTTACTTCACTTAACAAAAGATACACCAAAATGTCTTACAGAATTAGAATCTCAGGATCAACACATGGTCAGAATAAGAGAAAAAGAGAGAGAAGGATACACTGAACCATGGATGCCATCCAAAGTGAAACATGTTTTTTATTGCTAGCCTATCCCATTTGCCATAATGTTCTCTACCCAGGAAAATAAGCTTCAGTCAATATAATCAATATTTTGATGTTTCCTCCTAAAATGCAAACCCTGCCTCATAGATCATTAATGGAAAGAAGTTTTAACAGCACCTTTTCTAGGCCATTGGAATAAATGCCATATTTTGCATATACTTCTAAAAATCACAGTGCAATATTAGCACAATTAGTTTCAGTGGGTCAAAAGCTACAACACCTACCTTCTCAAAAGATAACTGTTGCAGATTTTCAACTGTCCTCAAGTGGTCCCTGCTGACTTATGCTCAGGGTTGTCACTGTCAGTGTGGACACTGTCAAAGACCCAGAAAGACGAAATATTTTGATTTCTCATAGGAAACAACAGTGAGCAAACTGGGTGCTTAGGTTAGGCATATTGTTAAGTGTGCTGTGATATTCAAAAGTAAGGACCCTCCAGAAGGATCCTTATTTCTGCAAGCAAAGAAGTTATATGGCTCATCCTTAGTGTAAATGAGGGGCCTCTTCCAGCTCTTTCCTTTCACACCTGTACGATGATTTTTGTATGGCTCTAGATATTTCCAGTTTCTCCTAATCTAACCTCAGCTTGCTATATCTTAGTCAGTATTTTTAGTATGAGACTTAAACGAGCCTCACCCAAGACTTACCTCCCAGAGTCCGTGTCAAAGCTAGGCACAGACTGTCAGAAGGGCTCTGAAAGGGGAGCCCCCTCCAAGTGCCCAGGTCTTGGAGCACATCCCAAAGGCAGACCCTGCCCCTGGTCACTTCTTGCTGGCTGGCCTTTATTCAGGAAAGCTTCAGTCCTCATGACTGAAACAAAACATCCTCGAGGAACTTATGAATAAGCCCATTTGCTTCCTGCCTCAAACACTTCTAAAACATTAACCTGAAGCGTAAACGTTTCTGCCTTTCATTTCCTTGGGGATGACAGGAGAGAGAGACTGAGACTGATTGCAAAAGCTGTAGTGCTTGTCTGAAGTTTTTAGCCTGACTCTGGTCAGGCCCCAGGTGACCAGCTAATGAAAATAATTCAAACTTTACCAAAACAAGAGCCATTTATAATGTGGAAATTCTAGACAGACAGCTCCACAAAAACCCTGGGAACAAACACAGAGATAAATCTTTGCAAGAAAAAACACCCCTACCTTACTACCCACAAGGTCAATTCTAAATAGTATCGTGGGGCACAGCCCCCACATGTGGCAGAAAATTAGTTAGCGTTAGCTCTTTTTTTAAATACATCCATACCTGTGCGCTTGTTCCTTTGGGGTCATGAGATACGAGGAAACATTTGGATCCAGAAATATTAGAAAGGTTTTTGAAACCCATGCCTTCTAAATAGATGGACTTAGGGATTATTCTTAAGAACAGTTCCTATAAGTGCAAATAAGAGAGGAAGAAATGAACCATGGAAAATGGAAAGCCCTGATTTCAAATAAACACAACACAGCCATGAAACAAGACACAGAACAATACATGGTACGTGTGTGAAGGAGGAAATCAGCTGGGGCTCTCCTATAACAAAACTGGAAGCTTTCAGATGTCAAAAACCTCCCAGAAACAGGAAAAAGAGGATGGCTTGCATGCCGTGGCACATAGGCTGTGCGAGCCTGGAGGAAAGCAGCACCAAGTGAAGCACATCTGGATGTAACCAGTGGCAGGGAGCCGCAGCATCCTGGGGAAAGTGTGTGTTGGGTTTCCCATCCTTCATGGTCAGCAGCCTGCTCCTGCGCTCCAAGCAGCGCAGCCCGTCCCTGCACAGCCCTTCCGTGCCCCGTCCCCGCCGCAGAGCCAAGCCATGGGACGGGCTTGGGGTTGGCAGGCACTTGCCAGCCAAAAAGCCTGCAGTTATGAGGAAAGTGCACATTAACTCTTGCAGGCTCAGGACCATCCCAAGGGCACGCCTGAAGCCCAAATGATGGGGAACAATTTGGAATTAGTTCCCAAACTGTTCTGTGCGACCATCCCAGACTGCACAAAATGGTGTGAAGGCTCTTTCTAGTTAAGTCTACTTAAAAGCCTTATCTAAGCTTTTAGAATTCAGGGATTTCAACTACATTATAATGAAATGCTTTTAATGTGAGTTTTGTAAATAAAAAGTCTGTAGAGGTACACACTGTGGAGCTTATAATTCTTCCTTTCTATTAGCTTTGTAAATATAAAAAGCTATATAAAATATTTCTATGTGTGTATATATATATTAATCTTGCCACTTATTAATACTTTATTTTTTAATAGCTATCTTTTGAGCATTTGCCAGGAAGTCTGCAGAGACCCAAATTGCATTTCTGCTTCCTGTGGAAAAATAATAATTGGAAAACTGGCTTTTTAGCAATTAGATTATTATTTTAGCAAATAGATGTGTCCTAATAAAAAGGGTTGTAAAACTTATTAAATTACTTACATCAAATCATATCCTGATCCCACATACTAAACTAAGTAATTTTATCTGTGTTTAATCCCAATGAAAAATAGTATTATTTCCCGTGCTTGTTGCTTAATAGGGTTAGAGTTGAGCAAAAGTCCTCTCTTAGTACGTGTCTGTTATCTGGCTGAACAGCATGTGCACGGGAAGCTGTGTTAAGGTTATGGAGAGGAGCATTTTAAAGGTATTTATTATTTCCAGAATAACTGAAAGAGAAGAATATTATATGGATTCTCAAAATGTATCCATATTAAAGAAAACCCTCAAAGTATGGTTGCTTCTTTCAAGTTCTCACTGCAAGAAGAAAATTATTTATGAAAGCGATGGAGAATTCTCAGTGTGGTTAAAATTCCTAAATGCTGATTGCTACATCATGTGGTGTGGTGATGCACAAAAGTAGTACCGTGCATTACTGCCTACACTATCACTTAAAAACAGCTTTCAAACCATCTATGAAATCGCTGCTGGAAGTCAGATCTATGCTTTTGTTTCCAGGTGTGCAACATTATTTTGATGGGACTCATTTCAGTACATTATTAAAACTGTCATGAATCAGCAAAATCAAATTAAAATAGAAGTAAAGACCTTGAAAATGTCTAACAGTATAATTCTGCTGCTTTCTAGCTTCCCCGAGCACAGCTGTCAAGAAGACAGCACAAGCATAGTAATTCAGGAAAAACACTCAGTCTTTTGGTGTCTGTGTTTGAGGGAAGAAATGTGCTAAACTAAAAAAAATCATTAAACTGGCCAAAAGAATTTGCAGGAAATTTTGTCAGTCTGTCACTTTTTCAGTATGAGAGGTCTCATTTCTTAATTGCAAGACAACACATTATAATTTTATTCTTAGTCCCTATAATCTTGGGCCATATCATTTTTGTGATGAAAATTCATATGAAATATAAAAAAATGAAAAAAATTATCCATGACGATTTATAGTTGAGTATGTACTAACAGGCCCCAAATTAGAAAATGATGGTAGAATCAGCATCATAAGTTGCAGCATTCACTACCAGTGCCTACTAACAGACCTTCAAGTTTTGGGTGTAAAATCCCATGACCCCAACTGTGTACCTCCCAAACTTGCATCATTGCCAGGAGTTTCCTGCAGGCAAAGTTGCTGGTGCTGGCGCTGCAGTGATGATGGGCGGGTTACATCCTTCCCTTTTCCTTGAGGAAATGTGGAGGTTAGAGAGGCCGACATCCACCAGCTCAGGACGTGTCTAGGAGGCTGGTGGGAGCTGTTGCCTCTCCAAGGGAAGCCCCTGCCCTGGGTGACCATGTCTTGCACCAGCACAGCCCCAGCTGCCACCCATGGCTAAGTAGGTGACCCCACAGCTTCCCTGAAAAAAATGTGTAGGTAATCTTCATGGTCTGAGTGGGGCAAAGTGAAGGGAAACACCCTTTTACTGCTAGTCTATAAGCACTTCAGTCTTATCCAAAACACATCTTCAGGGAAGCTTGGGAGAGGGAAGTAGCTTCAGCCCTTCCTCACTGTCCGGGACAGTCACTCCAGATGCCTCCAGGGTATCCCATTACAAGCTTATCAGGACCTTTTGACGACTAAGATTGTCAGTTTTGCAATGATGGGCTGAAGAGATCTGAAAACTTTATGCTGCCTTCATGTTATTTTCTGAACAACCCGTGCTACAGAGGTAAATCAACAGAGGCTAGAGTGAGTCTTCCAGTAACTCAGCAATCTGATAACTAGCTCAACAATTGTACAAAGAATTAACATTCCCTTAAAGAATGTCTCCATGCCCTTGAGACCCATTAGCCTGGTATCCAAATTACAAGAAGATCACACAATAGCAAGAAAAGGAAAAAACTGTGTCTATTTATCTACTCTACCTTTTCCCTAAGAAATCTTTTTGAGAAAGAAGAAACATTTACAGGGAAATGTTTATGGACAAGCTAAAGGATAACAATTATTTTTTAAATGAATAATTCCCAGAAAACTAGCCTTTCACAGACAAGTTGTTGAAAGAAAGGGGCCAGATACATAGGAACTGCATAGAGCATTCAATTCATCATGACTGAGTCACTCAGTTGCAGTCTGAAGTGAAAATTAAGGTACAGAAAGATATATTCAAATAACATTTAACGTTTGGCTTCATTTCAGATGAACAAGCATGCTGCAGTTGAGTCAAGCTGAAAGTTTTCTCTGTTCCCATGCACTGTAGGTTTTAAAGAATGAGTGCCTTGGCATTTTGTATAGGCCAGGCTAAGTGGTATCATAGGTTAAGTTCTGGCATTCAATCTAAATGCCCTCATGTTTGTACTTTACAGCCAGGTTTTGAACATCACTTGAAAAATTGTCTACATCCGAACAAAGAGTGATCGCCAGCCAGGCCCCCTCCATGAGTTTTCCCCTCTCTCTTCTCTGCTTTCCTGAGTCAGAGAAATGCCATTTCAAAGCAGCAAGAAAACCATTAGGCACTCTCTGCACTTGGAGGGATGCTGACTTTTTAAGAAGTTTGGGCTGAAATGTTGCATGCCAGGAAACATTTTGATGAAAAAGATTGGTTACTGGCACAGTAGTTAGAGTGGCATATGCAGACTGACTGGGAAAGAGAGAGTCCTCACTGCTCCTTGTAAAATCTAAGTTTTTTTCTTTAAATGTTGTAGCAAAGGCTCATCATTCTTATTAACTCTGCGTGACTCAGAGCTTGCATTAATCACCTTCTAGGAAAGCAACTGTTGTCAGTCGTGTGGGCTGTGTGTGTCAGCTTTCCCCGCTCAGCGCGCTAGGGTTGTCTCCAGGGTTGTTTATGTTCGCCCCAGCATAATCACTAAGCAGATCTCCAATAGTGATATTGTTCAGAACCAGATGATCCAATGTCATCAGCTAGGCATTTATACACAGTGCCTTGGTTTTGGAATTGAGTGCAGGCTTTTACTGAACAACTCTTCAAGAGAAAGTTAAGAAGCAGAAAGCATAAACTGAACCGAGTCAGATTTTGTGAGCAACACTAGATGTAGCGGGTGTGCTCAAAAACTTTCTTCTGGCTTTACAGATTCCAAAGAATTTCAAGATATCCCCTATTCTTATGAAGAGCAATTCTGTTGCTTGCCAACATTCCCTCCCAGCGCCACGAGGAACGGTCTACGTGCCCTTGCTCCTTGAGCAAACAAGGCTGAGCCACGCTACAAAACCTGGTGTTAACATGTTTAATCCCTCAGTTGCATTTCAGCCAGGATAGGGAATCTGCCTTAATCAGTGCTGTCAGCAGGTGTATCTCACGTGTACCACAGGGCATGGGGCTGAATCCTGTTCGTGCCACTTGTATAAAACAAACTGGAGCTCTGGTGGGGACAAGGGGCATATGGGCACACACACTCCATCAGTCTGGAGGGCTGGGCGACTAGTTTTGGTTGTTCACCAGCAGTTAAAGGGGGAAAAAAGAATCTCTGGTTAAACCAAAAGCAACATTTTTTCATGTGTCCAGTAAAGCAAAGAAATTTAATTTCGTAACAAGCTGATTATATTTGAATTAGGTTTCAGGCACTTTTAAGGAAAAGGAAAGGGAATTTGGAAACAAGGTTTGAAGATCGAAGTGCTGCTCATTAAGAGAAAAGAGTGAAGCCCTGATAATCTAAGACACCCGGTTAGAGCACTCATCCGCTATTCTGGAAAAAACACATTCCTCCCACCACCTACCTAGAAGCAGGGATGAGTGTCCTCACCGCCAGGCTGTAGGGTCCCTGTCACTTTATAGGTATAGCCAAAGAACATTTTTTCTCCCTTTGGAAGCTGTTTGAATATATGAAAGCTAAAGCTTCTATTTCTAAATGAGCACTAGCACAGACAGGCTCACTGTATTTTGAGTTCATCCGTTTTCTAAATTTGCCTTTGTTTTCCAGACCATCCTTGGGCAGACAAGCTGTTAATACCATATTTAAGATGTTTCTTATTTCTCCCTTTTTAATCAACTGGTATAGAAACCTATTGCACTTTCACATTTCTAAAATATCTGAAAAATTAGAATGTTCTACTTTAATCACAACTGCATGGCACATGCCTTGGTAATCTTTTGCCTCAGCTACTCCAACCTCTGCCATTTTGACCTTTGCATCTCATCACGCTTCCCTCTGGTGTATACATAATGCTGCTAAATCCAATTTACTCTCATACAAATCAATCCCTTGTCACTTCTCTTTTTCAAACACCTCCAGCAGATTCTGGTAAATTCCTATGTCACGTGTAAGCTTCTTATCAAAAACTTCTTCACATTTTCTGATTCTCAGGCCAATGCAATACCTGACTCATCCATGCTTAAACACCCCTTTTGTTTTCTTTTCTGGCTTTATTTTTTTTTTCCTGTAAAAGCCTTGTCTCTTTGCTTTTTCTTTTGAGTCAAATGGCTACATTTTCTTCATTCCATCCCTTCCTTCCAAGGAGTTTCTCACAGTAAGCCCTTTACTAGTGTTCAGCCACAGCTTTCATTGTCTGATAGACTTAGACTGTATTATCTATGTTTTATAGACAAACACTAAATACATGGTAAGTGCCAGTAAATTATACTTACCTATATCTCTTGTGGAAAATAAACTTGAGAGGAGTCAGCCCAAACTACACCTTGGATTATTTATGGTGAAAAAAAAAACAGAAGTAAAATTTTCATGGGAACTGCGTCAGAGGTGAAGAGAGAGAGGGACCGTGTGTGCATGTCTTCTGGCTCCAGGTCTGACCTTTCCTCATTTTGGTCAATGGAAGCTTTACCATTAGCTTCAAGGTGCCCAAGACCAAGCCTGAAAAGGGGCTACATCGAAGGCAAATTGAGCTCTCAGATCCCGAAAGCCAGGAATGCAAAATAAAAAGGAGGATCCAGGTACATAAATTTGAATAAAGAGCGTAAGCATGCAAGGAGCTTCCTCTAGCAAAATGTGAAACACCTAATTCCTAAGACAGAAATTATTGTTCCTGAGTTAACAAGTAAAAAAACCCACTGTTTCTATAGTAGAATTGATTCCTCAGAAATTTGCCAGCAATAGTTTGAATATATTTGCTTGGATAAAATTATGAGCTATTGATTCCTAAAAAATCCCACCAGTTATAGATTATGAACAGTCTTGCTTATCTTGTAAACCCAGTAAGTTTTATTTAATTTAGACCAGCTTAGTTGTCTTCCTTCTAGTCTCGCTTTTTCTTTTAGGACCCATTGAAATGAATATGAGAGGGAGCTAACGTACATAACTGTGGATCCTACTTTAATATGTCTCAGTGCCAAAGTAGTTCAAGCTATGAAAGTCTTGGACCTTGCCTGAAACTGCCCTCTGGAGAAGGCTGTCGAAGGAAGGTTGGCTGCAGCCCCTCTAAATGGTGCCTTGCACAGTCAAGGCACGGAGAGGAGAAGGCCACTCGGAGATTTTCCCTTGGCAAATCCCTGGTGTCTGTAAAGGTCGGTATGGCTTGTTTAGACACACAAGGGAGTGTAAAGGAACTGTAACAATGCACAGGAAAGACAGAAGGTCATAAAAATACAGGAGGGGACATGGCAGGAGGTGGAAAAGAAGTACTTTTTTTTTTTCATAAGAGGTGCAAGATGAACTAAGTCAGTGGAATGGTTGAGATGTGATAGGACTGACACTAGGGTTTTCAGAAAACCATCTATGTACTCTCACATCTAATACTCAGTTGTACGTAAGACAGTAATGCACAATGCCGTTGCACATACAGTCCTGAGGAAGACTGGTTCAGGTCAAACATGCCACAGAGAACATTTTTAAATGGGTCTAAATATTTCTATATAGGTTTTATACATTATTGGTGATGGTTTCTTGAATATTTTTGTAAGAGTCTTTGTGATGTTGACAGTGGCTCTTTGAGTGTTTTCATATCTTCTTTGAGTGCATTTGATGGGAAACACTCAAACATATAGAGGCCTCATTTAAATGTAACCCACTCCTTGGAGAGAGGAAGATGTGGCCTGCATTGAGGTTAATGAACTGGCTGGCAGGGAAATCTGTAAGACCAAGTTTTAACCCATTTATTTTTTAGTGAGGATTATGCCCCTGAAGGCTGACTATGGAGAAATTCCCACATCTCCCATTAAAATATTCCCACCTACCGCTTTTCAACAGAAAGAATGCCAGAAAGGCCTTTTAGGCCAAAGAGTTCAGTCATGTTATTTCTACCATCCCAAACGAAAATGCTTCCTTGCACTATTGCAGCTAGAAATATTGCCACATTATTTGTTGTTGAGCTTCTTCCAATAGAAATACCACAAAAATGCCTTTTCTTTGGGGTATTTAGACTATGAAATTCTTACAAATTGTATATATCAACATAGCTCAAATTGGTACCGAGTATTTTTCTTTTTAACATTACCAGTGTTTTCTGGCATGTCTTCCCTTTCCAGTTTGAGAACACATCATCAGATTAGAGTTCCTGCTGGGAAGAAACTGTCACCAGAATTCTTACTTGGTAAAAGATGAAGAAAATATAAATTATCAAAAAATGTATAAAACCTCATCTTTGGTTTAAAAGTAAGTCAAAATCCTATCTTTCCTATAGAACGAGATTGGCTGGTGTATTTAAGCAGGATAGACAGTCAAATGGATTTCTTTCTGGATGGTTTATTTATGTACATAGTTATATAGGTCTTGCAAATTCTGTTACCACAGAGGGCACTGGTAGGAAAATCAATTCCTTTTTCTAATAGCTTCATCTAGGGTATCTTCTAATTCAGAAATATTAGGTTATGTGAAAGAACAGATATGACCTCCATGTCTCCTTTTCAGTTTACTGCTTTGCAAAGTCAAAAAGCTGGCTTGAAATGTCAAAGCAGGGAATGAAAACTTCTGAAATTCTGCTTCTTTGGTGACACAGCTGTTGGAGAGCGATTGAATCAAAGGTGTCCCCTGTATGTCCATCATCACTTTCAAAAGGTTCTCTGCAAAAACATTACCTTGGAGGCTCCAAAATTTCAGGGGAGCTAGCTAAGGTGAGAAAGGTTACAAACAGATATATGGAGAGACACCCTGTGATAATTCAAGCCCACAACCATTTCCTTCGGCAAGATGCATACCAAGGTTTTGTCACGTTGTATGTATTGTCAGTGTGCACTCTCAGAGGCTCACTAGGAGGTAAGGTTTGCCAAAAGTTGGTTGGAGGGTAATATTGATAGTTTGTGATGAAGCTGGATGCTGGATTCCCTCCAGTTTGGGGAAGTTCAGGTTCAGCTGGGAAGCATCTGCTTTACGCTGCTTACCATAAGGGATCAAACTGGGCCACCAGCCTGAACTGGCTCTCTACCTTCCCAGCATTGTGTTCAAATCTAAATCCTGAATGAATGTTACAGCTCGGAGCCTCCTCTAGGTAGCAAAGGTAATGACTGTCCTTGCTTTGACTTCTAGGGGTGAAAGAACAGACCCACAAAGATGAAGAAAAAATTTCTATAGTTTATGAATTACATTTCCATTTTGTGCCCAACACTACAAAAGCTCATCTCAGCACTAGCACTGTCTGTGGTGTCTTTTCAGTTCCCTTGAGTTGCTCCCTCAAATAACACAGTTCTGCAGAACCTCAGGGCAGCACCCTGGGAAGGCTGAGGTTCAGGAAGGGACTGTCAGACCTGTAACCGCACCGCAGGTTTCCAGAGAACAATGTTTCAACAGACTTCAGAAGAACAGGGATAACTGCTCCCAAACAGTTTCAACCTTTGAAGATAGTTCCCAGACCGAGTGCCAGAATGGGCTCCAAGTTGGTACCGAGAAACACGAACGTCAGGCAGAGCCTCTCCCTCCTCTGACTCAGGCTGCTTTTGTAGTGGTGTGGCCCCGCTGAGCAGCCAGCATGTCATCGTGGAGAGAGAGGACATCGGAAATGGGCCCACAGAGCAACCACAGAAGCAAGCAATGTCTAGGTAGGCCCCTTTGCTCCAGCCTAATTTTTTTTTTTTTTTCCAAAACTATTTGGCACTCCCCTTAGCTGTTGAGTAACTGGGTTAGAATTTTTTGTTTGTTTGCTTTAAACAAAATGGGATTGTTATTGTGCAATAGCATTGTTCTGGGATGCAGACAGCTTTTGCAGGCTGTCTGCAGCTTTGTATTTATAAAGTATCTGTGTTTTTAAAACAAAGGTCAGTGATCATGCTATCAGGTCATTACTGTAGCTGTGGCACTGTGGGATCAGAGCCTGCTGATAATGGGGCTCCCAACTCCCCCATGCTCCCGCAGGCAGCTTCGGTGCAGCCATCTGCAGGGCTGCAGGGTTACTGCAGGTGGGCCTGCCCCCTCCCACCCTGCCCCAGCCACCCTGCAGATCGAGGTTTTCTTTCCCAGGTGTTCCCTGTCCAGACAGGCAGTGCGGCTTGATTTAGTGCCGCTAGTAATCAGCACCTTGAGATGAATTAAAAGCAGGACTGTAAATCTTGACACGCGCTTTCATCTGTGACTTTTTGGTTCTTAACATCAAAATAGATTGACATTCCTCTACCACATGGCAGGGTTGGGTCTTGTTTTACTGAGAAATTGAAGACTGGAGCCGCAGCGCTCACGCTGTAACGATATAGCGTGTGGGAAGAGGCTGAGTGACGTGTTGAACAGAGTACTGGCTTTGTTCCTCTGGGATCCAGGTTTTCAGTCGAATCTCAAGTCCTGTGTTAAATGAGTAGTCTGCTCCGCTCCTGGGGGAACGGCAGTCTGCATTAGAAAACCGCAGTGCATAATTCAGCAGACTCAGTAGCTGCAAGCCAGGAACCAGATTCTCAGAGAAAGTTAAATGTCTTCCTCCTGGACAGAGGATCCCTTCTGCTCCTACGGGCTCAGGTCAGAAGCCACCTGATGGGCACCTGGCCCATGGTGAAGCCAAGGACACTTCTGCCAGAGCTAGCTTCAACCACAAAATGGGGGGACAAGCCTCTGCCTGGTGCTGTCTTGCAGCAGCACTGTAATTCTCCAGCTTGAATCTGCTAACACTCCTCCCAGACAGCACTAATATTAGTCACAAATGAAACGAGGAACCCTTTGGTCCAAAAAAGCCTTTATACTGTCCCCCTTAAAAGCTGTTGGACATGCAAGCCCTGGAGTGGCTTGTACTCTTGAGTTCAGTTCAAAAAAATCCCAAACAGATACAGCTGTAGTGCCCTGTGAATTTCAAACAGATCTTCTTTTTATGAAGGGAAATTATCCCACAACTGGTAACAGAATCTGGTCTTCGACTTGTCTATTCATTTTAACCGGACAGAATTCCAGGAAAAAGACTTTGGAGCCACACGTCTGCCCAGGACTCTGGCATCATCATATCCATTCTCTCCTTCTTTCCTTCAGCTTCTCCTTTCCCATCTCCCCCTGATGACCTGCCTTGAAGCTTCACTGCAGTCCTCCAGGTCTTACCGCTCAGCAACACCAGCACCCCAGTCACCTGAAATGGCTGTGCTCAAAGCTGTAATTCACTATTATTCTTCACTATATACATTAGAGGGAACTGTCCCAATTAATAATACTTTAGATTAAAACTTCTCTGGGCTTTCACCCACTTAAGAGTTGTAAAGTGTTGTACTTACAGTCATAAGTAAGGCCAAGCTGGAGTGTGAACAAAGGCTTTTTTACTCCAGAACACTCGTTCTTTATTAATCTCAGCTAAAAGCGTGATGACTGGAGTGTTACTTCAGGGAGACTGATAAGAGTGCTATGTCTTGGGGTGGGAGCAGTATCTTGGAGCTATTTGTTTTAGATAGGCGATTAGGCCAACGTTATCAAGCTTGTGTGGAAAGAAATAGGCATTTAATTCAGATCCTTACTTAGGCTCTTCAGTGGATTAACAGGAACATGAAGGATAATTTAGTTGTAAGCTCCTATGTGTATGTGACCAGGTTTGGAAACGTTTTAATTCATTTTCCATAAGAGAAACCAAATCAAAAATTACCTAATACTAAATATGTAGGAAAGAAACAAAACTGTTCTGGAAGCAGGGGGATGTTGCAGAGCAAATGTACGTAGTTATCAGCTGCTGCTGAGGAAGGTGCACACCTGCAGCATCCTGGAAATCATATCAGCAGTGCTTGAACAAAAGGCCAGAGTCCTGTGTTTAAGATAATAATTACAGGGAAAACTGGATGGGCAGCATGCTGTGGTCCTAATTGCATCTAAATACAAAGCTGAGTGTTTTAAAGCCGGTCTTTAAATCAAAGCATATTCCCCTTTCATTACTGGACTTTCAAGGCAGAGTGAATTCACAGCAAATTCTAAGGCTTAAAAGTCCTTTCCCATACATTAAATCATCAAAGACTTTTCTGCATGTATTTTGGATTGGCTTATGGCCAGTTGGGAGACTTGACCATTTTCACGCTATCTGCTTAGTGTTCCCATAGCAAAAGAAAGCATCTTGAGTAGGAACCAATCTACTTACTGACTGTTAAATCCACACTACCTGTGTTTGTCTGAGCAGTGGAGAACACAAATCCCCATTAATTCATGACTGAGATTCCTTTTAAGACTCAAATCACCACTGAGAAGCAGACCCAGAGACAAGCTCTGTCCCTGCACTTAGTAATCTAAGGCCAAACTGCCAGAATATCCAGCCCTCACCAAAAAAATCATTCCTTAAGTAACTGCCTCTCTTCCTCAAAGAAAAACACCTCTGAACTTCACTTTGCATTTCCACAGATCTCCTAGCATGGGAAAATAGGTGGGAATTCCACAGCCGACAGTCTCCTCGTGGAGATGTACCACCACGAAGGTGCCTCACTCTGATGTCCCCATGGCAGACGTTGCAGCTGCCGTGGCACCAACACCTAACCTCAAGCAGGGGGACTCAAGCCACTCTCTATCAGATGTGAAAGGACAAAGCCAGCATCCTTCCAGTTCCCACAGGCAGGGATGGAGGAGACCGAAGCCCTCATATCGTATACTGAAAAGTGGGGTTCTCCTATTTCTGTGTATGATGCATTCATCACATACATATTGCACTGCCCAACTGCCTTTAACATGCCATTTGTCTGGCACTACATGGCACCCAGAAAACTGTGTGGATGGTCTTCACCAAGGGGAAATCATGCCTGACCAATCTGATAGCCTTCTACGATGGCATGACCGGCTGGGTAGATGAGGGGAGAGCAGTGGATGTTGTCTACCTTGACTTCAGCAAGGCTTTTGGCACGGTTTCCCATAACACCCTCATAGGGAAGCTCAAGAAGTATGGGTTGGATGAGTGGACAGTGAGGTGGATTGGGAACTGGCTGAATGGCAGGGCTCAGAGGGTTCTGATCGGCGGGGCAGAGTCCAGTTGGATTCCGGTAGCTAGTGGAGTTCCCCAGGGCTCGGTACTCGGCCCAGTCTTGTTCAACTTGTTCATCAATGACCTGGACGAGGGGATGGAGTGTACCATCAGCAAGTTTGCTGATGACACAAAACTGGGAGGAGTGGCTGATACGCTGGAAGGCTGCGCTGCCATTCAGGGGGACCTGGACAGACTGGAGAGCTGGGCAGAGAGGAACCTGATGAAGTTCAACAAGGGCAAGTGTCGAGTGCTGCACCTGGGGAGGTCAAACCCCATGCACCAGTACAGGCTGGGAGCTGACCTGCTGGAAAGCAGCTCTGCTGAGAGGG
>NW_009260616.1:7408848-7433657 GCF_000687185.1 Egretta garzetta | reverse complement strand
TCTCCTTCTCTGGAGATATTCAAGGCCCGCCTGGATGAAGTCCTGTGTAGAATGCTCTAGGAGAGCCTGCTTTAGCAGGAGGGTTGGACTAGATGATCTCCCGAGGTCCCTTCCAACCCTTGCGATTCTGTGATTCTGTGTAACTGAATGGAAAAAGCTGCTAGTCAGAAAAAAAAGAAGAAACCCTGCAAAGAAAACATAAAGCAGATGCCTACATGGCAAACACAACTGTTTAACAAGTGATACAGTTTTTGTATCAGTTGCAGTTGTACATAAACTTCAAGTGTAACCCTTATGTAGTGGTCACAGTAGAAGCTTACACAATATAGTAGGGAACTAAGTTGGCTTATTGTATAAAATTTTGCAGCCGCAAATTGACTTCCATCTGCCTCAACATAAATGAAGGACAATTATTTCTATCAACAGTAGCCCAGATAGGAAAAGAAAGATCCACCTGGTTTCTGAAGCCAAACTGGAGTAACTAATGGCAGACACTCCAGCCACATCCTTAGTATTGGTGATCCAGTTTCCACTAGACCCTGATTCAGCTGCAGTGAGTAAAGGAACAACAGAAAACTGGCATGCATTATATACAGAAAATACCACAATACTTTAGGACTCAAATTGCAGCAAGATGACATTGCAAGCACAGGGTTAAACACCTGCTGCAAATTGTCCTGCCCTCCTAATTAGGGAACAAAAATGGAGCACTGAGGAATCCAAAGGTATTGACTGAAAGTGCCTCATAGCCGGCAGGATTTTTTTCATTTACCTCTGTGTCCAGTCAAAGTTATCCTTTAGTACTGGAGAGAAAATCATCTATCTTACAGAAAAGTTACAGGATGCTTGGGGTTTTGTTGGTCAAAATGAATGGGAAGCTTTGCAATAGCTGAGGCACAGGTAGAGAGGATCTCAGATGTTCTTCCTTTATGTTAGGCAGATAAGCTTTAACACAGGCCTGCCCCATCTTCCTGAACCTCCTAGCCACCAGCCCATACAGAGCCAGTTTCTCTTTATTCCTCATGTTAAAAGGGTTTTGCCGGGGCTGTGCAATTGTCCATAGGCTGAGTTCTGCAGTCCAAGCTACTGATGAAGAGAATTCATGGAGATCTAACAGCAGAGATATCCAGGTTGTATCAGAAAGAAGCGTAGACAGGATAGATTTTTTCCTTATCTTTTTACCAGCTCTGTGCTTAGGATAGAAAAGGGCCCTATTGCACTCAGTGGCAAAACTTGCACTACTTTTAGTCACTTGAACCCAGACAGTCTTTGTGTTTGCAGCTGAAGAAAAGAGACCGTACCCAGCTGCTCAGCAAGGGAATAGCGTGCGTGGAAGAGAAGGAAAAGCAAAAGGGAAAGCACCATGTGCCTGTTGGCCTCCCCCTCCTCCCGCCTCGCCTCTCGTGCATCCCCCAAGGTCAGCCACAATCTGTCCCTTTGTATCCAGGAAAGAAATAGGACGCAAAGTGTTAGGAATTTCCTAAAACTGTCTCAAATCATGTGCTGTTTAAGTAACTGTCATTTCGCTGCCTGGTTCATTGACACTTGGGTCTTAAATGGCGCTTGTGGAGGAGTAATATTTTCAGCTCTGAAGGGGTAAAGAAAACAGTCTTACAAAACCAAAGCCTTTGAACAGTGATATGCTGAGGAGGAATATGTTGATATGCTTATTTCATGTAAAGCCTGCATTCTCTTTGCATGAAATCAACAAGACGTTAAAATAAGTATTTCACCAAAGTGTAGCATGTAGGAGAAGTCTATTTTCATAGAAGGAAAAAAGTTAGAACAGATGGTTGAAGGAAAAATTAGTTTAAAGACATCAGAAACAGCTGAATAAACTTTCAGTAGTCCAAGAGAAAAAGAGGCTCAATCTTCTGGTTTATTCTTATTTTCCTATTTACATTCTTTAAATGCACTGGAAATGGCATTCAACATTTCTAGTACCTTGGCCTTTTTCATTTATTACGGTTTTTGGGTATGGGTCATAATGTTTAAGATCATGGGGAAGAGCACTGTTAAAACAGCAGTAGATCTGGTGTTACTCTCCGTATGTTAATGTTAAAGTCATAAACTGACAGGCACACAAGACTTCAGAGCTGCTATTAGTCCACACCTCATGAACACACCATAACAGAGATGGGATTAAAAATCAGGTTTATTTATTAGAAAAAAAGGAAATCTCACTCATGACTTTCCTTTGACCGGTTCTGCTGCATGTTGTAGCATGTGCATGTATGGCTGCAGGAGAGCTCATTGCCAGCCTCACTCGATATGTTCAGTGCCAGTGGAAGAAACTTTCTCAGGGCAACAAACTGCCTGATGGATTAGACACTGGTCAGATTTTTTTCTGGTGTAACGCCACCTTTCAGATTTAAACAGCGAAGAAGGAGGGTGTTGGAAACAGCCTTTTACAAGTTAAATGGTAATTTCTGCTTCTGTGTATGAAAGAGACAGCAGACAAGCAGCCCTTTTCAATGATACTAGAGCCTATCTGTATCAGTCCTGATCTGGATTAAGAACTGAAGAGGAGTGTTGGAATAAGAAGCATTCTAAAAAATTATTAGAAATTAGGCTGACCTAACATTAGATATTGTCATTAATTTTTTTCTCTGGGGAAGACTTCTTTAAATCTCAATTTGCATGTTAATCCCTAATAATTATACCTGTTTAGTAAACTACTAAATGCTTTTCTGGGGCATACATTGAATTATCTAATTCTGGGACAGGAAGATAAAGAACATGCATTTTTGATATGTATCAAATTTGATTGTATGTGAGGCAGCAGTTTGGTAATCCTAAAGTAACCTTATGATTGGAGACGTCTAAGTCCCAGAGATACTGGAAATGTTTTCATCAACAGCAATGAAACAGAATTTTCAGTGTTATAACAAAATTATTATTATTATTTTAAAACTAAATTATCCTCATGATAAAATATATCTAACATATCCAGAAACAAAACTTTGTTCTCTCATGTCAAAAAGCAGCATAGTAATAGACAGAAATATTTTAGTTGTGAAGTGTTAAGATTGTTGGCATATGCAAGTAGGTTGAGCCTTGCTGCCACTCAGGAACAACAACAAGTTATAGAAAAAACAAAATTTTTTATCCTTAGATTTAAAGTGAGAAAATGTAAGGTAAAATTTTCATTTCTCATACAAGTCCTTAGGTTTTCCTGGTGACAGAGCAATGTAGGTCCAGGATAAAAGCTATAATAAGTTTAAATTTAATGACTGAGGCCAGAAACATCTTCTTCCTACTTTTTATGAGAAGTTGTCTTTTCCACCAAACCAAAAATTTCTAGAAAAAGATCTTTTTTTTTTTTAATTAATATAGAAACTATCTTATAGGTAACTAAAAATCAAAGCAAAACCAAGGAAAATCAATAACCTACAATAACCTTTGAGCAAACAATAAAACATGGTTAAAATTTTTTTTGTTCTTTCACCAGGATGTCAAATTATTTCCAGTGGACATTTGAAAAAAATAATCTCTTCAGCATTTTGTATGAAAGCTAGTTGTGTCTTGTATCATATCTAATTTTGATCTTTCATGAAAAAAGTGAGCATTTTGAGCAGCTTTATTTTTAGCCTATACATAAGAATATTTTGTCTACTCCCCTTCATAATTCCTAAGAAATCACACTTATTTTTAGTCTAAGTTTTAGACCAATATGGGGCTTTTTTTCTGTTCAATAATAGAATGGAAACAAAGCTGTGTTTACAACCTGTGTTTATTAAGAGAGATAAGGCATTCCATAATAAACTTGGTTTATGATTAATCTAATCTTGTTTCAGTGGTTGAATGAGATTCATAGTCATATGCTTCCAGGAGAGCTTCCAGGACAGGACCCTGAAGGAAGATAAATTTAATTTACTGGTAGAGAAGCACCAGGAGAATTGCAAGACGAGAGAGTAAAACAACTGGTAGAAGAACATGATCTAAGTGGTCCCTTTTGCAGAAGACTTAGAAAATATTATTCTTATTAGAAAGATCTGAACTTTTATGGATGAGATTAACCAATCCATTGGTGTACACACATGAAAAAGCATAATCTATGTCCTCCTGATTTTTTTTGTACAATTTGGATGAGGCTAAATTGAAGTCATTGCACCTGTACTTTCCCATGCTGCCCTTCAGTTTACTGTTATGTCATGCATGGTGTTTCAACTGTCTGAACCAGGCCTATATATTATGTGAAACATTCAAACCACTTGAGTATTATTGCTACCATAAAGTAGCAACAAAACAACCAGCAGGCCATGTCTACGTCTCTATCATATTGACATTTTTAAAGACATAGGTTATCAGCTTCTTCTTAATTACTATCTCAAGAAATTCCCAAATTTCAAGTATGCAGAAGGGTCAAATAATGCATTAGATGATATTCAGTTTTCCTTTTATTTGTCACAGGTAAATTGTCATTGTGGTTCTTGATGGTTTTGATGATTTCTGAACAAACTGCTTTGTGAAAATTGTCTCCTTCCCTTTTATCACACATGTCATATCAGAAAAGTGCCTTCTGCATCTGCTGTTTAATTAAAACTGTCTTCTACCAACAGCATAAAAGTGGAGCTTAAGCCATTAACCACAACTAGGAGACAGCTTAGGCTAACATGGATTCACTGCCCAGTTCAGTTAATATCCTCTTTGAAGTCACGGGGAGATCATCCACAATTTCAGTTAATGTTGTAGTAAACTTCTAACATCTGGTTTAACAAAACTTTAAATGTGTCTCTCTTTGAACTCCAGATTTAGTTGTGCTTCCCTGCTGACTGGATACATTCCCATGTTGTGTGAAGAGTCCACCTCTAGACTCCATGACATCCAGAAACCTCTGGAAGACCTCATGGCAAATCAGTGTGCTGCAGCTCAGATCTGTCAGGTCCTCATTCCTGAGATTTGGGACCACCCTCCAACAGCCGATCTTTGGAGCTCCGTACTGACTTTTTCCAGACACCCACAGATAACTCAAATCCTCTCCCAGAAGCCAAGCAGACCCTTCCCTGTTTAACCCCTAGGTGTGATATACAATATACTCACCTTCAGGCTTTGCATGCTTCCTAAATACACTGCAGTTCTTAAAAGGCAAAGTATAAGAGAGATTAAAAGCCAACAAGCAAACAAGCTGAATACAAATCCTTTTCTCTGTTGTTCATTCTTTCACTGGGGACCCATCTGCATAGGACATCAGGGTCAGGAAAGCAGTTGTGCCCCAGGGAGCTCCTACCCCTGGCACTGCTCAACCTGAGCAAGGAACTGCTCTCCATTAACATCCCTCTTTTGTCATTAGTCTGGAATCAGCCCCTGGAGGTGGTCAGGAATAACTGGCAGGTGTACCATTGACAGGTAATCTTCTCTCCAATGAACTCTTTGACTTGGGCGAAACACCTTCTTTTTTGAAGCAAATTAATTATGAGGTAAAAGCATGAAAATCAGCAAATCTTCTTAGATTTGTTATTCTGTGCCACTAGCATGGAGAATTTTACCGCAGACACATAAAATTGAGTAACAAAGACAAAAGTGATGAAAAGGAGTTCCTGCCTCACAGTAACGTATGCAGCAAGTTCATAATTTCCAACAGGATTCATGACTTGTTATGGATTGATTCTTCATGTCAACACAAGCATTTGCAAGTGTATTGCTGAACTGGGGTTCAGGGGAGATTGGTGAGCAGCAGGGACCGATTCTTCCATAAATTTTAATGCTGACCATGAAACTACATTTTGTTTCTGAAAAGAAAAGTGAGCTATGCTTTGATACTGTGCTGTGAGACCCTGCTAGAAAAATTAAGTGGTCAAGGGCAGGAACAGAATTGCCAACACTTGTGATTTTATTAGGAGAGAGATCGCTTTTTCTTAAAACCCTAGCTCCTGAAGTCATACGATTACAGGAAACTGTCATGTTTCACTCTTTCAGAAGAAATAGTTTCTACTTTTTGTGGTTGCGAAGAAAAGTTGAAAATATAAATCCAATAGAAGGGGCCAGCAGATGACAAAAATTGGTGTTTTAAGGAACGTGATGGTTTATGAAGGCCTGAAGTCGGGAACACTGAAATAATGTTATTCAAACAAAGAAGGCAGTGAATAATGATGTGAAAGTAAAATCTAAAGAGTCAGAGTGCTTTCCCTATCATCCTAAAGAGAGGAAATAGCATGTATAGTGAAACTCCCCAGCTTCAAAGCTCATCCACATTTTTATCCTAGAGTAGTTGTTTAAAAAAATATATCTTTATTCTTGGAGAATGGAGCACGTACTATGTCAGATGAGAACTGCTAATACACTAATGGAAAGATAAAGCAACGCTTTAGGTCTACATGTTGGAACTTTACTTTTCCTGTTTCTCCAGATAAAAACGAGAGAGATATGTTAAATTGTATGAAGCCAAGCGATTGCAGAATTTGCAGAAACTGCTTCCTGTGAAGACTTAAAAGTTTAATTAGCTAAAAAGGAAGTATACAAAGGGATGATAACTGAGAGTTGGTCACCCTGTCTCTCTGATGAGATTATCCTCTGTACCTCTGAACTTTATTATCCAAACAACAAGTCCATGGCGTGATTTGGTGCCTCCAATAATCTTGTGCTAATTTTTACTCATGCTGTCTGTCAGGAGGCCCCGAGTTGTTTGCAGAACAGCTCTAGATACAAAGAACAACTGACGGCTTTAACTGTGTGTGCAGGAACATTATTACAGACATCAAAAAATAGACACTGGGTCCTGACCCAAAGTCCACAGAAATCAACAAATAACTTCCAGTATTTTGAATCAAGGTATGTGATCACTTTTGCTTAGTATATTTTTGTGCCTTTATTTTAAAAGCAGTTTACCTGATCATCCCAGGAAGTGCAGTCCTAGGTCTCCTAAAATGGATGAGAGTGTGAAAACAGGGTCGGACTTAACTGACCACCAAAGCACCATGTGCAAAGCTCAGCGATGTACTCATTCAAATACATGCATGACCAGGATACAGGCAGAGCCAAGCACAAGCAACAGGTCGCCAGTCTGGGTCCATTGCTAGAACCCTCCTTTGCTTCCTCCTGGCCTCATGTACTTTCTGGTCGTGACCTGACCTTGCTCTCCATCTGAGGAAGATGTCACCAATACAACTTTCTGCAGGGGTTCAGTCACTGACTTGTAACTACCCATGTGCCAAGAGATGGGCTCCACTGCCTGTTGCAAGTGATGAGACTGTCTGTGTCCCGCCTACTGCTTGGTGAACCCATTTCCCATGCAAAATGGGGTAGTAAATGCCACTTCTAGGGTTCTCAGGGTGTTCCACAATCATGCAGGTTTCCCTACCAAAACCAGAAAGTGATCCTGCCTGGAGCAAAGCTTCAGTCTCAGGCCCGTGGAAAAAGATCACTCTATAAAAACGTTAAAAAAGCCAAGAATTAACCTTCTTCACTGCCATAGTCTTGGTATAGGCAGGTACCTATATGGGCTCCCAATACAGTGACACTGCATTTTTTAGGGAAGCTATTTAGTGTGAAAAATGTGCCAACGTTAGTTCAGGTATTCCGAGGGATTCAGAGCTGTGGGGAACGAAAGCATAGAAAAACCTCCATAAGCTGGTGTGGACATAAAGAAAGAACAAAATGAGACAATAAAGGGATTAAAGGATGATACGGGATGAGATGTAAGAGTCATTGAGATGTGGATCAAAAGCAGCTGTAGGCATCTTTCTTACTCTCATTTGTCCTTTAGCAACAGTTTAAGAACAACGCTGACCGAGGGACCCCACTGTGCTAAAAGTATTGCACAAACTCATTGTAATTTTTACAGGCATGCTCTGCCCTGAACCGTTTCTAATCTCAGTTGGTGAGCAAGGGCACAAAGGCACAGAGAAAGGAAGCAGCTTGCCCAAAGTAGGTTAGTAGCAGAAATACAGATAGGATCCAGATCTCCTGCAGGCAACTGGATGCATCCCATGAAGAAAAGTGTAATCTGCCTCCCAAGCCCATGGGGAAGCTTCCAGGCAGAAAAATCTGTTCAAATAAAAAAGCAAGGAAAAGGAGAAAGTGTGGGCTTGGGGGTCCTAACTGGCGTACACAGGAACACGCCGACTGTAACTTTCTCCCAGTGGAAAGCTCCAAGGAAATAAACAAGTACAGATGATTTAAACAAAACCCAAGACTCAGTAGCTGCAGCACGCAAAGCCTCTGCTAATGCTGCAGCCCATTCTCTCTTCAGAGAAAGAAAAAGCATGGCAAAGACAGCACAGACCTCTCACAAGTGCATTATACAGTGAGGACAAAAAGAGGATAAGTATGTTATTCTAAGCTTTAGTGGTTTGGGGGAAATTCTGAACGAGAACATTTCTTTTTAGCTAAAAAAGCACAGATTCATTTCTTCAGATATTTAAGTCTGGGTTTCTTGCTGTTTTACTTCAGCTTCTGTTCCAAGCTATTCCTGATCCTCATCTTTTAGCTGCTTAGAGATTTGAGAGATTGAAAAATGGCTCCTGTCCATGGAAATTTCAACATGGCTGTGAAAAAACATGGTTTTAAAAAAGCAGCCTAACTATTATCAAGCCAAGGTGCAATACAAATAAGCAAATCACATACTTCCATCGTGTTGCACACTGCTGTTAAGAGGAACATGGTAATTTCCTTTAACCTCCACAAAGAAATTGTTAGCAATAATGTAAGCATGGCATGAAATAAAAACTTTCAAAAAGAAAGCAAGATTGTCAGTGTACCTGAGGTTTTGTGTCAATGTCAAAGGTTTCAAAGCCAAGAAATGGAATTAAGAAGGAAAATCTAAGACAACGGGGTAACATGCAATGTAACATTATTACTAAATCTTAGTGCAGTGATCCATTGTACAGGGAGAACATTACTTTTTTCCTCCAGAAATCGGAAAGCATTCTGCTTAAAAGAGACAGAGCACCTCTGTGAATGACATATGATTGTATTCCTGCATCGGCCCTAAAGGAAGGTAAGATGAAGTACAGACACACTAAAGATTAGGCTCTGCTACCTGCATCTCTGATCTGAGTTAAAGGGAATAATCATATTCATCATCTTTGGAAACTGGATTCTGAATAAAGGTGCTCAAAAATGAATGCAAACCCCATACTTTTGAAATGAAGTTGTTACTTCTGAAAATTTGGTCTTCCTATTGCACATTGGTGTCAGAGAGGGTCACGACCCAGACATACAGGCCTCTTGCTTCCTGTGCTAGCCACTCAGGTAGGACATTTTGCCTGCAGGCAAGCACTGCTTGGTTTTTCTCAGATTAATTCAATTTCTTATTCTCTTTGTACACAGATGTTCATCACATGCGCACTTCTCTAGCAGCTCAGAAAAAAGCTTCCTTTACTTCACATAGAAATATGTTGGATTTTGGATATTTTATGGCAGTTACTGTCTCCTTTAATGAGAAAAACATTGCCAAAACTCTAAAATCATGAATGACACGTTACACTGTCAAACCAATTAAGGCAGGGAAGTTGCATGTGCTTTGGTTTCCAGCACTGGATAGGATCATCTTTAAACTGATGGGTTCCCAGTGCAGGTTAGCTCATTATCAGCAGACCTCTGGAAGGTAACTTCTAATGATGAATTCCTTAGCCTCCAAATTGCTCTGGAAGTTTATCTGCACGAGATCTTTTTCAGGCACATGTGAAGGGGACCATTAGTCTGGTCATTAAATCACAGGACAGAGTCTGGCAGCACGGATTCTGGTCTCAACTCCGCTACTGAGCTCTTTGCTGAATGCAAGCTAGTCTCAATTTTTCCAAATGTCTGCTGAGATTAGGCCATTAGCCTCTATTTTCAAAACCTGCTGCAGGGAAATCCACAAAGAGAGTTGGACCAGGCAAGAGAGCAAAAATGAGACAGTGTATGTCCCCAAGCCCCGAGCTTGCACTTTGCTGTGCCTGGCACAGGAGTCACCGACTGCTGCCCACGCATAGACACAACACGTTGACGTAAGCCACCATGGCTGTGCAAAGAGCTCCCCTGACCCCAATACACTGCCCCTGCGTTCCTCCTGTCTTCCCTGTGTTGATCGGAGGTGGACAGCTTCAATGCTCAAGTAAAGTTCACAAGGCAGTGAAAAGGTGTGGTGAATTGCTTAAGGAAATGACCATGGCCAAAACCAACCTTTTTTAATTTTCTGGCAATCACAGTTTTAATGCAGATCAATTCCCTGATTTGGATCATCATACAGCATCATACCTGATTGTGCCAGGACCAGGAGGTGATAGGACAGAGGTGTGAACACGATGCTAGAGGTGGATGACAGTGGTAGCAGTGCTGGTTGATGCTGATCTAAAGTATATGTGAAACTAACAGCTTTTTTTCTTTTTTTTCCCTTTCACTTCTGGAATTGTTCAGAAGAAGAGCAGTCTGTACAGTCTATCTTAAGAAAAGATGACTGGATGGTCATGATGATGATGATTGTAATTTTTAAAATGGCTTCACTTCCTTTTTCTTTGCAACACAAACATCCTCTCTAGGGATTTAATGCTTAAGTGTTTAAGTACCAAATCCTGTTGGTGAGACCTATGCTCAAAAATTCATGCTCAAAAGCATTACCCTTTATATTGCTGAATCTATTTATCTGTTTATAAAACATGACTGACATTTATCTACATGGAATTTATCTCTACTCTTGCTGCCCAGTTGCCTGGAAAAAGCAAAGAGGAGGCTGCCTGTTGATAACATATCACATATTTTTTACATTAGGACCTATGCGTCTGGGATAGGGTTTCTGGAGTACACAGATCAGGATCATTCTAAGGCTGACTTGAACATATTCTGCTGGATCAGCCCCTGAAAATGCTGGCTGGGTGTGAATGGAACAGATGTTTTAATGGATGCAAGATCAGACTTTCATTAATAAAGTTCAAAGATCAATTAATTCAGAGGGCATCCCTGCCTCTGCATTTTGATTATACCCACAGGCCTTACAAGGGCCTATAATTAACCACAAAAAGAAAAGTGAAAGCAGAGAGGGACAGAGGTGTTGCGAGGGGTGGGTATCACTTCCCTGGCAAGGTCTGGAACTAGGACCGAATTTCCTATAGCTTCAGTCTCAGACATTGTTTGAGTACTCTTGCCACATCTTTTGGGAAGAGCAATTTTGCAGGGATGTGTCCTGGAGGGATGCCACCCAACTGCTAGGTGCCTGGCAGGGTGCACAGCTCCGGGGGGAGCCAGACGTGGTGCATGAGGGAAAAGAGGCTGGTGCTCATGTCTTGCTGGGAGCTGCTGCTGGCTCTCTGCGATGGACACCTTCCCTCTGAAATGGGTGCTGTAGTCAGAGCGTCCTGAATACCTCCTTAGATCCAGAGTTTCTGGGCCAGAAATCCCTACTCGTTTCAGTGGCATAAACACAGTGAAACCAGTTCAAAGAAACCTGCAGGGCTTGCCCTCCCCTCTGTCTCCGGTGACCTCCCAAAGTATGGGCCTGAAAATTCCCCACACAGAAGTATTTTGTTACTGCTAGCCTTCAGACTGAGGGACACAGCAAGGACAGGATCTATCCCTGTGCCAGATCATAAGGTATACCAGAGAAGGTAAGGTCTCCTACCAACCGGTGCAGGTGCGTGCTCTACTTGCTCCTGCAGAATGGTTTCTGCCAGCACAGTCATAACTCTTCCCAAGTGACGTGTCAGAAAAAGTCCCTTCAGCATATTCTGGGGTGGATTTATAGGATGCCTTTAATTGCCTCTCTTAGTGGAGCATATCCACACTGTGTCTCGGGAGGCAGCTGGGTCACCACAAGATCCCTCCCACCTTCCTGCTTCCCTCCTGCTGCAGCTGTATCCAATCCTGGCTGGCCCACCTACAGGGGAATTTGGGGGAGAACTTTAATTCTCTTCCCCTCAAATAGGATTTTCTTCCTTTTCTAGTCTGAGTGAGGCTAATCCAGAACATAACAACTCAAGAGCTCAGTTATATAGTTAAATTCTTACAGAATTATTCACACCATCTTTGCTGGGGTGTTATAGGATCTAACATAGGTGACAGTCAAGGGACTAAACTGGAGGTTTCAAGTAAGCTAAGGTGTGAATTAACCCTTATGGGATGGGGTTTGTGAATATGATAGAAGCTGTATTAACTTTTTTTAATTTTAGTCCACAGTGGCTAGTCTCGATTAGTACGAAACAGGGTTAATTATAGTGGGAAAGCTTCTGAGGAGCTCAGCCTTCAACATTTCTTATGCAACAGGCAATGCTTTTTATATCCCACAGTAAGGTCAAATATTACCTGTGGGTAAAGGATACTAAACCAGCGTCCCTTACCATCTTCTGGACTGGAAGTGGTAGCAGAGAGTGCTCTGGACTCCTCAATGTGCACCTGTGCTAAAAGAGCATGCCAAGTGCTGAAGCATGGGGGAGATGGAGAATCTGAAGCAAAGTGATGCTTGTGAGCATGTAGCTCGCATCTCACCCCCAGTGCATCGTGCAGCTATACATGAGCTGTCTATGAACCTCAAAGCACAGGGAAGCTCACCCTAACAAAGTCACAGAGCAAAAGCCATGTTTGAAGCTGCCGCTGCTTCCTCGGTGACATGGTTACCCGGTATGCCAAACCACTTGGCATGCAAATGAGACATAAGCCACTCACAACAGGGCTGTTTTGCACATCTTCAGTGCTAAGAGCAGCGTGCCCTTGGCTAGAGATGCGGATGCAGCAAACTCAGTTCGTTACCAGACTGCACTGTACTCACAGGAGGCACCGGGACTGACAAGTGACAAGTGCCGCACGATGATGTGCACCAAGTGCCAGCTCTGGGCCCCCATCCAAAGTGGCTTTTCTCAAGGAAAAGTACAGCACAGCCAGTATCACCTCACTGGTTACATTCGCTCCCTTCTCCTCGCAATATTTCAGAGATCTTCAGGGCCGCAGCTGCGGGGAAGTCTTGCTTTTTTGGCAAGTGTGCAGGATGGCCAAGCATATCAAATGAGCTTTCTAAGCTTAATTGATAATGACAACAAGTCTAAGGGAATCGCATATAAAATTCTCTCCTCTCTCAGATGTTGCTGGATGAGTGCTGGCACAGCCGCCTTCCCTCACAAACATTTCAGATACTGTTTCTTACTTTTTGGCTAGAGCTTTCAGTGAGACTTGGAAAAAGACCAAGATTTATCATGGGCCTGGGTTACTTTTTTTTTTTTTTTTTTTTTTTTTTTTACTTTTTTATCCTTATTCTCCTCAGACAAAACACTGCTTGATTCATTTAAAAAAAAATCATCCTCTAACCCTGTTCTCACTTTCAGTTCTCACTGAGGGTTTGGGGTGAGGTCAGGAATGCTCTGAAGCGGCACCTTTGCAGACAGCATGTTAATGACACAGAGGTCAGATTCATTTCACTTACACCTTGGCTAATGGACTTTTTACTGAGTACATGCACATACACACACAGCTTTCTGTGTCTCCATAAATAAAATCTCCTCCGAGCACAAGATCTTACCTTTATGGGACTTTTATGAAGTAGCATTGTTCAGTGAACTTCACGTAAGAACATGTCAACATTATGTCTGGGCCAGCGTGCTACAGCTAGGAGATGGAAATGAAGGCTCCCAAATGTCAGGAGTGTTCATCAGTGGGGTTCTGAGGCAGGCACTCTGAGGACAGTGGAAGAGCACAGAGGCCAGGGGAGTGGGAGGGAGCTTGAATACGGTCTTGACCCAAACCCAAATACTTTTAAGTCTGAATGGGTGTTTGGATCCAAAGTTTTGGTTTAGCACATTACTGAAATGTGAAAGCTATCCATGGAAGAGAAATCTGATACTGAATTTTCCTTGCACGTGTGGAGTGTCCTGAACTGTGACTTGGTTCAGGTTCATGCCTAGGTGAAACATCTCTGCTTCACAGGGAGCTACATTTTGTGGTTCAAACAGCTTCCCCCTCCAGCCTCTTCCCACTGTGGTTTGAACTGCTGCAACCTCTGTTTCTTCTCTCCCAGCCATATCATTCTACCCAAGAATATCACCAAACACACCCCTTGTATCTCCCCTGAGTCCAAAGAGGAAATTCTCATATGAAGGCTCAGTGGGCAATGATGATATACCTACTAAACGTGACCACCTTGCAACAAGGAGATACCCACACTAACTGCGGCCCATCACTAGTGAGGAACCTGTGGCTGTATGGGCATCAGCCTGGGCTACACAATAGCCAGGACCTTCAGGAGGTATTTGGCTGTTAAAAGCCACGTCACTGTAGCTTCACCCATTAAGCATACTTGTCTCAGTAATACAGTGGAAAAGACGGGAAATAACAGATTTTGAAAGGTGGTCCAAGAGAAGACTTATGGTCACATTTCCAGCTATTTACCTTTCACAGAGTAATAAACATACTCACCACACAAAGGGAAAAAACAGAAATGGGATTTAGGTCACTCATTTGCAAAGAAACTGGAAAACTGATCTCAGCTCTTTCTTTCTCTCACATGCTCTCCCAAGTATGACCATTTTATCTGCAAGAGCAGTTTGTTGAAAACGCCCATGTATCATCCGTGCCTGTGTCTCTTCTATTCAGAGATAAATAAGAATAAAATGTCGATGACCCTCTCTTCTCCTCAGCTCCCTGGTTTCCCTGTCAGAACAAACAGCTAGAGCTAAGACGCCATCCCAAAGTCATCAACTGTTCAGCTCAGCTGAAAACTGCCCATAGCTTTCCGCTGCAACATATCACTCATTGCTTGACTCACTAAAAATAGGTTGTATTTTTTTGCTCCACTGAAACCTGCACAAAAGAGCCAAAGCCTTGACAAATCTGCAGCAGAAGAGCTATGGCTTTTTATGACCATGACCTTAAGTGACCATGTTAATTTACTCTTCTTCCTGGCTCCATGCTAAATCCCACTTGCATGATCCACACAATGAGTCCAAGTTGTCCAAAGCAGACAAGAGGGATTTCACTTTGCTGCTGTGTAATTAGGCTCAGTAAATGACAGCGCTCTTCAGCAATAAACCTCGTGCTGTTGGGGCTGAAGCAGGAGCGAGGAGTCGTGGGAAGAGAAGAGAAAAGAAAAGAAGAGGAAAGAAGGAAAGACACACAGAAACTGCCCCCATAGGTGCAGAACTTTTCTCCCCTGGACTGAGAGCAAGAGGCAAAGCAGGGACATCTGATCAGCATTCCTCAGGTGCACCTCTACCTTTTCCCTTTCTCTTCTAGCCGATACATTTTAATGCATGAGCACAGATGTCGGGGCTGGCTGCAGGCCAGGGGCATGTCCCAGGTGGCTTTGGTTCTTGTCTCAGTTGCGGTGGCTGGGAGGCAAGGCCTGAAGGGACTATGAAAGCATGGTGGCAGCAAGGCAGCATGGCTGACCCCATGGGAAGACCTAAGCTTTTTCCACTGTCAAGTGACCAGTTAGAATAGCCTGCTCCTCCAGTCTCCTGGGCCAAAGACGGATGTCCTTTCCCTGCACATCAAGCTGTGTATCCATCAGCCAGCCCCAAGGCAGGGAGTAGGTGCCGTTGCCTCCTAAGAGCAGCGGTGAGGGACCACACTCTACACATCAACAGGACACTTGTCAAACCTTTGGAAAGGAGAGCACAGCCGTGCCTTTTAAATACGGCGACCTGGAGGCTGCACACTGAACTTGAAAGGGACATGCATTACACTTAAGTGCCTGCTTGTGCTCTTTTTTCTGCTAAGTTGACTGGGGCATGAGTTGTGTGCAGCACCCAACCTCCAGCTGGTTACCACGAAGGATCCACTGATATTTCCAGTCAGGAAAAGTCTGAGGAGGATCAGGTTTCGGAGTCAACTCTTTGGCCTGACCAGCCTACTTGGAACTACTGGAAAGCAGACCAGAGAGTGGAAAATACAAACGTATTTAAAATGACTGTTATGCAAAAATGGAACCATGGCAGTTCTATTTTACATTTATTTGTAAATGAAGCTTATTTGTAATAAATTAAGCACGTGCAACTTGACCTAGATCCCACGGGTCCTAGAGAAAGGGCAGAAGACAATCATAGCGGGCAGTGAAGTGGCAAGCTGAGGTCCCCAGGCCTGTGCAGCTCCCTCTTGCAGCTCATCTGTGGAAGCCGTCCTTTCTTTTCTTTCTTTCCTTTACACCCCAATTTCCCCCTCTCACGTCCGCTCTCCCTTTCCTGTTTTCTCCCTCCTTACGTAACACCTGTGCTGGGAGAAATAATGTTCTGGCCTTTCCGCAGCTCCAAAAAGGAATTATTTAATCAAAATATTGTAAAAATTGTTAATGTAAACAGGAAGATAAGTTTTTAATTAGACATAGGAGAAAAAGCAGATTAGCCCCAGGATCTCTTGTGTGGAGATCATCAGGCCATTACGGCAGCTATTTTCTGACAGCCAAATGGACAGAGAGCAGGATTCATCCAGGCCTCTTTGTCTAAACTCCAGATGGAATTAGAAAGTTAAAGCACAGACAGCATGTCCAGGATGGCCGGGCCCTCATGTGACAAGCCCTGTCTAAAAATCGTTCCCATTAATTTGCAACTGTCAATCACCTCAGCATTCTGCTCCGAAACAATGGCTGGCCCCGGACCACAGCTTCTCCCCATCTCCTCGCACCAGCACAGCAGAGAATTAGGGATTTTTTTTTTCTTGATTAGTAAAGACTTCTTGGTGCAGTGCAACTGCCTTGCTGCAAGAAAATAAGCTGTTTGAAGGCCAAGGGACAATTTACACAGACCCTACCCCCACTCCCTAATAAAGAATTAAAACACTTTAATGGATTACATTCAGTGGCTGCATTTGGTCTGTGTGAATAAACAAATTTTTCAGCTGGCACCCAAATGAAAAAAAAAAATGGGAGCAGGAGGGTAGAAGTTGGTTTGAAGTGAAGTTAAAAGCAAGGGAAAAACCCCCAAGATTCACCACCTCACCGGAGAAGTAGGAGACAGCACTATCTCTGTTTCACCCAATAGCTCATGGGTGGCTGCTCTTGCCCAGGATGACCTTACCGGCAGAAGGGCTGAACGCGGGTTCCAGTTGATGCTTCAGTGGTTATAAGGAGAAGTGTCACCAGAAGAAATTGCGAACATCTTTCCTCAGCTGTCTATAACCCACTGCTTTCTACACTTTCTTGGATGGGGGGTGGTAGCTGAGTTCAAAGTCAAACAAGTAGAGGAGGGAATGAAGCGTGGTCTCATTCTGGTTTTGGAGAATGCCCTGACAAGATATAGGGCAGATGGAAGATGACAGCAAGTTCTGCAGTTTTGTGTCTTGATCATCCGTATTCCCTGGGGAGAAAACAGTACAGACAAATGTGACCCAAGTTCCTAAATGGTTTTAAGATGACTAAAAATATATGTATTTGAAGGCACATTTACTATTATCATCAAAAATAATCCCTTGTTTTATTGCTCGTACAAATTTCATTACAATTAAATTTGTACTCATTTCCTATGGAGAGAATTCACATTTCTTTTTTGCAGCCCACATTACGAGTATATTGAATCTAATGCAAGACTCAACATTTTTGAAATCAAATCACATTTATTTAAGATATGCAGAAACCTAAGGAGAAGGATACAGAAGGAATTTTGAAAAGTCAGAAGATACTACATGAAATGACAGCTTTTTTTTTTTAGATACTCAGAGTGGTATTTTAAAAGAAAAAAAAGTCAAAGCAAACATTTCAAATTGACTTCAAAGGAGGTTTTTTAGTTTTTTTCAAAAAGTTCTAAGAGTTTCTATTGCATTTCCATGTGAATTGCGGATCTTTCTCTAGTTGTTCAGTCCAGCAACTGAATTGAAAACGCTTGTTCTTCCCAGCTTTTAATATAACACAAAATATTTTGTCACCTGAGATAGCTTTCCTGAGTATATTACTCCTCTATCTGGGTGACCCAGCCTGAAGACACAAAGCCAGTCAGTGGCCATTTCACTTCCCAGACTTAGGCTGAGCCATTGCCCTGCACATGATTTGCTTTTTCTGTTTGCCTGCCTAAAGACGCATGCACACAATATCTAACATGTATGATACACGGATGACGTCATATGCTATTTTAAAGAATTATACAGTAAAGATTCTCTATTGTATACCACACAAAACGTGCATAACATGTAGATCCATATTTTCCCCTATTATTTAGACTTTACCCATGAAGTTTGTTGTCATAGGAAGGGGAAGAAACTTTTAGCTACTTGGGATTTAATACAAACCAACACTCTCTCACAACCAATCTTTTGCTAAGAGTACGAGAGAAAAGAGGGGAAATAAAATAGATGAAAAAGAAGGATGAGGGGGTTGAAAAACTACATTACTTCGCTCCTGGGGAATGGAGCTTTTGAAAATGAATGCAGTCATTAACCATCTGGCTTACTAAATAGTTAGCAAAAAGTTCCTCTGAAAGGGTTGGCTTTACATTCATAACTGCAGTTTATTGGTCCATTGGCACTAGCATGCCTAAACACAAGGGAAAGTCAATACTGTATCATAGCATCGCCTAGCTAACACCTGGAATATATTCTCTGGAGTGAAAACAGCAGGGAACTGACCAGAAATAACCTCTCTCATATTATTCCTTCAATTAGACCCAAACAAGTTTCCCTTTGAAAACTTAATAATAAACACTGCAGGTCATTCACTTGTTTGGAGCCCCTTTGGGAAAGCTGAGCAGATGGGTCCCCTTATCTAGCCCCCTCGCTGTCACAGAGACAACAGCCGCAAATCAGGACAGATATTGATTTTAATTGGAACCAACAGCATCTACATACCGTCTTAATATCCACATCTTCCTGGAAAAAAATACATCTTTTAAAAGATCGGTTTGTTTTGTCCTGTCAGGTTGATTAGACAGAATGAGGTAATTCTTTGCAAGATGAACAATTATGCCATTTTTCAGGTTCACTGCTTAAGTAGATACACACAGCAAATCCCTAGGCAAACCCGAGGTCCATTTCAGAGCCTTTGTACATACAAGCAGCACAGATTAAAACATTGTTCATCCAAACTGAGGCAGTTATATTCTCATTATCAAACAGATTTGAGGTGTCATCAGGGTCTCTTCAGTGGTTTTCACTGAGGCGTAAGTATTCCTTAGCCGTGGAGAGAACTAACAACACAAAGTGAACATCTACTTAAAATCAAATTATCTGGGACATTTTCACCACCCCCGGGGTAAACGCAGTTCTCCTCAAAATTCTTGTAAATTCATCAAGCCTGCTATTCCCTGAAGAACCTTGGATGCGTTGCTATTTGCCTTTAACAGACGCAAGGAAACTCTCTCCCCCTGCCCCCCGCCACGCAAATCTCTTTCCCATACGGCATGTTAATTCCCGCGAGGGAGGTGAGATGAACAGGTGCCATGGTTCTTGACTTAATTGCTGCGAAAAGTAGAGCACTAATAACGAGCTGTTCACTAGAGGCAGCTTCCATCCTGGCAGAGGAGCCCTGCCAATCCGGGGGCCGTCAGCCAGCCAGTGGCACTGTCAGCCGGCCGGCTGCTGAGACTTGCAGGGGTGGGCAGATTGCGGTCTCGGCAGCGGGCCAGCCCAAGTAGACCTTGCAGGGTTGTCGTTGGCATCGGCATTAGCGTTGTCCTTCCAAAGCGGTGAACAACATCGCCCTCCTTCCCCCTGGAAACCGTAAGAAATAGCTTTATCGCTAAGGGAGTCATCTCAGGGGACCTCTACGGACCCTGCGATAAAACAAGCGGTAGCATGAAAAGGACCAGACCCCTGCCCACGCGTATCCCTATGGAGACCTTAATGGGGAACAAATTAGACTGGGAAACAATTAGGCGTTGCATTAAGGAGGCAGGGGTGCAAACGGAGGGATCAGGCAGGGCTTTCGTTACTCCCTTCACTATGGGGCAAAGGACTGTCATGACATAGGCTGGAGGCAACATAAAGTCTGTTTCTACCCTGTCTCTGCATACTCCATGCACTGATGGCCATGTCTGGGCCTTTTTGGGTCTACACACCAGGTAAAGGCATTCACAGGGAGCCCAGATGCTGACACCTATAACCCCTATATTCCCCAGCTCACAGAGCCGTACTGCAGAAGTAGGAGGGTGCATGCTGCACCTCCTCAAAGGAAAGTGCTCCCTCCCATGTGCTGGGCAGCTCCAGGAGAAATTCTTCCTCCATGAGAAGCATCCTGACTTGGCAGCATAATAGCCTCTCAAGGGAAATGGTATAACCCATAGCTTGAATCGTTTAAAAACTACTGTTTATCTCTGACATTTGTGCTTCCGTGATTGATGCAATCCCCGGCAACAGCTGCCCTTTTGGCTAAGACTCAACAAATCTAAGGGTTATTAGAGCTTTTTGCAGGGCTGAAGCGAAACACAGACATGCAGTGGGTCTCTCGCATCTTGAAAATCGTGTAGCACACTCAGAGCGCTTCTCCCCTTCACTACCTGATATGCCTTTTAATTTCCCCTCGTGCCACTCATCTCCAATCCCCCTGCCAGTCTGCCCTGTGAGCTTGGCAAGATTTGTTTGTTCAAGTGCGTGCCTACCCTGCATGCAGGTTTTCTCAAGCTCTCACTGCTTCTGTTAAAAGCCCCGCTGGAGATAAACTACAAGACTAACACTAATTACCATAATAATTTGTCAGAGCATTGCTTTGATCTTTTCTCACCTACCAAGTCAGTCCTCTTCTGCTCCAGCTCCAAAAGTGTTAGATGTGATTACATAACTAATTAACAAAAGAGATTGAATTTTAAAGAATGTATGACAGTAATTCAGATAAAAGTTATGTTCTTTGGTAAACAAGGAAGGGGGCAAATTTGTGACTTCCCAGGAGGCTCACAGCAGGCCAGTGACTGCCAGAAATCTAGCATGTGACACGAACGGCTTAGAACAGCACTGCTAAGCCAACAAGTTGTACTATTCCCCTAACAATTTCTGTAGAAAACACCGTTATTTTTGTTAAAACTTGCAAATTTGAAATAATCGTATTTTACTCTTATATGTGAAGCATGAATTGTCTTTGATCAGGAAAATCTCCAACTTCTTCAGAGCTTTTATCTCCTTTCAGGATCAATTTCAATTTGATTTCTACCTCAGAACAAGACAGTTTTGGTTTTTTTTCAGATTCCTTGTCATCACTATTTAGTTTCGTAGGATGCCTGGCAAGTTACACAGATGAGCTCTCACCACTGTATTTCTCTGAATAAATAAGAAAGAGAAGAGAGGGAGAGAGATCACGTATCGCTTTACAACTAGGTCAACTTACACAGCTCCTTCTAAAACATGTTAACTAGGATTTAGGAAACAGAACCAGAGCCCGTTGGATTTATGCAATGGCTTTAGACATTTTGACATCAAATCACGATAGGTAAAAATGGAACAGGAAACCAGATGAGTGTCTGGGAGCATCAGGAACTAGATAACTGGGGTGGTTAAAGCAGTAAGAGTCTCTGCATGACTGCTTCATGTTCCCACCTGCAACATCTTCAATGTCAGAAGCTTTTGTTGGATGTTAGAAGCCTGTGAGAAGCTATTGATCCAGCATAATTGAAGGACAGTGCTATTACCAAGAATTCTTTTTAGATTTTGGACACCTAGTATTTTGCATGGTTCCTGCTAGGCTGTGGAGAATTTCTCAGGACAGGTATAGCTGGTACTCGACGGTTAGGAAAACAGTGTTAAAAAAGAGTTATGACCACTACATCCAGCTCACTGTATTATACTATGACACTTGAAGTGCAACATTAAAATATTGCTCCAGGAAACAGCAGTATATTCTATACAGCCAGAGGTGAGGATGCCTGCGGATATGGTCTACTGTGCAGGTCTGCTTTCTTACCAGTTCTAGCACATTTTTTACACTGCTTAGTGTAAAGGAGTGGTCTGCATTGCTGTGGTTGCTAGCAAGGTACACTTCTCCTTAGAGTTTAAAACATTTAATAAGGATTTGGCATGGTTTGCATGCCCAGTCGAGACATGCACAGAATCAATTTTCAGTAGCAACTAGGGCTTACAAATGCTGCTGAGGGAAGGAAGAAAGCTTGTGGGTGAGGTGGGTTAGAAAACATGTGTCTTCAGGAAATGTTTGCAATTGTCTTCTGGTTTTATTTCCTGCCCTCTCTCTTTCTATCTTCACCTCCTTCTCTTCTCTCCCTTTCTTTCCTCTCCCTTCCCAAAAGCAGTGCATGCGTGTGTGTGTGCGCTTGGGCCAAACCAATAGGTTTGACTTTGATGACAGCCCTGGATTATGAAATGAAGGAATTCACATAGAAACCTTCTAAATGGATTTCAAATATGCCTGTTACAATCCCTTCCTTTTTTACTAAAAAAAAGGAGGGGGGGAGGAAGAGAAAAGCCTAGCTTTTTTTTTGTGTTTCTGTCATCAGAGGATACATAATTAAGACCTGAAAATTTTTGCAAGCCTTTCTCCCCATCCTTGGTACCAGCCTCAGCACAGCATGCTACTTCAGGAGCTTCTTGTATGACAAATTGCGTAGGAGCAGAGCAATATATCATCAGAATCTGACTCATGACCAGTACGTTCATCCAAATGGCCAAGTCTACAGATCATTTCAGGGCTCACTAATGTTACAGCATTCAACGTGTAGAGTGTGATTTATTAATCTGAGGTTTGTTTAAATAAATAGACTTTGCAAACTGCCATGTGCAGACAGATCTCCCCACATACTCTACTGTATGGTAAAGTGCATGGCTGAGAAAGAATTCTTACCCTTTTGGCAAACCAGTTGGTGCATTTTCTCTTGTTGCTCCTTTACCAATGAAAATTACTAATATAAAACTATTGCCAATTTAAGTCATTCAAATTTACATTTCATCAGCAGTGGCATGATATTTCTTATATATACTTTTGCAGGTGAATGGCCAGGTCATTTCATAAGTACTTCAGTTCAGTTGCTGGGTTAAAATATAGTTCAGCATCATTGATATAAAAAAGCATATACCACTTATTAACGATATACTTGAGTTTAGATAGAGCCCTGAGACGAAGAATAGACAGCCTGTGTGTGGGCAACTTCATTACTACTGCTTGCACCAAATTTGAATTTGACCTCCTGATCTTTGCAGGGCTATAATGCAATTTAATTCAGTCACTTCAGATTTCGTTTGAGGTACCTTTCAATGAGAAAGAAATTTAGTTTCATGTGTGCTTGAGTTAAAGCTGCCAAGAGAAAGTCAGGCAAATGCTCCTTTCATTTATTGCAGTTCAACTTTAACAGAACCCATCAACATAAGCATGAGGAGAATTTTGTTCATTGTCTCCCCATACAACTATGTGTATCTCATTCTTAATGATTGGAATCAGAAGGAAACTGAGCAAAAGTACAGAAAATTGGTCCCTTGGGTCATTTTTAATGATCTACAAAAATAAAGGCTCTGTTAGCTCTTTCTCAATTCTAACCTGATTGATTGCTGATGCTTTTGGAAGAAGAAAGGTGAACCTAATCTATTGCACACACTCTGAGGTGAACACTGAGATAATAATGATACACAAGAAACCCTGCTCCCTGTTAGAGAGGCCTTTTTCTCAGTAATGTTTTTCCTCATTGGCTTCATTACGACTGCCAAAACATGGCTATCATTTGAGAAGTGAGTGAAAAAAGTCCTCCTCATCCTACAAACATTTTTTCCTTTGTCTGGCTACTTTGGGACATTAGGGAGTTCATTTGCAGGCAGGGCCAAATCCCAGTTTCCCTGTGAAGGAGAAAGTTGACATCAGTGAATGTTTAGTGAGAGAAATGACTGCAGAACTGATCTTCTTGTAAACCCTGCAGCAGTCCCTGTAAAATCAACTCAGCATTACCTTACCAGCTAAGTGCTAACTCCAAATCTTATTGTAGGATACTGTGACCCATACGGTCCAGTTCACCTGAGCTTGTCTTTATCTCTGTTCTTTCTAAAGGCTCCCTGCATGATTAAGGAAGAGAAACAGGTGGAGATTTAAACCCCTTTCTAAATAGAGGAATTGGTTAGGATCTAAGTCACCCTTCTAGCTTTGATTTTCTATGATCAGTGGGACAAAGGGAGATTCAGTGGGTAGCTCAGGGTATCCATGCCCTCCTCGTCCTCTGGAAGCACTTACTTCCAGTTGCTGTATGCTGAAGTACCAGGTATTTATCAGCCTGCCAAGTCAATCAGACTTAAATGCCTGTAGGTAAGCAGGCTGCTTGACAGCATGGAAGGACCTGATCTCAGGCCTGTTCTTCCCTTTGCAGCGTGATATGAATGATTAAAAGCCGTCCAGAGGCTTCCTGCTCTATCAGTTGTATTCTCTTGGTTATCTTTGGAGAGCCTAAGGATGCTTTTTCAAGCATTTCGTGCTCTTTCTTGCCTTTACAAATGTGGGGTGTATTCTACCTCTGGCATAATTTCTGAGGGGAATGCAAAATCTTCCCCCATGTACTCTGGCATGTATTTGAATGTGTGGAAGGACCAGGCTATTTCGTACTTCAGTCCCTGAAGCCTGAGATTTAATTAATCACCTAATTCTTAGTTTGAGATTAATTAATCATGTAATTCTTAGTTCAGATGAGTAAAAATGCCATGAGTGTTCATTTAGTCATGTTACCTTCTGGCATATTTCCTTCTTCTATCATTCTTCTATCCTTCATAGTGAAATAGATATGCATAAAATAATCCTCTGCATTTTATTACAGAGAATTATTTACCTGATCAGAGACTTGAAAATTTGCTTTCTGGTAAGATACACTTTTATGCTTTTTAAAAATAAATAATGAGACTTTTCAATTTAATTATTTTATCCCGAAGGGGAAATATATGTATGAATGTAGGATATTGTCTAGATCTGTGTGTATGTGTGGTTATGGGTAATTCATTAAAAACACATTCTTCATCTTGCATGCCCCTGGAAATGTGAAAGGTTAGCCTTTTTAGACTTGCCACCTGTGAGATGAGGG
>NW_009260616.1:7336902-7408786 GCF_000687185.1 Egretta garzetta | reverse complement strand
ATGGATGTCACCCTCCATGCTGTTGACATCCTTATCTCCCCCTGCTTTATGCAACAGGCATGACCTCCTTCAGCCAGATGGTTTCTGAGAGCCACATCCACTGCTCAATTCCACCACCCCCTCGGCATGCTCACATGCCCATTGGCAGCAGCCCGTATGTCTGTCTGTCAGTGGCTCTGTAATGAGACCAATTTATTAGGTTACATAATCCTGCCTCTTTATGGAAGCGGGGAAAATTTGCACAGCACACTGGAAGACGTCTATCCTGGCTTCTAATTCTCAGGACTGTGGGAGGTAATTTCTTTTTAGTCTAAAAAAAAAAAAAGATAAAGGTAGGCTGGCATGTTTGAAATTAGTTCACTTCAGGGCAGTCTTGCAATATTTTCTTACTTACTTACTTACTTACTTACTGTTATGGCTTACTGTGTTACTGAATTCAGAAGGTGGTCTGAATCAAAATGCCAGATACAGATGCCTCTGGGCTTTGCAGAAGGTCAGACCCAACCCAACTGTGTCATTGTTTTGCCAATACGATTGTATTGCAAGTCACTTTATCAGCCACTGTTGTTTCCTTTAACAAGTGTACCATTTTGTTATGTTGAAGAACTCTCTTGCTTCATTTCATATTTCATTACTGGGGATACTCAAGAGAAGAAGAAGAGCCTAGTTAAACCTTCATTGTGATGTTTATTTTACACATAGGATCTCAACCTGTGGGTTGTGGTGACAACGCCGTGCTAGAGGCTTGGATGTGATACATGAGTAGAGAATGAGGACAACACGCTAGCCTCTGTATACTAGGCACTTTATACAAGATGGTCACCCTGAACAGCCAGGTCCAGCTCCAATAACTTGCAAAGTAAGTAGACAAGATGAAGGGAAAAAAAAAAAAAGACAACAAGGAATATTCAGGTAAATATTTCACGAAAAATATTACTAACAACTTGTATGGCAGAAATGGCCACAAATTCCAGTGAAGTTCAAGATCCTACTGTGCTAACTGCTTCAGTGAAAGGCAACAACAACAAAACTGAATTCAGATTCAGCCTGTATGATGTCAGCACCTAAATTTGAAGCATTTTTTCCCTGGGTTCCCCCTAGTAGACAGAGAAGAGCACATCCAGTGGACAATTCAGATATCAGACAGGTTGAAATGCCTTCTAGAGGTGCCTAATGCTAAGGTGGGTCAACCTAGACCTAAAGGACCACTATCCTTCCATAATAAAAATAAAAAATACATTATATGTGAAAATAATAACCAAAACACAATTCAGAAGCACAACTAAACTTCGGGTTCATTTATTTTTGAAGGGAAAACAAAAGGTAATGGCCATAACTCTTTAAAAATATTTGAAAATATATTAAAAAATAATTCCTGAAGTTTGTGGCTCAGAAGAGAAAGCTCTCTAGCAATAACTAGTTGAAAACTCTCAAAAGGAAAAAAAAATACTGTGTTCTTTATGTAATAGATATTAAGTGCCCAATGCTCTGCTCAAGAACGAGATCTCCCTACTAAATAAAATGGGCTGAGGACCATTCTTCCCAGCTGTTATAGCAAAGCACTTTGCATGCAGACTTCCTCTTGGTAGCTGTCTCTTGCTCATTGTTTTTTTGGCACAGGCAAAAACTGGTCTAAAAAACAGGATAACAAATTAACAGTAGAAGTGATCACGTGCCAGTACTCTGGCACTGTTTAATCTACTGGTACAGAGATAGCCAAATTGACTACAACTGATTTACCTACAGCTGGCTTAAGATTCAAGCTTTTAACCAAGTCATCCAGCTATAAGACTGGCATACAAAAGCATAGTAAAGAGGCACTAAGGTTCCCACAAAAGTCTTACTGTAGAGCACCTGACATAGCAGCTAAGCAATCTTGTCTCTGCCTAAATCCAGGTTTTCTTTAAATACATAATCCATGGCAAAACACGGAGTGAATTCAACTCATGTGCACTCCCTTATTGAGTCCTTTTTTGGGCCAACCACTGAATACAAAGCAATAAGCCTGGATGCAATAAGAAATGCAAAGATGCAGCTCCTGGTGTTACTGCTCTAACCCAGGCTACCAGCTCCCCTAGTGGAAAGTTCTCTGCATTGAACTTGAGTCAAGGTTTTGTCTATACAAACGCCTGGATCGTGAGCTGAGAGACTCAAAAATAACCAGAGCACTCACTAACCCCAGAGGGCATTGATGCTGCATTACCATCCATTCCTTGTCAGACTTAACATATTTATTATACAGAACATCTTTGGGAAAGGAGCAGACATCATAGTGATTGGTGAACAAAGGCGGAAAAGAATAAACACAGTACAATGGATATCACTCATGTAGAGTAATTCATCTAACGTACAGAAACAAGGGAAATATCCCCAATCAAAACTATCTGCCCCTTAAGCCTAAACATTCAATAACTTCCCAGCTTTGGAATGTATGTGCATCTCCTCCCTGGGTTTCCTGTGGTTTACATTATCATTTGCAAGGTATATTATGACAAGTTATTTACTTTGGGCCATAGCCCTGAGGCATTTGAGTGTCTTTCCTTTCAAAGAACGTCATAAATAAACATGAATAATCTGCATAAAGGGAGATGACTTTATCTTATAACTAGTCAGAAGAGCAGGCTATGCTCCTCCACACACAACCCCCTACATGTATTTCATTTTGTCTGATCATGAAGGTGGTAAGCTTTTGTGTGCCTGTTAAATAAATCAACAAACCTTTCCTGTTATATTGTCCAGCACTGCGTTCACATTCAAACAACGAGATGTTCACTTAAGTCAAATAGTTTCTACCAACAAAAGCTACTATTTTACTGTCAACATTATTTTTTCTATGCTCTGCTAACAGATGAATAATTGTGCAGCCTATAAACAAGCAATTCAGTTTATAACCAGTAGCAGTTGTCAAACAACAGTGCCTTAACACCACTCTCTGACAACCCCCAGCATTACCTCATGAGGCTAGAGACAGGGGACAAGGAAGGCTTTTAGATTAAACACAGAGACTCACCATAGCCTAGCTCCCAAAATAGCAGAGAGAAAGGCAAAAATAGTTAGACATGCTGATTGTATTGTTATAACTTAAATTGTATTCAGATGCGAACTCTGACGTGCCAAAAACTGTAAGAGCTGAGCATGAAAGATCAGAAAAGTGACATCTGGTATTGGATGCCCCTCCAGACATGACTAATACCATTGGTATTGTGTAGGCTTTGCCCTTCCTAATTTAATAGTCAAATGTAAAGATTAGGCCCCCGCAGCTCCTATAGTATCACGAGAGGCTGTTTTACTGTACGTCTATATAAAATTCCCTTCTATCCTTCTCCATGGATCTCCACAGATGGGCTGACTTTGAATAGGCATGTATATCTTTCATATTGCTATGGACAGTTCATCTCATTACTTCCAGCTGGTGGATTTACAACTGCACCATATGACTGCATCCATTATTAGTGGGAAACAAGGGAATTTTGACCACTAAATATTGATTTTATGCAAGAGCAAGTTTTCACTGCACAGTATGTGACATCTATATGCAGTGAGGCCCACACTTCATCTTCATTTTCATTAAAGCTGGAGTTATAGCTGTAGATTTCGAGTCCATTATTAACAGCACAGGCCAAGTATTTGTAAGTCTTTGACTTTCATGAATATCATAAAGCAGACGGTATTAAGAATGTAAAACTTTCTCCTTCCCTGAAGTTAGTCTCTGAAGTCAGGAACCCGGATCTCTTTTTATTCTAACCAGTATGATTCTTTCTCTGTAAGTTTAAATACTTGTTGCTCCCACACCAGACTAGCTAGTGGTATTTGTTAACTTTTCATATAGTAAAGCGGAATAATAATGTGCAGCTTTCCTAGAGCTCTTTGAAGATACAGGCTTCAAAATATTTTGACCTAGCAAGTGTATTTATCCACTCCTCACAGATGGAGAAATTGTGCCATGCAAAACCAGCAGGTCTGTTCCAAGTCACAAAGCAAACTGACACAAAGCCTAGCAGCAGAAGAGCATCCTGTCATGTAGCCTACCCTCTGTGTGACCCAGCTGCACCGATACACATGCAGATAACACGGTCTTCAAAGCTGTTAACCATGATTTTGTTACGTGTCAAGGCATGGGATGGCAGACCTGAAGGGTTGAAACAGGTGACATGGATGACAGCACTGAAGGATCATGGAAATGTTGGTCCACAAGAGAAGCAACATGGAAATTTTCACCATGAAACAACTAGCCATGGACAGAAATTCAAAAGGGCTGGAAATGTGAAGGTCAGTGTGATATTTCACATATTTTAAAATTACTTTTACATTCATTTATTTACATTATACTTTCTTTATTACTTTTATAAAAAAAAAAAACCTTGGGTGCAGCTAATCAGACAAGCTTGGGCACAAAATTAGAGTGAGTTGAAATACCATGATAACTCTCTGCAAACACTTACTCCGCAGTAAGAGGGCAACAGCTTAAACAAAGACCCCAAACCACAAAGGCTCAAATTTTGTCACTTTGTTGGTGTGGAATAGTATGCCAACTCTAACATGTAAGGTACAATGCATGAGCCTTGCTCACGGTGTGTTAACATTGACCTTTTCTTTCCTATAACAGAATAGTGCAATTATTCTTTCCAGTATCTGCTGTAGGAACAGCTCACATTCACTTGGATATGAATTAGCTGTGTATATGACTGTGAGCCACTAGATTTCACACCAAGTCATTTAAAAATGGTATCTGAAAGCCTGTTAGCAAACCATTAAATGCATACACAGAGGATCCAAAACATTATCTATGTATCAAATAGAGACTCCATGTTGAACCAGGCAGGCTTAACCTGAATATTATCAATACTGAAGGACACAAGAAGGAACAAACCTTACGATTCAGAGGTTCACTTTGGTTTGGGTAAGGACCCAATATTTGGGCTTCATCCAGACTGCCTGACCATCTTTGATGTTCAGAACTAGCCTGCAAGTCTTGCAAAAACAGGGTATTCTTGTGAAACTTCCAGTAATTTCTCTTTCTGGTTCGGCTTGAAATACCGTAAAAGTAGTCTTTTTTTTGTGGTATTTCACTGGGTCATTAAACTTCAAGCACAGTGTCAGTGCTCAATAACTAAAACATAAGTATAGTCTTTCAACACTTCCGTTTCCAATCCTGATCAGACATGGGAAGTGAAGAAGAGTGAAAAACCAAAAGAAACGGTCAACTCAAGTCTCAAAATGTCTTTAACATTTGGGCTTTTGTGGTTTTGAAGCCAGAAAAGGAGGACCCATGGCTGCTGTGCAATAACACAGTCACTGCCATCACTGGAGGAAAAAAGATGGGTTTGCTGGCCATGGTCAGAAAAGAGAGGATGGTTGTGCACTGCATGGGAGAGCCCTTCCCAAATCCATGCTAATAATGGGGTTGAAGTTCTAAGCCAGTGCTCTGAATGATAAAATATATCCCTTATCTTTTAGCATCCAGAAGTTCTAAAGCTTAAAAGTCAAGCAGCACTTCTGAGTCCTTTAGTTTCTTGTTGTTTTCTCCTTTATTTTCAATGCTTTCTATCATATTTTTTTGAACCTTAGCACAAATCTCTGGCTCCTTGTAAACATAAAGGCAGATGAGATGACGCTTCTTCCTGCCCTTATTACCGACAGGGGTAAAGGAAAGGGGGAGATCTGTGTGACAGCTGGCCTCCGCAACCAACCTGATTTCTAAAGAACAAAACGTCTTGAGTTCTCAGACAACAGACATCAGATTTAGGGAGAGGGGAGTGCAAACTGCCCAGGGAAATATCAGCAATTTACATATAACCCACATGAGAATTGCTGCAAGCATTATTAAAACTTAAAGGCATGTGATGATTGCATAGAACAAGCTGGTATTTCTCTAATTTGGAAGTTAGGCTCTTTTTATATTATAGATCCTTACTCTAGGATCTAAGCAACAAATGTGTCCATTTTTCTTTTGGAACAGAAAATAATGAGCCCAATACTGACTTTTTCTCTGATAATACCTCAAATCAAAAAGAAAAACACAAAAACCTGAATTTTTGCACTTATCTTTCAAGTTACATTAATTTGGTTTTCCGTCTGCTGAAAAAAACCTACATCCAAGGAAAATGAAAAACATATGGTTTAAAATAGTTTAAACCATGAATATGAGTCAGTACTACTAAATTTTATGATACATTCTATCTAATTAATGTGACAGAATATACTGAAGATATATATTTATACATATATTATGGAGGATAATAAACCACTCCATAATTATGGTTAACATATGCAGAGATACACACACACACACACACACACACACACACACTTGTACAAATGCAGGTAAATATTACATCTTATCTGTAGGTTACTTATAAATACTTGTACTGAGACAGTTGGGATTTTCCAGCCTGTAGAAGAGGAGGCTCTGGGGAGACCTTGTAGCAGCCTTCCAGTACCTGAATGGGGCCTCCAAGGAAGCTGGAGAGGGACTTTTTACAAGGGCATGTAGTGATAGGACAAAGGGTAATGGTTTTAAACTGAAAGAGGCTAGGTTTAGGTTAGATATAAGGAAGAAATTCTTCCCTCTGAGGGTGGTGAGGCATTGGAACAGGTTGCCCAGAAGAGTTGTAGATGCCCCATCCCTGGAAGTGTTCAAGGACAGGTTGGATGGGGCTTTGAGCAACCTGGTCTAGTGGAAGGTGTCCCTGCCCATGCCAGGGAGGTTGGCACTAGATGATCTTTAAGGTCCCTTCCAACCCAAACCATTCTATATGATTGCATGATTCTATTGTGTTATCATTTTTCCTGTACACAGAGGGTAAAACTAAGATAAATATTAACAAAAATACCTATTTAATTTTCCCTTTTATAAGGGAAAATTTTTGACAGACTGAATTCTACATTAACAGGGTCTGTGTTAGTGAGCATTATATGTTTTATATGCTTATACCTTGACTGTCTACCTTGCGTTTTCTGATGCTGCATATTCATAGTTATAGCTGAATATTGACATGACTCAACACCCTGGAATAAGCTTTGGTGATTAAAACTGTATATTACAGTAGACCATCTACTCACATGTGAACAACAAAATATTAATTAACTTTTAATTTTTTACATGCAACAAAATAAAAGCCTCAGTTCCAAATGTTCTCAAGAAAGGGGCTTCACCTTTCAACATACTGATCATTTAAAAAATATGCGAGTGGTTTAGTAGTTTAAATCCTATGGTCTTTTGGAAATAAAGGATATGACTAGGTGAGCTCCAAGGAATCTATTTGCGGGAGTTTAAAATATCCACACCTTGTCACTTCACCTGTCACCTTGAATTATCCATCCCACCGTAAAGTATGCCATTCTCTAGCTTGTTTATCAATGTTTGCGATCTCAGCCTAAAACCACTGCCATTACAAACTTCAGGTACTAGCCCTTGCACTGTGGCAGGCACATCATGCACGCTCGCCTTATGCTGCTGACTCTGCTGCCCAGGCACTGAACTCAGGCAGGAGGGCAGCAACCAGGAGACAGTCACGCCCTGAACCACTTCAGCAAAACCTTTGGCGTATATCTGACTGTGCCCTTAGGCTTCTCCATCACAATGTTTTGTGATTATGGAATACCATCCACTTAGTGTCTTCTTATTTCTGCGCAAAAGAGTTCAAATCTGTTTTATTATTCTTCATTGGGAAACCATTCTGAGAATCCATGTTACCCACCTCCGTACTCTACATCCTCTTTGGTGTGGAGGAACAGGGCTCTGCACACCGTTCCAGAGGGGGCTACACCATGGTCTTTGTCATACAGTGGAAGAACAAATTTGCCTGCTTCATTCTCCATGAATGAGCACTGAACTGCTACTTTTCTTTCTCTCAAGATCTCATTCCTGAATGCGAACAGTCAGCTCAAACATTCTCTTATAAATAAAGTTAGGATTGGTTTTTTTCTGTGTGTGTCACTTTATGTCTACCTATATTGAATTTTTTACTGTCATTTATTTCTCCATCACTCAGAATTGTGTGACACCCTTTAGTTTTTTGCAGGCATCTTTACCGCATTAAATAACTGAGCATCATCACCAAACTTTGCCACCTCACTCCTTACCTCTTCCCTGAATTATCTATGAAATCCATGCCTGGCCCCATGTTGCTCAGGCCCAAGCACATATTACTGTGGCACCCCATGCATAAACTCCCTCAGTATGAAAAGTGACCTTTTATTCCTATCCATTGCTTCCTCACTTTTAACTAGTTTTTCATCTTGTGAAGATCTTCTTTCTTGTCCTGTGGTAGCTGTGTTTCCTTAGAAGCTTTTGGCAAAAGTCACTGTCACAATCGAAGCATGCCAATTAGATGATCCACTCTAGAAAAAGAAATTTATTTAAACATGTGTTAACCAAATGAAATGAAACTGCAGAAAAGCCTTATTTTGAATTCTATCTTATTAGCCAGTAGCAAAATCATAGTGCCCTACACCAGCCATTTAGAGCACGTTAACACATAACGACTAATGTACACGAACTCCCATTTTTTTCATCAGGTCCAGACAAAACCTTTTTTTTTGGAAATGTCATGCTAGAACACCTGTCACAGCAACCTCACTATTAACTTGGGATGTGTCCCATATTCCGGTGTGCGTTCATCCTGAACACTTACAATTTGTAATTTCCAGTGAACGACACCTTTCTGGTTCAGTTTTGCAGTTGCCAGGCTGCCTAGCGAGTGGTGCAGGCTTGCCCTCTGCATCACCAGCTGATGATATAATAGGAAACACATGAAGCGATTTCCGTTTATTATTTCTTCACTTGCCAACACGACTTTGGTGCAACTAATAAAATAAGGAATATTTCTCTGTGTTCTTTATTATGAACTAAAAATTTAAAAAACACTTTTTAATGTCAAATGAAAAAGTTATTATTCCTTGGCCAAGGTGGCATATGCCAACTTGTCTTCCCGCTTCTGGTTTTAATATAAAGGAAAAGGGACATATTACTTTCACAATAACTTGATTACCTTATGAGCCAGGTCCTTCCTCCAATTTATGTAGCAACTGCCCTGTAAATGGTTGTACTGTTTATTTAGCCAGATGCACTTAAGTTGTGGTGACTTACATTTGTAGCCATGCCAAATCAAGCTACTAATCAAAATCCACTACTGAGAAATGATAAAGGCTGTGAAAACCCCTGAAAACACAAACATCTTTGAATGTAAAAATGTGCTGCTCTAACGAGCATCTTACTTGGGTCTTTTAAATACTTCTATCAGACACCACCCCCTGCTCCCCACCTCCCCCAAATGCATGAATTCTTTAGCTCCAGAAAAATTCTATACTTTAAATTGGCTTTACTAAACCCCTGATCACTCAGTGTCAGTGAAATTTCACAGGTCTTAGTTATAATTCTCTTCCTATGAGCCCAACATCCAGTGAATTTCCATGTTTTCCAGCAGATTTAATTTCTGTGATTAAAGGCAAAGTAGCTCACGAGTTTCATGTCGCATCGTTATAGTTTCCAAGCAATTGTGATTAACTTGCTGTGATACACAGTTCAAATTATTTGTAACTTTGCCCTTAGTAGGATAAGATATCAGAGTGGTCTACACTGCTGACCCATAACCCAACTATTCCTTCTGGTTGTGTTGATTTCACATTCAGAAGTACCAAAGACCCCAGGTTTCTACTGAAAAACTTCGTGTTCTTATTGCTATCAAGTCCCACACTATTTCACATAACGCACAGGGTATTTAAACAATGTACAGTGCCTGAATTTGCCTTTCTGTGAGATCCATGTTTGGAAGCTTCTCAGGCAATGTTTATGTTTTTACTGCAATCTGAAAAGATATATTGGGTCTGCTGCTTTGGGTGAAGGAGATCATTATATCACCCTCATATCAAGCTTGCATTTTAGACAAATGCTTTTTGGTCTTTCTCCATGGTTGGAAACATAAAATGCTGGATGTCTGGTGGGCCACAGGGCCGCAAAACCCTCGCTATTGACAAAGATAGAAAGTAGCTCTAGTCCTTTCACTGCAACAATTATGATCTGATGAAATAATTATACAGCTTTTCACATGAACTGGGACAGAATTATTTTTAAAAAGGAGCTTCAAAGATGTTATAGAGGCCTTCAAACCCTCCATAGACCACTGGCAATCCACAGAGAGTCAGCTGCTATTCTCATTTCCAGTGAAGAGAAACAAAACAGATGGGAGGAGATGAAGAACAAAAGCAGAAAATGCAAGTGTTTTGTTTTTCAGAAAGGGAAAAACATTTATCACACTCAATACGGTACAAATGCATAAATACTTTCCTGGTATTAATTTTCTGTGTAAGCAACCACTGTCATTGCCACAGGGGTATTATGTGAGTGTGCATAACAGAGGAGGCAGCCCACGCAGTTCTGAAGGGGAGGGGACCTGGTACTGGATACCAGCTCTTTTACAAAGAGATTATCCACATTAATAGATGTTTTAGCACCCCTCCCAGTGGAATTTGAAGAGAATTTTTAACATCAGTAATTTCCCCCACAAAATCCTAGTGACTTACTATGCCCAGTTTGGGGTAATGAAAATTTAATTTCCTTAAATTCTTCTGTGCCCAATTTTCCTTCCTCCATACTGAGAAAAAATGAAAACTAAATAATACTTAGGTAAAAGCATTCTATCACTTTAGCTGTGAGAGCTGTAAAGGCCAAATATTAAATAGCAAATGCTATTTAGCAATGGGAAAGCAGTCTAAACAATTTAACAGAATCTTTTTGCAGTCTCCGACAGAGTGATCAATGGTGAGGATGTGGCATATAAAACTATTTGTTAAAAAATGCAGCTTGCTGGGATTTTGTGTGGGATAGCACGTAAGCTGCAAGTATCAACTGTAACCTCTTGTCTTAGACTACAGGGCACTTATCCCATTGGGACTTCTGTGTTCAGCTGCCAACCACTCAGACTTTCATATTATAATGCTATCCTGTATCTAAGGCATAGTCCATGTCAGAGTCTCTAACATTCTTCAATTTATTCCAATTGCACTTAGTATCTGTACAAAGCCACTGCAGCACAAACCAAAGAGAAAAACACAGATCCTACCAAGTATAAAAACTAATGCCTTCTGCCTCAGATTTTCCAAAAACACTGATAATTCTGAATGACTTTGTTTCCATGAGTGTCTACGTTTGGACACTCAGAAGCCGAAGTAGCCTGGGTCATAAGACTCTTCTGAACATCAGCTGAGGCTTTTTTTCCTCCAAGGTTCACAAAATAAACATCTGATTTGATTTTAAAAGAGTTGTACTATTGGTGGCCTGTGAAACTTTTGATGTCAAGGGCTTTAAGACTATGGGGTTTTTTGGTGGGGTTTTTTCATTTTGGAAACTGAGGTGAAGAGCGTTTATGAAGAGAAATACATCACGAGGACTACTGGAAGAAGTCAACCAATGTTATCTTTTCTCTGTCTCAGTGAGATGATGCTGCTGGACTCTAAAGTCTCTTGTTCTGGAGTGCAGCTTGTTCATGGGTCTGTCCACGGCATGAGGAAGCATGAAACTTAGACTGGATATAAGGAAGAAATTCTTTACAATGAGGGTGGTGAAACACTGGAACAGGTTGCCCAGAGAGGTAGTGGAGGCCCCATCCCTGGAAATGTTCAAGACCAGGTTGGACAGGGCTCTGAGCAACCTGATCTAGTTAGTGGTGTCCCTGCTCACTGCAGGGAGTTGGACTAGATGACCTCTAGGGGTCTCTTCCAACCCAAACTATTCTATGATTCTATGAAACCGCTGCCCCTGGTGGCTTGGGATCTCCAGCGGCACACTACAACTGCATCTGCTCTAGTGAATTAAACAGTGCCAGGAATTGTTCCTGGGCATTGAAACTTGATTGTCTGCAAAATAGCAGAACAATCCTGGGAAGGTTTTTGCCAGAGACAGCTGCTATTTTCCCAAACAATCCTAGTGCATGGTCTGGAAACTAGCATGTCCTGCATAATGTTCCCAACAGGTAAACTGGAGTTAGCTATCCTGCGATGGAGAGTGAGAGATCTTCACAATATGGATATGGGAACTCCCATGCCAGTTGGCTTTAATGCCAGAGGATGGCCCCAAGAACACTTAATTTACCAGAACAGTCTTAGCCAGAGAAACCGCTGTTCCTGCTCTGCTGGAATCCTGTCCATGCTTCAATTACAATTCCGCAAACCTGGGATGTTTTCGCAAAAGATTTCAGCTTCAGTAAATCAGTATTTTCTCATGAAACTGTTTCACCAAAAGACTTCCAAACCACTTTATCCATTTGTATTTTCTTACCACAGCCCAGGAAGAGCCTTGAATCATTTAAGCCTAGGAACTTACGTGCAGATGTGGCCATAGAAAGCAGATAGTGAAAGTCAGAGGTAGAATGAGTACTTTTAATCTGAATCCAGTTAATACTCAGCCACTTAATCTTGTCATAAACATTTTCCTGTTAAAAATCTCTACCTTCTCCCAGTAATAGCGGGATGTAAGCAAACTACTTCCAGGCACAAATAAACGAAAATAGGTGGAACTTCTTAGTGGTTTTTTGTTAAGGAGTATTTATAGGGTTCTCCTAATTCTTGTTGCTCTACTTCGACTCCTATTAGTATATCAACTTCCTTCTGGCATTGTTATGCTAAAGCCTGAGCACAACAGTCACTAACTAATTCAGCTAATAAAGTGCACATAGGTAATACGATTTCTTATCCGGTTGGAATGTCCCCTGGTCAGCCCATGCAGGCATAATACCCTCTGCCATTGCAATGCTAACTTCTGATCAACTCTTTTCTGTATTTTTTCCAGCATACAGTCCCTCCTTTTACAGGATATTCTTTATGCCTAATCAGGCTTTCTGTTCAACTGTGTAAACAATTCTGGCATTTAAATGAACTGGCTTTCAATAATGCATGAAGGTCTCTGCTTTATCACAGTACCACTAATTTTTGTGCTTTAAGGTAATATCACTTGAATCAACTCATTAGAATCTTACCTAAAGTAGGATGGTGTCTGCTATACTAGAGACATTTTTATAAAAATGGTTACCAGCCTTTTTAGTGGCACTATCTATAGCATGTGCACAGGATATTACAGTATTCAGCCCAGTAGCCAATATTCAACTGCTTCTCATCTTTAAAGGAAACAGCAAATTATAGGTTTCATTTGTGGTAATATGGCCTCACTCGGTTCAGTCTGTGTTTGTGCTTCAGTGGATTCTGAAGGAATACAGGAGATCATTCATATGTTAATGGAGCAGACACTATCATCTTTAGTCCGAATGGAGGATTCTGAACCTGAACATAAATGAAGAGAAGTGCTTTTGTTTTTCCTTAGTGACATCTAACTTTGAGAGCAAACTAAATCATCCTGGATAGAAGCAAAAGGTTGAAAGCAAAACTTGTAATCACAGCTATGAAGAGTAAAGCCCTCCTTCAGGCAGGGCAGTTTCTACAGTTGCTTCCATCACCTATTTGCCAGCTCAGACACAATCTCTTCCAAAGTTTAGCTAAAATCTGGTTGCTAAATGTTGCTTCAATAGAGGCATTCTCCAAATGTCCCGATTTTACTACGTCTATTCCCCTATCCATGTCTCTCTATTTTTCTGACATCTACAGATGAATTTTCCCTTTTGTAGTACCACTCATATAGAGTGGGCCACAGTAACACTCTGAAGCTTGGCTGCTCAATAACAATTAACCACTTGTTTCTGGCAACCTGGATTTCCTGGCAGAAAACATCCTGTTAGCACTGAATAAACCATTATTGCCTGCAGTCTTCAAAGTATTAATATCATAGACAGTCATCAGACAAGCACTCCATTGGCATCTTGCAATTATTAAAGTTTCCACTGCTATAAAATCTTCAGCACCCCAAGTACCTGCCACTCCAAAGTTCCAAAACTGCCTGTCCAAAATGCAATTTTTGTCTTCTTTGCTTTGTTTTTTGGCATTGACTCAGTGAGTTCTGTAGCAACTTTTCTGCTTTTCAGTAGCTCTGCAGAGTAATAACATTTCAAATCATATTTTTATATCAGCAAAAAAACCACAATGAAGACAGTAAAAACCAGTAGAAGGTTATTTTTGCTTGTATAGCTTCTTTTCTATATTTTTTCCCAGCGGGGACAGAACAATCTCTAAACGCAAAAGGAGAATATGGTGAGAGAATGATAAAGGTCCAACATAGCTTTACTGGAATAGGTCATAATAACAAATCTAAGGGGAATTTTGGAGAAGTGCTGAAAGGAGGGTTGGTGCTGTAAGAAAGTATATGAGCTCTAAGTTGTTTGCTGTGTCCTCCTCAGAGAAGCAGAGCTTTCTACATTTCAACATACCTTTTTCTTCTTTAATTAGATGACTCTAGAAGATTTAGGGTGCTTCAGGCGCTGACTGAGACAAAAGGATGCTATACAGAGTTCCTGTGTCAAACTTACAACTTTATAACTAGCCCTCTTGTCATGATTTGTGATTAGAATTTCAGAAGCCGTCGTTTAATCTTCCCTGTTTCTGCACTTCAACATGGTACCTAAAGGCAGGCTGTACAAATTACTCATTGCCAGACCATCTTTGGACTATAATATATCACACAGTTCGAAGTACAACAACTTCATTCTTTCAGGCGTTCCTCATCCCATTCATGTGGTTCATTTCAGAAGGGTTCGGCTGCATCAACAGTCTGTGCGGCTGGAATGTAAACAAGGAGGACTCGGCAGGCGAGGCAGAGGAAGGTGAAGAAGCAAGCTCCAGAGATCGTTTTGGGTAATATGGAACAGGCTCGATATGATTTTAATTGGAACACATGCCACAGGATCATTTACTCACAAAAAATATTCAAGGACTTGTGGGCTAGAAACATCTGTTTAGAGGAAACTTCTCTGCCCTAGGCTGCTTCAAGATGTCATTACATTAGCTAGATTTAAACATGTGTGGCTCATTCCAGATTCAGTGGCCCCGAGTCTTTCTGGCATGATAGTCACTTTTTATTCAACTCCTGTCACTAACCAACACGGAAGCTAGGCTAATGAATTGATTGTCCCCGTGTACTCAGCACTCGTGAGAGCACACTTTGAATACTGTATTCAGTTTGGGCCCCTCACTACAAGAAGGGCATTGAGGTTCTGGAGCGTGTCCAAAGAAGGGCAATGAAGCTGGTGGAGGATCTAGTGAACAAGTCATACGAGGAGCAGCTGAGGGAACTGGGATTGTTAAGCCTGAAGAAAAGGAGGCTGAGGGGAGACCTTATTGCTCTCTACAACTATCTGAAAGGAGGGTGTAGTGAGGTGGGTGTTGTTCTCTTCTCCCAAGTAACAAGCAATAGGACACGAAGAAATGGCCTCAAGTTGCTCCAGGGGATGTTTAGATTGGATATTAGGAAAAATTTCTTCACTGAAAGGGTTGTCAAGCATTGGAACGGGCTGCCCAGGGAAGTGGTTGAGTCACGATCCCTGGAGGTATTTAAAAGACGTGTGGCACTTACTTAGGGACATGGTTTAGTGGTGGACTTGGCAGTGTTGGGTTCGCAGTTGGTCTTGATGATCTTAAAGGTCTTTTCCAACCTAAACAATTCTACGATTCTAAGCTGCTGCAGAGCAGGGCTTGGAGGACATTTAGGAAGAACAGTTTAAATAAAGTGAAATCAGAGCAGCTTGGTTTCAGGTTCAATTTCTTTTGCTAGCCCTTGGTGCTACAGCTTGCTGCCTGCTTCTGACCTTCTAAAAGCAAGTTCCTTCTATAAATGAGGTTAACACTGCTTAATTCAGAAGCACACTGAGCTGAGGAGCTGAGACATTAAATAACCCTTCATAAGGGATATGGAAGGACTTCAAGTTTCCTACCTCTCTGCATAATTTATTATTATTTGCATTGCACATAAAAGTCCCAGTCAAGAGTTGTCCCATTACTTCTGGCATATCAGAAACACGTAACAATAGACAGTTTTTTCTCTGAAGACCTTGCTGAGATGAGAAAAGTGACTAGCAGGCTTCTGTTACAGATAAACTAACTCAGGATCAAATTACTTGACCAAGATCAAACAAGAATCCCATGGCAGTTCCAAGAACTGAGACCACTTTCCCCCTCCTCCAGCACTGTCACCACGACATCATTGCACTTCTCTAAGACAGGAGTAACTCAAATGAACTTAGTGAGAGGGAGCAGTGTAAACGGAATCATCCCATTATGCTGCCAGGGTTAGAAAATGATGACTCTGAAAATAGCAGGCCAAGCAAATGTTTTATTTCTTAAACCCTTAATTCACTCAATACTTCTGAAAAACTTTGAAATTAGTTTTTCTTTTCCATCTCCCACAAATGAAGGTCTAGATTACTGGGAGGTGAAGCACTTCTGGTGGAACAAGTCTACAAACAGAGACCCTAGACAGAGAAACAGCTAACAGCAAGTACAGAGGATTTGTGGAGTAGATCTCATCTTCCATATAAGCAAATTAAAAGACTCTTTGGAAGGCAGGTTAGTAAACAATCTTTAAAACAATTATTTTAGCAAGGTCTTATAATTATTAGGGATGTGACTGCTGCAAAGTGCACTTGGAGAATTTTAAAACCAGAACAAATTGATGATTCATGGCTACGGCCCCGGGTCCCTCGTATATCCATGTAAACAAAAAGCATCTTTGGAGTTCACTGATGTCATGTTATGGTGAACCTCACTGCATTGGGTTTGCGTGGCAAGGTTTTGGTAGTGGGGAGAGCCTACAGGGCTGGCTTCTGAGAGAAGCTGCCAGAAGCTTCCCCTGTGTCCGACAGAGCCAGTGCCAGCCAGCTCCAAGATGGCCCTACCATTGCCCAAGGCCAAGCCCATCAGCAATGGTGGTAGCACCTCTGGGATAATGTAATTAAGATGGGGGAAAAGAAAACCTGTGCAATTGCAGCCAGAGAGAGAGGAGTGAGAATCTGTGAGAGGCGCACCCCTGCAGCCACCAGGATCAGTGCAGAAGGAGGGGCGGGAGGGGCTCCAGGCACCAGAGCCCAGATTCTCCTGCAGCCCCTGGTGCAGTCCAGGATGAGGCCGGCTGTGCCCCTGCAGCCCAGGGAGGCCCATGGGGGAGCAGATCCCCACCTGCAGCCTGGGGAGGACCCCACACTGGAGCGGGTGGATGCCCAAAGGAGTCCGTGACCCCATGGGAAGCCCACACTGGAGCAGCTGTGGACTCCTGGAGAGAGGACCCCAGGCTGGAGCAGGGGCAGAGTTTGAGGAGTCCTCCCCTGAGGAGGAATGAACGGCACAGACAGCGTGTGATGGACTGACACCAATCCCCATGCCCCGTCCCCTGGTGCCACTCAGGGGGAGGAGGTAGAGAAATCAGGAGTAAAGTTGAGCCTGGCAAGAAGGGAGGGGTGGGAGAGAAGGTGTTTTTGAGATTTGGTTTTATTTCTCATTATCCTACTTTGATTTGCTTGGTCATAAATTAAACTGATTTCCCAAAGTTGAGTCTGTTTTGCCCATGACGGTAACTGGTGAGTGACCTCCCTGTCCTTATCTCAACCCACGAGCCTTTCGTTACATTTTCTCTCCCCCGTCCAGCTGAGGAGGGCAGTGATGGAGCTGCTTGGTGGCACCTGGCGTCCAGCCAGGGTCAACCCACCACACTCACGAGAGTGGGATACATACCTGCTACGGCCCTATGCATAACAAACAGCAGCATTTGAAAATAATAGCAGTGAGGTAAAAAATACAGCCATCAAATATTCTGTTGTTAAAAGATACATGTCCATGATGAAATGTATTCTCTAGCTCTGGTCTAAGTGTTGCAGCATCGCTCTTTGAAAAAAAAAAAGAACTGGAAGAAACTGAAAAAGTGACACATGCCGCTTGCCTCACTGAATGTTATTTTAATACTAATGTGGAAATTTTGCTTTGTGCACAAACACTTTTTTTTAGGGTGGAGAAAAAAAAAAGGCTCAAAGAATTCTGTATCTATTTCACTGGTGATGACAAGTATGTTAATTGCTTGCAGATAACATCTGCTGTAGTGAAATCAAGATGCAGACTCTCGCTGGACTGCTAGTGCTACACTTTGCGCTTTGTCTAGGAGGTCTACTGCTCTTTGCTGAAGTTTGAAGGGAGCCTGAAGTGCCTTTGAATTTTTTGAGAATCTTCCAGTAACTGAAACCAAATCTGCTAGGAGTCCTGGGTCATCGCAATGTCTCTCTTTGAGCACAGGACTTACCTTTGAAGCTCAGAGACTTTCACTGACCATGACGCCGAAGTGTGCTCTGGCTGAAACAAGTTCATGGTGATCTGCCAACAGCCCTGCATGAGAGAGCCTCTGATTTCTTTCTGTTTACAGTAGAAGGTGAAGGGCCTCTCCCGCTAGAAAAGTGTGAGCGTGGTAAATATAATGTCAGATCTAAGGAGCCCTTATCCTCTACAGACCACATTTACAATTTTACAGTGTGTGTATGCAGACCCTGCCATGAAGTTACTTACCAGATGTGCATATTGAGTCTGTCAATCACGGTGTTGAAGAAGCAGCTCCAGACTGTTACCATTCCCTACTTCCTACCATGCATTTGCATATGTGTTCTTTAGTAAACTTGTAGCTTCCCTGAAATACTTGAATCTAATTAGCTCTCCAACATGAGGAAAAATTCCTGGCAATCTATTATTGCAATAGGATTTATGAGGGAGCAAGGGACAAACAACTCCCACTCATCCTTAAGAGTAGACCATTATTAAAATCCTAAAGACACAATGAACAGCAAGTAGAGGTCAATATGCAATTGCACACTTAATAGAGCTTATTCTGTGCCAGCCCGGTTCCCACCAGGAATAAAGTTCAGCCATATACTCAGGGATGTTGCCAAGAGTTGTGCTGCTGGGGGAAAAAAAAAAAGGCATTTCTTGGCTTTATTGAATTGTTTTCCAAGCTCTTCTCCTGTGTAGGAATAATCTACTTGCACAAATACAGGATGGAAAAAACCTACAAAGCATCTGAACTGCAGAACAGGAGCTTATAGTGGATTGTATATAAGATCTTCCCTGTATCTATCTATGGAGATAAATCTATATCAGGTTTATCACAGTTCATTAAATGAACATAAGTTAATGGTCTTTTCCTATTGTGGCAAAGGGAAATTCTGTTACTGAGCTGTAAAAAGGAAGATAATGCATATAAACCATAGGCTTTGGTTCTGCTTTGTGCACTGCTGGTAAGGCTGCAGTGGAAGTAAATGCATTCACCTCGTGGAGCCTAAATAAAGAAGGTTGTGGATTGACTAGCAAGAGCCCTGAAACAACAGCAAGAATGATCAGAGGTTTTTAAACATACAGAAATGTTGAAGGAATTGGAGTTATATTCTCCAGAGGAGAAATAACTAGGGGAAACATGATGATGAGTCAAATACATGTAGAACAGCTATGAAGAGAGAGGTAATATACTGTTCTCCATGTTCGGTAAGGGTAAGACAAGGGGCTGCAAGCTAAATTCACAGCAATGGGGATTTCAGTCCAAAACCAGAAAAAAACTTTCTAACAGGAACAACTGTGAAGCCCTGGAACAAATTGATGTGAAAGACTGTGAAATCTTTATCACTGCCTATTTTTAAGAAGAGGCTGAGCCTGCTCTTTCTGGTCACGCAGCTGCTCCCGCAATGGGCTGAAGAGATGGCTTTAAAGGGTTCTCAAAGGTATTGGCAGGCTTTTTTAGTATAATTTGACAAAACAAGAGCCACCTAGGGAAACTGGTCTTTCTTTTTTTTATAAGGTATTCCTAAAAATTCTAGCCAGCATCAGTCTCAAGAGCAGCTGAGCAGCAAGGTCTCCCCCTCATTAAATCACTGTAGCAAGAGCAACATCATTTCTCTTTTTGAGCTCGTGTCAGCCAAAGTTTTGAGGTGGTTCTGGCTACACCTTTTGCTCAAAACAAGCACACCAAGGGGATTTTTAAACTCTAAAATTAAATTTTATTTGACCACATACTGAAACAAAGTCACTTCTTGAACAGAAAAAAATTTCAATCTGCTGGGGATGACAAAATAAAAGGAAAATAAATCTCTCCCTGTCCCCTTGCCTACTGCGCCATTGCAGGGGAGGGATCCTTTCCCCCAGTCTTCTCTCAGCTCAGGAATGTTTAGCGGCTTCCTGGGATGCAATAAATTACACACATTCCCTCTGCGTCCCGAGATAAAGTCAGTCTCCTTCCCTCACGGCCGAAGCAAGGCTGCGCGTCTGCCCACTTCTCCTCTGAGGACCGGCACAGCAGTCGCTCAGTGCTGCTGGCCTCCAGCCACCCCCGCGCTCCTCACCCCAGCACTGCACACCCAGCCTTCTCTCCCGGCAGGGCTGGGGGATGTTTGTCCCCAGGGAGGGCTGTCCTCCCACCTGAACCCCAACAGTCACCACCAGAAGCAGGGAACAGGCACCTTTCCTCCCTGCTGCCAGGTGCAGCCCTTTTGAGGAGCACGGTACCTTGCACGCCTTAAGCGAATGAAAGAGCTCCCATCCGTCACAACAAGATAAGCCTCCTGGCATCGCATCCACTCTCAACAAGACAAGGCTTTCTCCTCTGTTTTCCCCCTTGCTTTGTTTTCACACCATTTTTCTTCTTGGTTTTCTCTAAAGGAAAGCTGGAAAGTTTCCCTGCACTGCTCTGCTCTCAGCAGGGACAGAGATAATGTTTCACAACAATCCCAAATTTGCCAAATATTGCCGAACAGGGATTGCAGAGAGGTAGGACAACAACTGAATCAGTATTTTGGTCCAGAGAGAAACTTTGCATTGTCAGTCATGTAGTGCGACAGCATTCCCTTCCCTGCAGAAACCCTCCGCTACTGCACTGTGACCACTGTTTAAAAACCTCCTCACAAACAAATGAAGACCTCAGGTCTCAACAGTATAGGGAATCTCAGATACAGCTGGATATTAAAAAGAAAAAACAAAACAAAGCAAATTAAGGGTCAAGTTAAAATGAAATGACAGTCAGTAGATTAATCGGAGAGAGATTTCAGAGCTGGTTATACACTTTACCAGAATGTTGACACAGATCACTGAATTCAAGGAAATTGTGGGGTTGTTTTGTTTTGGGTTGGTTGTTTTGTTTGTGTTTTTTTTTCCAGAAAAGGGCAGCATCAATCATTTCTTGTTCTAGAATGCAGCTCTGGAATTTCATAGCTGGTTTTGGTACAAGACGTATTTCATTGCTAACTCTGTAACAGATTAATAAAATGAAAATTTCCAGTCTTTACACAGAAGAATGAAGGGTTTCTTTTTATTTCATTCATTATAATGCAGTAGAGTTTAATTTTTTCATACATTTTAACATCATTTCCTAAAATGAATGCCTCAAATTAGTCTTTTGAGTTTATAGAAAAGAATCTACTTGATTTTGCAGAACTGCTTAGCACCCAGCAATACCTACCAAGGGGATTTGGCATCTGTTGGGTGCAGAACATTTACTTGCCTAAACTATTGGCCACTTAGAGCCTAAATTAAGCTATCCCCTTCCAAAAATCTTGTAAAAGCTGTTATAAGTTTCTTGTTTACCAGAAATGTCTTTCTAGTTCACTCCATCTGTTTTTTTTTTCCTCAACTCCGTATGAATACAACTAGCTACAATCAGATATTGAAACTCCTTTCTCCAATACCATTTCAATTTCTGTAGCTTCAACCAAGTCTTTATTCTTCAGGTTATAAAAATAAACATATTCTTCTTAAAGCTTTTAGTTCCCTGACTCCTCCTCTCCCTCCACAACTTTTAAAAATAGGAAAAGTTCTGTAACCTGATAGATTCACCTATATACAGAAAGGCTACTGTTATCTACTGCCCAGCTCTGGAAAATTGGGAATGTAAAAAAACATTTCTATTTTTGTATAGCTAACCATACAGTCCTCCTAATGCTTTTTTTTTTTATATTGAATGTTTACATTATATTGAAACAGAGACACACCATTATATAATTGAAATCTGTGTTATTTTAAGCTGATACTCAGACACACATGCCTTGATGCCAGTGTAGCCATTAGTAACGTCAAAGGCAAGCGAGAAGAATAACTGTCGTGCGGCAAACAAGCCATAAAAAGACAATGTATTTGGTAAAGTTATACTGAAAAACAACATGCTGTTTTCCATGGAAACACTGTAAATCCCCAAATCATTCCATCAATTTCAGTTATGTCCTTCTAGTTGCTTCTTTGTGACGATCTCACAAGGTTGTCAGAACTGCTGCCTTTTGTATTCTGTTTCATTTGGCAGGGAGGGGTCCTTGCTGGGTTTTTTTTCCTTCTTTCCTTATCCCTACCTAGATACTGTAGCTATCTCTCACATATACAGTTTATTGACTACCATTACCCCAATTAATCTGGAAATAACAAAACCTGTATTTCAGCAGCACCACTTTGTGAATGCCTGCTATTACAGACTACAATAAATGCAAAAGCATCCATAGCTGGGGAGTCCTCAGTTGAAAGAAGATCCATAATACGCTCTACCATAAGATTAATCGGTTTAATGAGTCAGCAGTCACCGTTCATTTCTGAGGCTGCCTTGCTCTAACAATTTACCCTGAGAAATAATTTTTGAAGGATTTCTCAGCAATCCTTTTGCCAATGTTACCTGTTCACACCTACTAGAACTCAAAACTAAAGAACTGGGGGCAAATTACACTTGTTAAAACAGCCAGGAAAGTTAATGCTAAAACCAGAAAGGAAGGATAGGAGGGAGGGAAGGAGGGAAATAATGAGCAAACATTGTTTTGGGTAAAACTCCTGCAGACTTAGGTTCATAAACTGACCCTTGTGGTGTCTGCTTAGAAGGCTGAAAGCAGGGCATCCCTAGTGGACTTGCCTAGAAGGTCCCTTATGGATTTGTCAGGTGTGGAGCCAGAAATCTAAAAGTATTAGTGACAAATAAAAATATATCAAAGTTACAGAGCCTTCCCAAGAGATTCTACTGTGCACCCACCTTTGTGGTAGAGGATGAAAGGACTTCTGTTTTAAAGCTGCTGGATTTAAGAACACTCAAGTCTACACCTTGAAGAACCACCTGAAAAGTGGTGAATTCACTGGAATTATATTTCCCCTTTCTCGATTGCCTGACAATATGCCTCCTGTTTAGGGAAAATTGCATGTTTTCATTTTCAGTTGTTCACTGATAAACTGCTTTACAGATTGTGGTGAAACAATTAGGCAATCATTTTCTCCAAGCCACACAAAGAAAAGAAGAATGCACTACTCCCAGCTCATTTATGCTTTCAACCATTCCCTTTTGCCAGAAAGAACAGCCCTAGCCACTTGCTTCAGAAGGAGAGACAAGATTTATTTTAGGTGGCGCAAAAGGTTAGAACAGAACATGACAAGAAATCAAAGGGTACTGTGGAGCACAGGAAGAGAAATTGGGGCCACCTGGAAAGACTGAAGACCAAAAAGGACAACCTAGAAAGAAAAGAGGGAAATTTGTGTCCTATAGCTGTTGTCAGGAGGAGCAAAGCTGTCCCACTAACCATACCTCAGCTGTTTTACAGTTGGTTTTCCAGTCACCCCCATGAGAAGATTTTGAGGACTTGGAAGAAGATTTGGTGTTTCTTTGAGCAGAGGTGCAGAATCCATCCCCTGTTAAAAGTAGCCATCAACAGGAAAGGGAAAACATAAACAGAAATTCTCCTGACCTGCCCCAAAAAGTAGCCCACTCAGGAAAGGTTTGGGGAGTAAGTAGAGAGCTAAAAAGAACAGCAGAGGGACCTGATTCAACAAAGCAGGACCTTGGAACTCTGAAAATAAAAGAACAAACCAGGAATGGTCAAAGTTAAAAGTATGAATAAAGTTCCTCAGTGTAAGTGTTGGGGGTGGCTTTAAGTAATATTTGAATTTATGACCACAAAAAAAATTTTCCACAAAAAAGTGAGTATCACAATGGAACTTGCTGATGAATAATGGGAGGCAATATCTGGTCACAAGCTGGTTATAATTTATAACAGAAGAATTAAACAATGCAAGATTACATAAAGAACTGTATGGACTAAAGCGAGCTACTTATCAAATGGACGAATGCCTGACATATATATACACACACATACACCTACCTGGCCTCAACTCTATATTACAACTGCTTTGCTGAAAGTTTTCACCTACCAATGGGCACATAAGCCTGCAAGGGAGCTCCAGGAAAGTCCCATGTAGAGTCATATGGATATGACCTCCTACATGACCATTACCAAACTCCATTTAGTTTACCTGAAATTGCTTCTTTGTTTCAACCCCACTATTTTTACTAGACAGTTCCTCCAAAACTGTGATTGTCATGCTTAGAAATATACTTTAAGTCTTAGCCTAACATCTTTCTTGATCAATTTACATCTCATTTGTCCTTGGGCCCATACTTTGACAACAAGCCTGGGCCTCATTCTTTGCTTGCTTCTTAAAACATACCCAAAACTTCCATTAATACTAAGAACTGAGGCAGAGATTTTCTGGGGCTGATATTTAAGGAAGGCCTGAAGAGCTTTCTAGGCACAAGGTGGTACTTCATTTTGTGAGCCTGAACCCTGGTTAATATTTCACCAGTGTGGAAACACTGGTGTGACATTATACACAGAAAAAACTTAGAAGCTATTGTCCTGTCCAAGATACTGGCTTACGGAAAGGGAGTTTTGGACAGTGCATCTTGGTACCTATGCAAATGTAAGGAATTGTGTAACAGCAATACTCAGACTACTTTATTCTGCTTGTGAGTTCCGTGGATTCCTAGGAAAAAAAGCATGGATATTACAGGAAGCTCCCTGGTTGCCTGGAGCATCTGGGGATCGCTCCCAGCTGAGCCTCAACTGAGTAACTGGTCAAATTTGTGTCATCATTAGTAACACAGTGCCCGAAGTATTTTGCAGCTGGTTTGAAGAATCACACTTATTTTTTTGGATGTGCAAGCTATAATCTTCTGGTTAACTTCTCCAAGGGCTTTGAAAAAATCATGATTATTTGTTCTAGCAACTAAGATATTGTCCAGATAGCAAACTACAGAGAATTTCTTCCACTACCTTCTGATATACAGCAAAATATAGATGCAATGCTGAGTTAGTAAGTGTAGCTAAGCAGACCTGCGTGTCTTTATTTCAGAACTACTGCAATTTGCTTTGCATCATGTTTTCAAATGTGCTCACATTGTTTGTTTTATAAGAACTGTCACCTTCACTAAAATAATTATGATAAACCTGTATCTGGGCATCAGATATTTCTGCTAAATGCAGAGGAGGCCTTGTAAATCTCTTAGACTTCCCTTGACTCTTCCACCCTTTTGATCTGTGAACACAGTCAATGAAGACCACTTAGCTCTAAAGGGAGCATTCAGGTTTTTTGTCTTTTCCCCAAATGTTTGAATCTCCTTGATTCAGAGCATTCATTAGGGAAACACACTTCAGCCAATGTATTTTAAACCAGATACTTTTAATGATACTCTAAATAAGTAGTTTGTTTTCAGATGATCTGGGTGTAAGCAGCTTCATGATTGTTCTCTCTCATATACGTAAGTGTGATTGTTCAGTACCAGAGATGAAGCAAGAAACCTTCATATGAGCTGGAAACAAACCTCGAATCTCCTGTTTCCCAGACTCGAGCTTTAGGCACAGCACTATTTCCCTCTTCATATACATGATGAGTGACTTCCTGCCTTTGTAGAGTTCAATTCCAAAGCTTCCACGATTTCCAAAAGCCCTTAGATTCACTGTTTCATATGCAGTGCAGTGCAAACAAAGGAAATCAGGAGCACATTATGACTGCTGTTCAGATACAACACTAGGCTTCTTAAGCTCTTAGGAAGATATTTAATGGACATTTCTTTCTGGATGACCCTGTACTAACAGGGATTCAGTTAGAAAAGGGATGAAAAAAGTATGTGTAAACAAGCTTACATGCACAGATCTGTAACTGCCAGCGTCTGTAGCTGATAACATACACCAACTCTAACACTAAATATTAACTTTGGAGAAAAATTAAACCAGAAGAATAGAGAAAGGGCTGGGGAGAAGGTCTCCCAGTGACCATCCAAGAAGAGGAACAGGAATTCCCCAGGCAAGCATCCTTCCTGGACATCCTCTTCCATGTGGCATATGGTCCTCCCCGCCAGTACTTTTGCCATAGTACTTGAAGTTACCATATAGCTTTTCATCATTAACCTCTCCAATTCCCTATTCCTGCTTCCTTTGTAACTAGCATTGACTGGAGCATGCCCTGAAAAGCCACTGCCCCAACAGCTTAAGCTACAGGTTCCAGAGCCACTAGTGAAAGACAGGCTTGAGAATTGCAATGCAAAGTCTGTAGTATTGCCCAATTTAAGGCACTTAAGACACTGTGTAACATAGCCGTTCTTCATTAGGCTTTCATGCTGGGAGACTGTAACAAGATGGGAAACTCCCTAATTTCTTGACCTTTATCGGCCTTTCATGCTTAAAGCTCTTGTTTGTCCTTTTGATCATTCATATTTTAAATAAAGCTACTTCTGCATAATATAAGCAATGTAATAAAGCATACATCACAACAGCAAACATCAATCACTTGCCACAAATAATGCACAGAAAACAGCTATGATTGACCCTTGTAGGAAGAAAGTTGTTCATACCAACTTCTTAGGGAATACAAATAATGAAGCCATTCTTAAAAATGAACTTAAGTTCAAGAACATTTTGTGAACAGGAAGGAAAAAAGGCTTGGTTCTTTAGATACTTTATTCACAGAAAGTAATTTAACCACATGTACTTCAAAGACAGTGGTTTGGAACTGCTATTTTATACAGTGTGGAACCTATTGCCAAAACCTCATTCAACTTAAGTGCTGTAGCTCATAAACAGTTTTTTTCAGGAACACGAATGAACATACCATGCTCTTAAAGTGTTATTGTGTGTCTGGTGGTAATAGAGATGTGTGATGCAATCTTCTATAAAAACACTACTGGAGTTCTGAAGTGCCTGAATTTTGTACTTGGGCTCAGACACCAAAGTGCCCAAGAACACCAGAACTTACTATAAACTTCCTCTCAACAGTGTCTACATTACCAAAATAAGAAACTACAGTCCTCTGCTACCATTGAGCCTTTCACAAGACAACATGTGACAGTGTAGAACAGAATAATTTAACTTGTCAGCTTATTCTAGAATCATGCCGTTTCTTGAACTGCCCATGCCATATGACATGATGGCAAAGCATTTAACTCAATAACTGGCAGCCACATTGCTCACATAATTAGTGGAGTGTCCCTGGTGATGACTTAGGGTTCCCAGCACACAAAAAAAAGACAAGAGGAGTTTAAAAAGATACTATAGCGACCACATTACTATAGGAATAGTAATGATGGAAATCCTGCAATAGACGGGAATAGACTTTCATAAATGCCGAATGGGATTCAATACTGAAGTACAAGTACCCGAAAAGTAAACGCTTTTAAAAATGGCTTCATAGCATTGCCAAGTCATACCTGTGTCCTCCTTTAGGTATAAGTTATTCTGTGTAAAAAATTACTTGATCCACCTAATCCCCAGGAGAATAGATGCTTTTCAGGACAGAGTACACCAAAAATGGGGGGCAGCTGTAACTGACGGACACTGCATTGTTAAAAGAACAACAACCAAATCTCTGCCCTGTGTGTTGGCAGTAGGTGGTACCTGTGCTAGGCTGTTGGCCTGTTCTGGGGGAAGACAGAGATAAGACAGAAAGAGGACTTTTCCTCTGCTTATTGAAGTGGAAAAAAAGAAGCATTTTATGGAGTTGGCCCAGAAAGCTACACCTCCTCCAGTGCCTAGATCCTGGTAAATGGCTCCCATATAATACAGTGCTCTGTTCTTTTCATACATCTTTACCCTCACTGCAGACCTGCTCCTTAATCCATCTCTCATCCACAAGCAGAACTGTACTGTTTGTATAACCAGTATGAGGAAGCTAAGCAGCAGGAGCAAGGGAGGGTTTGAGACAAAAGGTATAATTTGAAACAGAATGCAAGATGCAGAATAGCTCTACTGTTATCGTTATAATAAAGTTCCTTATTTGGTGTTAGATGAATGCTATGGACGAGTTTTCACGACAGATTTATTCCAGTGTAAGACCATTTTGAATGGCTCCAAGCTCCACTTGTATAAAATAAATCAGTCTATAAAGCCAGCTCCTTGTTTAAGCTCCAATTTTTAACTTTCTTCTTCAGTTTCAGCCTGTAACAGGTAGGAGTCTGTTATGGACCACTAAGTTTTTCCACAGCAAATGCATAATAATTTTACAGGGGTTTTGTGTAGTCCAGAAGAAATAGAAACAAGCGAAGACTTAAAAGGCTATTTCTGGCTTATATTTTCAGTAGATGCTAAAGTCCATTTCTAGCCGCTGATAAGTCATATTACATTGTACCCAGAGGGTTCCATTGACAATCACACTGCATAAAACACCTATTTTGAAAGTAATGAAGCATGAAGCTACCCAATTTTTTTTTAAAACTCTGAGCCATTCATTCCCAGAGTCACTTTTTAAAGAGAAATTTTAAAATATGTTTTGTTTACACCCAATACATGATAGTGTGATTTGGGAGGCTGTGAAGCTTTGAATAGCATTCTTTGGGAAGGTTTGGATATTTTCTTGATGTGTTGCCTCTTATCTCTGCTTCTAGTTTACCAACACCCAGTTGAGGTAATCTGATGCTGTACAGCTCAAATATTCTTATGTGCTGCTGGAGTCCTCAATCTGCTCTCACTTTCAGTTTCATCGTTTTTGTTTTGTGAAATATTCTTATGTGCTGCTGGAGTCCTCAATCTGGTGGAAGTTACCACACCTTGAGAAACGCTGCTCTCACTTTCAGTTTCATCGGTTTTGTTTTGTGGTTGCTTGTTTAATTATTTATTTCTCTGTGAAGAGTTTTCAGAAGGAAAACTAAGAGGCCAGCGTATGGGTATGGAAAAGGTTAAACTGGATGTAAAATGAACACCTAAAGTTAAGATAAACAACAATGTTATTCTTTCAACATGAACTGCGCCCATTCCCATCGCACAGGGATACAGTAGGACTGGAAGAGATGTCCTAGGTCATTGTTTTCTCAGGAAACCATAACGTATAATCTAATTCATAAAGTCACAACATTTAATCAGAAATTGATTAGTAGGTTGGCACCTTTCCACACTGTCAGAAAGAACAATGTGAGAAAATAAAGTGTGTACACTTCAATAAAACATGAGCCACGTGGGAAATGATTTCCTAAAATTAAGCTCAGGATTAGGAGCACTGAATAAAAAGGTTAACATCCTAAAGAGATAAATGACCAGCAAAGCACTTAAGACATCAAAGAACTGAAAATCACCAGAACCTTTTATCATCCACATTTTTGCTGTAGTTATTTATGTGTCTTCATAAGGGATTACCACAGCCCCATTACGTAGTTCTACAAGGAGACACCAGTGAACGGATGACACATAGGAAAACAAACCAGATTTTTAAGTACTGACCAACCAAACGTTGGTCTCCATCCAGCTGTGTGGAGATCATTAATATTTATGATGCCAAACCTAACCTCTGACCATTTAGTCAACCAAAAGGGATAAAAATTAAATACAGGAAGTAAAATAGCTCAACTTTTGATTCACAAGTTCATTGTGGAGACTGCTAAATGTAAGAAAGGAATCTGTGGAGTAAGGTGGACAGATTAAAAAAGACCTATGATTCAATCCCATAGTCACGGTTACGGAAAGTTCAGGATTGCAAACAGCTTTTATAAATGCCTGTGGCCTCTGTCATTCTGTCCTCCAAACCAAAACCACCATGGTTAAGGGTGAGTTACTCCCATCCTCCGAAACACTGAAGGGTGCTGAGCTACTGTCATTCCTCATCCTTACTAGGAGCTGGTAACAGATCATGGTTTGCTGTTTTTCATGTGTTTATGCAGACTGTTGTTGCCAAATTATATGTATATTTGTACAACATGTGGGTTTTGGTGTGTTCAAGTCCCACCCCAGCTACCTGCAAGGGGGATGCCTTTCACAAATACTAAATGGGTTGTTTACTGCCAAGCGACCTAATTGCTTGAGAGTCTTTTTGCTTCACGGCCAGGAGATGTCCCGGGGGACACTGCTATCTCCAGAGATGAACCACTGTAGTCACTTGGGAAATAAATGTTAAAAAGTGAGAGCTTGGTTAAGAGTTGAACTTGTGAATGACAAGAAACTCACTGAACATCTGAAGCTGAATAGACTCCTCCAGGGGAAAGGACATACCTAAGCACAAGGTTGTCCTGAGAGCAAGATCACAGGACCTTAACATAAGGACTGGTTTGCAGCTAAAATGGCTGCGTGGGCATCCTGACACCTTGTTGTATGGATGCTACTCAGTGGGTCTCCTGGGTTTGAACTGACTGTGTCAGGGTGTCACAAGGGCCAGCGGCTCCTTGGGGTCAGGCACAGAGAGCCATGGGGGCTCCCCAAACTGGGAGATGGATGGGCAGGGGTCCCCTGCCTGGCTGCCCCCTGCCAGGGAGCAGGAGAGCTGGGGCACAGCAAGGACAGCCCCAGCCCTGGGCATCAGGCACCTCCCTGGTGATGGGCTGAGGATGGGCTGGGGCGCAGGCTTGCGGGTGAGCCCAGCTCAGCGGACCCATGGCTGGTAGCTATAATCTTTAATGTTATCTGACTTTATCATAGTTTTTTTTTTTTCAAACTATTTATTATTGTAATAAATGACATATTAATAAAATAAGTTGGTTACTTTTATATTAGTGTTTTTCCAGTCATACGAATTATTTCAGGGTGCTCCAGAAAATCAAAATACCTATTTCCCAAAGGACTGGCAGTCCATGGTGGTAATCCACTGCTGATCTACTCTTGTACTGCCCAGCTCCCACTGCACAATCAAGCATATCAAAGTAGCAGCAGGGTATTCCTCCACTAACCTGAATTTTAGAGTCAAAAGGAGGGGTAACAGACTGGAGTACATGAATGGAAAGGGGCATGTAAGCTAGGGAGTGCTGGTGGCTACTTGTCATGAGTCCTAAAGAGTACTGAAGAGCACTTGGGTCTAGGGAGGTCTGTGGTCTCTCAGAACGTTCTCCTAATGTCAAACAATACCCTGCAGTGACCTTAAAAGAAGTGGGCAAAAATGGAATTTTGGAAAATGCCATGAAGGAATGAATTATATGAATAAATAAGAATGCATTAGTCTTTCTTCATAAATCTCAAATCATTCAACAACAAATAACAATAGCCTTGCCCTCTTTTACAAATAGGTGAAAACCTACACCAAAGTGATTTCATTCAGGGATACTTAATCCCCAGTGGCAATGCTAGAAACCATGCTGTTCTTAGCACATTACATTGTACTGTTTTTCCCTTAAAGCTTCTCCTTTTCTACAGAGAGCTCTGTAACCTGCAGATGAATGCAATTCAGCATTGAATTTTTATGAATACAATAATCTTTTGTGTGATACTCTTTTGTGATAGTTCAAAGTTCCAAGAATAGGGTATATGAATATGTAGACAAGAGTGATCTATTTCTGAAGGGCAAATCTACACAGAGCCAAAATATTAAAGTGTGAAGAGACTTCATAGTTTTCCAAGGCCACCCAAAAGCAGATTTAATGAGTGTTTTCAGTACACCTTCTTATGTGCAGCTACAGCAATGGCTCTTCCATGAATGAATAGAAAATAAATCTCAGGTGTGCTGTAGAAAGTCCACTTCACAGAAAGAGACAACTTTCATGTATATTTTGAGATATAGTATTTAAAAAGGAACTATCTTAACATTAAAAAATTTAAACTTCATAAGCTGAGGTGCTCATTTTGGAGAACAACTGTCATAATGCAAATTCTGTTTCATTAATTTAGACAATAATAGCTATAGACTAGAAATAAATAAATTATAGCTATCCAGCAGCTACTGTCCTTTCCTGGCATGCTTTACCTGACTGAAGGTGTTATAAATTATTGCAAATAATTCTTTAGTGCTTGTTGTTGTGATACCCTGTTGTTATTTTCTCTCAGCACTACTTTTTCTATTGTTATTTTTGAAATTTTTTCCTGTGCTGTAGTAGTCTCAGCAGCTGACCTGTTAGACTGTCTATTTTTCTTTTGACTTTCACATGTCTTAACTATCGTATAACAAAAGCCTGCTGCACACAGCACTGAGCAACTTTCCCTTGTAGAGGCCGTGGCAAGAGGTATGGGCTGACAGACTCGTCTCTGTGTCTCCTGATATTATTCATTGTGGAATCCTGGGCCAATGCTAGTCTCCATGGTCATTTCAGTTTACATTCCTTGTTCTGGAAGATGCCAAGAAACAGCAAGAGAGCATTTATTAAATTAGACAGGGAGACATTACAAAACAGGAAGGGAGCTGGATGGATGAGTATTTATCTTCGGGAGATCCCAGAGAAAAGATTTGTTCGAATTGCTGGAGATTATTCGGTTTGGTAAGCTATAGGCTTCTACCACACTTCAGCTGGCTAAGCTCCTCTTTTTAAATTGCTTGTGCACTTGCAGCCTTTATGGAGGTGCAGAGAAGTATGTTACTTCAAGTGGGACTATACAGGTGCAATGGGGTGAACTTGTTTATTTGTCACCTGTGGGAAACTGTTCCAAATATAATGTAGCTCACAGAGAGGGTGACAGGGTTTTTTTGTAATTTAAGATCTTCCTTTTTTCAAACAGGTAAAAGATGTAATGTGTATAACTCCAATTTCGAGCTCAGCTGAAATGAAATATCAGTTGCATTCTAAACTCAGAATAAAAGATTACTTTCTATGGGCTCTATTCAGCAAAAAGTCCAATTTTTGTGGTTTTGGCAATAGTTTCCTTGTGGGCTTCAATAGTTTAACTTTCACTGAGCTGAAGTCTCAATCAAGAGCCAGAAGTTTCTCCACACCTCTCCCTTGAGAATCAGCCTGGAGGTTCTGGCAGCAGTTCTTTACTAGTATTGAAAAGATGTCATGATCCCAAAGCACATAGTTTTTCTTTATATTTACTCATATCTGCAGTCTACCTTAACTCTGTCTTGACATTGGTCAAGTATTAATGTTAGCATATGTATGCTTAAACAAAAAGCAAGAAATAACCAGCTACTTTCTTTTTTGAAGATGTATAGGTAGAAGCAAGTATCAGTGGCATAGAGTGGAAAAAATTAATTAATTCCATAGATTATGCAATTATCTGCAAACTTGCTTTCTAAATACAGAAAATACAGAGTTAAGGTTAAACTTAAGAACCCCAAATACATTGGCATGTGGAAATACAGCGGAGATAACAAAGCAACTGTAAATTTACTTATCAAACAGGCTTCTACAACACTTCTTTTGCTTAGATCTCCTTTTTAGATCGAGTATCTGCACACACTGTAATGTAAAATGCAATTGTGACAAAGGGATTCCAGTGTTTGAGATACCAGACTAAAAAAAAAAAAAGAAGCTTTTAAAAGACCTTCACTTTTCCCAGTGTTGCTTAATTGAAAGAAAAAGAAGTATATTGGTTCTCTCTTTGTAACCTAGTATTACAATAATTCTGCTACCTCATCTCAGTTTCTGAGGTTTGGGGTGATGAGAACTGTGTAATGTCCAGGACCTATTTTATTCTGCGTAGGATATGTAACCCTTCAACAAGCTGCAACGATTGTCTGGAGCCTTACACTGAGTAGCAAAGATACAAGAACAACCAATTTCCCCTAATTTTTGTACTTGTGACGTTTGCAACCTAAAAGCAAATTCAACATATTTTTATATGAATTATATAAACATGTATATTGTACAGATCCACACATTTTAATGCAGATGGAATATTAGGTGAGTTTGCAATTTTAATATGCCATGGAAAGGATTAGATAACAGGTATGTGCATTGACAGTGCCCTTAGCCCAATAACGCAATGTTGATTCACATGCATATTCTCACAAGGTGCATGGGTAAACAGATGCACGGGGAGTTCCAAAATCTCCTAACTTCCAAAGAAATTAATATGAATTTTGTACCTGGGGACATTATGCATTCAGAGTATTTGTGTGCGACTGTAAATGTCCAAATGGCCTCTAAAATGTAGCTGTAAAACCTGATCCTGATGTGAGATAAATTCTGAATGAGAAAGCAGTAAGAGAGCATCTCCCAGCCACTAGGCCGAGGTTCTTCCTCTGTTCTACAACCATGAGCCGGTAGGCTGAAATGTACCGAGTTCTTTGGGTATTTTGAAATAGACTACAGCTAGTAAAAAAGTTATGCATTTTTACAGGTATTCCTGAGCTCATCCCCTCAGGCAGACAAATCATTACTGTGTACAAGTCCAAAGGAGAAAGATTTAACGAGATTTGGAAACATTTTTTAATGCTGTAATATCAAGTTCATCCTTTACAATGTTTTCTGTTAAAAAAACAATTCTGGTATCTGAAACAACACAATATTTTTCCCTGTTTGCATCTAGAAAGTAGCAGTGGTATCTTAAGATGCAGGAGCACAAACAAATCATCCTGGAGGAATCTCCGATCAGTTCCCTTGCACTAGGTGCTCGCAAGCATGCACTGTGCATCGTTCAACACTTATCCCAGGGTACAAGAACACACCTAAACAGCTATTGGGAAGAACAGCTTTTGTGCTGCAAATTCCCATCTAACCTTATCATATTTGTTGATGTGCCAGTGACTTGTGATTGGATGGAAAGAAGTGAATAGGTTAAGAGGGTCTTACTATTTGCCCAGAAAGCGATGACGTAAATTTACCTAGTTAAGTCCTTTGGGGGATTTCAGGAGCAACGTGCATCATTCTAAGCTTCTCAATGACCCCTCCCAAGAAAAGGCAATTTTGTGTGGTTGCTTCAGATAGAAAAGTGCATCATTATCACTTAAAGGTTAATGGAGATGTGGAAGATTTACCCTGGTGAGCCACAGATAGACAGAAGGGATTACAGATGCATATTGCAATAGGTCTCATTCAGGAATATGAAAGAAATGTTAGAAAAAATTCTTACAGTCAAGTCAAAGGACATCGAAGAGACAAACAATATGGAAGCAGAAACTAGGAGGAGAGCTTGCTGTGAGTGGTAGGTGAATTTATGTCAGCACTAACCGTTATGAATCTTTGGTAATGGATCTAGATTGGTAGATTCAGGTGAGTTAAGCATCTGCCATTGTTTAAGTGATAGTCCATAAGAAATATGGATGAAAGGAAAAATTTGCGACATTATATCCATGTGGCCGTAGACACAAATTTATACATGAGGAGGAGAAAGTGGCAGAAATTAGTTGATTTCAGCAATGAAGAATGTGGAAGCACATTTGGCAGAAGGAGATTTATCTGGGGAAGCTGCGATACAAGATAGGATACACACAGCAGTCATCATATGAGAAGGAGTAACACCTCAGGGATGCTTATAACATCAGTTACTGGGGGATTGTATGGGATTTTGTCCTGGTTTTGGCTGGGATAGAGTTAATTTTCTTCCTAGTAGCTTGCATAGTGCTGTGTTTTGGATTTAGTACTAGAAGAATGTTGATAACACACTGATGTTTTAGTTGTTGCTAAGTAGTGCTTGGCCTGGTCAAGGACTTTTTCACCTTCCCTTCCCTTCCCTTCCCTTCCCTTCCCTTCCCTTCCCTTCCCTTCCCTTCCCTTCCCTTCCCCTTCCCCTTCCCTTCACTTCTCTTTCCTTTCCTCTTTCTGAAGTTTGGGAAAATGGCTTTGGAATTGAGCGCAGAGAGCAGCCCAGGCTGGACTGCATCAGGCTGAGCTGTTTGTGATAGCCTGGGTATTTTCAGTAAGTGGTTTAGCAGTGGGCACCAGTCTCCATCACCTGGCTTAACTGAACAGGATGGGAGGGAGCCTGTTTGCAGGCACACTGGGAGTGTAATAGTTTGTCTCAACAAAACCATATACCAAACCTCCCATCTCAGTGTGGCTGGAAACTTTCTCGTATGTCAGGAGAAGCCCAGACAGAAGGGCAGTTCCAAGAGAGACATGACAATGGCAGCCTAATGCAGCGTGGCAGGCAGAGTAAAATATAATCTATAGTCATCATTTGCTGTCTTGCCAAAATCTGGCCAGGTAGCCAATGGTTCTATTAGAAATGGACAAATTCAAGATACCCACAAGTAGTATGTCACACGGCATCAGTCAACACTTGCTCATCTTTAGTTTTCATAGGACAGTTTCCACAGTTTAAATAGTAAAAAAGGTTTTAGTTTTCCTGCTAGCTAATGAAACAGGTGCTGTGTCCATTTAAAAACAAATATTTTATTCTGCTAATTGACTCAAGAGCAGCAAAATCCATCCATCCCAAGAATCTTCATTGCTCTTCTTTTGAGTTTTTATAAGAGTTGTAAAAAAGTCATTACTGCTCATAGCATAAAAATATTTTCCCATTAAAACAGTGGCCTGCTTTTAATAAATCCCAAAGTTATTGTTGGCTCTGGATTTCCAATGTGTAACCAAATGAATATTTTTTTTGTGTGCAAATCATGAAACTTAATATACTCTGTAAAACTGTTCAAATCCTTCAACAACTCATTTAGTCTATGCAGATGTCAAGAGAGACAAAGCTGTATTTTAAATTATTATATAGCCACGATTGACCTTTCTTTCATTGCTATTATCTCCATAAGCAGGAAAGGTTGTATTGGCAACATTTCTACTGGGCTGCTGTGGAAAGGGAAATTTGCCTTCTGTGTTACTTCAGAGTTTTACCTGCAACTGAGGCACATTTTATCAGAGAGATAATAGCAATATCTTGGGGAACAATTTTTCTTTGTCTTGCAGCTTAGCCAGGTAAGTTGTTGGTAATCTGACAAGTTTCCTTGAACTAAAATTTGATCCACTAAAGTCAAAGGAAATGTAGTCATTGCATTTGAGACTGCTGCAATTTCACTCCCTGTTTTTAAAGCACACAAGATATTCAAAAAAGGTCTGTTTCAGTCAGTCATTTCTGCACCTGAAGGAAGAACGGGTTTGACTGTGTTCTCAGCTTCATTCCATATGGAAGGCTCTTCATTCAACCGTGGTAAAATATTTCATTCATGGGTTTTTTCATGACCAAAACATTTCATATTTACAGTGTGAAATATCTTTTATGTAATTTTATTATGGCTCCCTTTCAAAAAAGCACCCTTTTTCTGGAAAAATATACAAACCAGAACCATCTTGTGCTGCATGCCCCACCATTTCACAGTGCTTCAGCAAATGGCTGGTACTCAGCCCTTCCCTGGGGACCCACGCTGTGGTGGATTTAACCAAAATTAAGTGAGTAATTATGGTAAGGGATTTACCTATGCCTAAGTGACATGACTGCACAGAGAATCCCTTCAGCAGTCTCCAGCTTAGGTGTGACAATGATTTGGCATACTGAGAGACTTATCACTATCACTTTTTTGGGCTTTTTAAAATTAAAATAGCCATGTCTGTTGTGTTTAATGCTAGCCTCAGCACCATCCCAGATACAGACAAAAATTTGTCAGCCGGCTCAAAATTAGGTACCTCTCTGGAGTCTCACAAATTAGGTAGGAGCTAATCATCTTTATCCTCAGAGCTGGGAGCTTTTGCACCTTCAAGTCACCCAGTTTATGGCACGCTGGGAACATGCAGGCTGAGAAGGGACATGCAACTGAGCTTCGACAGCATCTGGGTTGAGGCCTTCATAGGATTATAGGGTGTTCAAATGGCTTTCTCAAGGAAAGGCACCTAAAATTTATACAGGTCTCATTTTAGGTGCCAAACAGGCATGCTGCCTCTTCCCTGACAAGTCTGAAAAGACAGCAGAACTAAATTAGGCATACATTTTTTTAGTTAGCTATGCTAATGACAACCCCATGTCTCGGAAATTGTAAGGCCTGAGGGGATCGTCACAATTATCATGATTATAAAATCTTATTTATAGGATGACAGTGTCAAAGAAACTCTCTGGGTAATTTTACATCAACCTCATAACACTTCTTTGAACTGCAGTATGTGTTTTAGAAAAGTATTTAAAGGCTTTAGATGATACAGAGCATACCAGAAGTGGGAGAAAGACTCAGAAAACAAGCCTTGCCAGGGGTTGTTCTCAGTATAAGGAGGAAAGATGGGCTGCTTGAAAGGGATGGTTTGTAATAGAAACCTACCTGCAATTTCACAGGTTACATCTAGGACCGGCTGCAGAGATGTCCATCTATAATGTGGAATTTGTCCCCTTGAGTTTGGCTGGCTTGAGTCCATCTTCTCCGCACTGACGTGGCTGCTCAGTGCTTTTCTGCACATAATATCCACGTAGAGAAAGGCTGACCAGCTCCCGGATTCAGCAAGAAAGGCGTAACTTTAAGTGCCATTTTGAAAATGGGTTTTCCATTTTCATATCTCTAAAATCCTTCCTACCCCCCATGAACACCAGTGAAACCCAGGTGGGCTGCGAGTGCTGAGCAGCTCGGGCCCTGCAGCGTTATGGCCAGCAGCTCAGGGTGACTTCAGTTTTCTCAAATGGAAAGGTTTGGTGACTGAAGGCTCAATCTCTGGCCCTTAACAGTTATAAAACTTGCCTGCCCATAGAGTCAGTTTTCTGAAAATTTTCCACAAGTGATTTGCTGACAGGGCAGAGCAGACGTAAAGGACTGTTTAAATAAACCTGCCACAGAACCGGTGCCCAAACCAGCTTCGGTCACCGAGCAGCCTCTGGGAGGTTCCCTCATCGGCAGAGCTGGCGACGCTGCTGGTAGAGGCCATGCCCCAGGAGCTGCCGCCATGGCTGCCCTTGGCCTTCCTCAGGAAATTCCTCAGCTGGCAGCCATTGCAGCAAAGGGACGCTTTCTCCTCCTTCTTTTGGAAAGTGGTTCCAAGGGTTTCTTTTAACCCTGACCGCAGCTTCCCTCTGTGTACCGGTGAGCAAAGGAAGCACTCTTCGGCCAGCTCTGCTCCAAAGGGCAGGCAGAAGTCGCCATGCATAAACAAGGAAAAATGTGCTGGGAGAAATGGTGCAGGCTGTGGGTGCACAGGGGACCCTGCAAGTGGTGGGGAACTGACACCAGAAACGTCGGCAGCGCTCCAACCTGAAGCCAAACCTGCTGAAGGCCCTCTTGTTCAAAGCAGCCTAAAAGAGCAAATAAGTATCTGGTAAAGGAGTCAAAAAGAGAAACACGGTGTCTCAAATAATGAGAAATAAGACACTGTGACCTTCTTCTACAAATCCTTCTTCAGTGTTCTTGTATGAAGTGGTGATCTACACATATTTTTAAAGGAAGCTCTTCAGCCAAAAGAAGCTCTGGAGTGCAGCTAAAGCTGTGTTTTATTTGCTGCCTCTTTTTTTGTGAAAAAATGTCCTGTACTTCAGGGTTATTGTGAGAACTAATTAAGAAACATAACATAATAAACTCAGGCAGTTTACAGAAGTGGGTTAAAATTAACATGACTGTGTCTATTTTATGTGAGGACACCTAGAAATACAAACTTCATCCTCCAGAATTACCAGGAGGAGAGAATTAGAATCCTTAATGAAATTGCTTTGATCTAACCCCAGATTATAATTAATAAGATGCCTGGTACATACCTAACATATCATGTTATACTGGGGCAGAGGTAAGGTTGTTTGGTAGTTTTCATGTGAAAATATGTATGTTTCTATACTGGTTTTTTTAAATCTTATATTCATAATATTTTCTGGTCTTACAATGTTTGTTTTGGGAATACCACAACAGCCTCATAGAAGGATTTCATGCCAAATCACTGCTATGTATGTACTCTCAACCTCATTGTAGATTTTATCTGGGAATATGTATGTGTGTTCAGTCACTTGATGCAGAACAGCTAAGCAGCAATCCGGAAACTTACTTTCAGTATCAAAGTGAAGTTAGGATCTCTCCCCCTGAAAAGGTGTGTTTGCAGATGGGCATCTGGAGAAGCCCATCACTGCATGAGACATCCGTACCTACGTGAAGTCAGTGTCTGCCCCTGCGGTTATCTTGGAAGGTGATAGCAGCAAGATATTTCAGCTGAAGGATGATACACAGCTCAAAGTTTTCTTGCCTTTTTGGCTGATTTTAGTTTAATTTGTAAAGCCATACCCCTAAACATCTTGTATTTGTTGCATCATTCTTTAATTTTTAATTTCTTATTTAGAAACATTGCCTATTTTCCATTTTAAAGTGTAGCCATTGCCCATTTCCTTTATTTGTCTCTGTTTTTAGAATATACCATTTTCTACAATGATCTCCCTGCCAAAAACAAAAATGACTTTCTCAGCTGACTAATTTCAGTACCTTTGCAATAAATTTCTCCTCCACAGCACCATAACTCAAATAACAGCGATGAGTTCAAAACAGCTTTATAAATGGTGTACAACTAGACAAAAATATTTGTCAGCATAATTTCACATCTCTGCCATCTCTTTTGGACACAGACAGGAGATTTATTTTCCAGCAGCATCTGAAGCAATGGCCGCCACTTTGTATATACAATTATTTGTGTCAAAGCAATTTTGCATGCTTTTCAGCCGTTCTGCTTAAGGGTGGCTGAGATCTATGACATTTTACAGCTGCATGCTGGGAGAAGTAGTCCCCCACAGGGCATACTTCCCATATTAAAGGGATTACAATCTCCCCATTTTCTGCATATCTGATTTAGACCTTCAGCTCCACGCGAGCTGCCAGTGCAATTGCCCAGTTGGGCAACATTTGGATGCTTCTCTCTTAGGTTTTCCAGTCTGTTTTAATATACAATATCTGTTCTGTTCAGATCTTGGCCGTGTTGAACTTTCTTTTCTGGAACTGCAAAATATCATAAGTTTGGCCGCCTAGCACCACTGTCTAATGTAATACTCCCTAGACCGTCTTTAAAAAGCCTGCCAAAGTCAGATTACTGCAAACATGAAGATCAGATATGTCTAATATAACTTTAGAAAAAACATGTGCTGTTTCCGCATCGCTATTATTGTTCTGGAAAGAAAAGCAGAAAAAAGGATTTGACATCTACTGTCTGCTCTGGTAGTTGTGGTGGCTACTTAGAAGAAAAATGTATATCACATATGGCAGTCCTGCAGGACATCTACATTTATTTTAATGTAAATACTAATGAGGTTGCAAGTCTCATTTACAACCCTATATTGCTTTCTTCAGAAAAAAATCAAACCAAACCAAACCAAACCAAACCAAAAACTTTCAGGACATATTATATTTCTATATGGAAACTGTCCATACCTGACACAACCAAAGACTTTTCCACCACAGCTAAAGGAAATGCCTCCTTATATTTCTCTGTCAACCTAACATGAAAATGGCCACAGCAGTGGCTGAAGAAAGGTGTGTTTTTTTCAGATGTACACTTATCTGTTCCTCACTGAGGTACTGCCATTGTAATATTGAAAAAATATTTTTTATTATAAATGTAAAAGCAACTGAAAATATGTTCTGTGTATCCTCAGACAGAATATTCTTGACTTCAGAATATTTCTCAGGTTAATTAAGTTGAGAGACATCAGTAAGTTTGATTAGATAAGGGATTTCTTTTGGAGAGATGCACAAATACTCCAAATGTCATGGAGCTCTGGAAAAAAAAAACCATCATAGTGATATTGTTATAGCTCACTATAATGTCCACAGAGCAAAAAAAATAACTCTAGAAGTCCATTGTGCTACAGATAAACCTTTTTTTCCTCTTATTAATATGGATATTACAATGAATCTTCCAGTCTATAACTAAATGCCAGCTGTGCAAAATGTCTGCAGCCAGTATAGGAATTATCCTATAGCTAGGAGGGCTCCTGGACTTTATTTCCAGGTTCTTCTTCAGGTGTGCAGTCTTTCCATGAAAAGATGAGCTTAAGTGAAGCTAACACAGCAGTGCTGATGCCAGCAGGAGGAATGGTTACCTTGAACCATTTCAGTTTGGAAATTATTGCTGTAAAATCAGTAGGACTGACCGAGGGCAAAGCGACTTTGGCCACGTTCGTTTGGCACCAGTGAGCTAAAAGCCTCACTGAAAAGGAGAATTGTACCTCAGTAATGTTTGGACTACCTTCCTTTTGCACTTCTTATGAGCTCTGAACACCATCCCCCTAAGCAAAGTGGGATCTCCGCAATGCTTTGGGAGAAGCCTGAGCTTTACACGTGGACTTCTTTCCATCAGAGGGAATCACACCAAAAGTACAACTACCGGTGAGGAGTGTACAAAGACAGCAGACTGATCCTTGAAGGGATTTCCTTCTGGGAATTTCTGCAACACAAGATGCCTTCACTCCTGAAGTGCTGGACATGCTAGTGGCCTGACTGTCTTCCCATGTTTAGTGCTGACTGTTTCTTAAAAACTTATTGTAGCCAGAGTGCCTAAAAAGTGCCATAAAATGGGCATGCAGTGATTGAAAAATATGATGTACTGCTAACAGAATAGCTAGCTCTTCAGCTCCCAACCATCTTCTCCCCAGACCCTGGTGAATGTAATGCTGACAACACTACAGAATGAAAAACCTACATTTTTGGTACTTTGCATTGCCCTAACTGCCTCTCCCCAAGTGTTTGCCCTTCCTCATGGCCTCCTGAGAGACCCACTGTCAGCAGGGTCTGTCACGGCCCCTGGTGGCCCCTTGTACGTGGTCTGAAGGTCAGTCACGTAAGGTTATATGTATCTCAGATGGGTTCCCAGTGGTGAAAAGGCAGCCGGTTCTGCAGCGTTAGGAGAACAGCAGCTGTCTGGCTGGAAAGAGGCAGCTACGCTGGGTGTACCCAGGAAAGGAGTAAGAGCATCTCCTTCGAGCTAACCTGCACGTGCTGCCTATTCCATGGCCTTCGGTGGAGTCCTTACTTCCAGCTACACCAGTAGGGACAGATTAAGCACTGATCATTACATCCCTTGGGATGCATTCGTATAAGCAAGTGGAAACAGGACTGCGGAATTCTCCATGCCCTAGTACTGGCCCTGTAATCTCTAGATAAATACTGCCTCTGCTAGCAAGCTGTCATCAATTAAAACAATATGCTCAAAAATATTTAATGGTCCCCGTGTTAATCCCAGTCAGAACTCAGTTTCTGAACAGTCTCTGGCCAAGCTAACAGATACAGATAATAAATTAGTCCTTTAAAAATAAATAAATAAATATGAAAACTATTTCTGTGATTAGACAAACATTTCAGTGGGTATATGAATCTTCTTAACATGACATTCACAGTATAAGACAGATACGTATTTTTCCACATTAAGGTCTTAAGATAGGATATCCCATCAGTCCACTCCTCAGACAATTAGCATATTAGCTAAATTTGCTGACAGGCATTCTGTGTGAGATTTATATCTCCTTTCAGTCCAAGTGAAATATTTGTCTTTCTGCAGTGTTTTCCAAGAACATACAGCATGTTTGAGAGCTTTACTGTCCTATTTTGATAGCTAAGTCCAAAACTAAGCTTAAAATGAATTGCCCAACCCAGCTCTCATGAAATGTCAAACTGAAGCTGGCAAAGGAAGATAACAGATCATAAAGGTGGCATTCTGAGGGAGCTAACTGGTGCCATTATGCTTTAGGCTCTCTCCATTGCTACACTGCGTACCCTTACTTGGAGGGGTTTATAACTTGGCTGCAAAAATGTTTTCTGGGCGAAACTTGGCAGACAAAGTCTTAACTTGAGAGCAAATACATTTTAAAACAAATTTCTGTGAAAAACGAGGAAAAATCTGTCTACAGTGAGGCTTTGAGCAATGCATGGTCAAACTGACTCCATCTGGTAAGCTACAATACACCCAGCACAGTCTTGGTGCCAGCCCTGAGGGCTAGCTCTGCCCATCCTGCTACCACTCCCACAGAGGAACCAACACGATGTCTGCTTTCACCCTGGAAAAGACAGGTCTTGCCTAGAAAGGTTGGACCAGATCATCCTTGATGCCCCTTCCAACCTGGTATTCTATGATTCTTTGAGTTCTCTCGCACCAGCTTAGCTGAATCAGATGTGGGCATTTGGAACAGCCACCATGCCTGAAGGAGGAGACAGGGTTGGAAGAGCTTGTCCTCCTTGGAGCGGCTGCAGGCACAGGGGTATGAGCTCAGGGTCACCGTCTTGCCCCTGCTCACGAGAGCCTGTGGCAGAGCTGGGGCCCAGCCTTTCCATGAGAAAGATTTGATGGCTCCTCATTTAGTGGGCTTTTGCAGAAACTCTTTTAGCACTCACACCCTCTATGTTCACAGAATGAGTAGAAATAGTCACAACAGCAATACCTTCATCTCTGGTGGTGTTTTTCCTGTAGGGCTGTCAAAGCAAGTCAGATACTTGTTAAGCTTCTTAAGATTCCTGGTACAAGACACACTGCAAGCTGTTGCCTGTTTCACAAATAGACCACCACACAGGGAACTGAAGTAGTTTCAAGCCCCTCAGAGTCAAAGAGAGAATTAAATCCTGTCCCACTTGCCTGCTCATATGATGGCATTTTTCAGGCTCAGTAGACAGGTTTCAGTTCTCTTAAGGTAGGTTGTGATTCTCACTGACTTTAAAAAGGTGATGCATCAGGCCCCAAAGACTATCACAGAGCGCCTGCAGAGCGAAAAGCCACTAGTGTCACCTGAATATCTGAAAGATGCAAGAAACTCTTCCCTTTCCCTGGCCAGAGTCACATACTACTTACTTGTATTGCAGCAGTTGTGCTGTATGGCATGGATATACGGTATGGCTGGACTACCTGTGTGAAGCTGTGTGTAAGATGGGGAAGGACTCATGTGTACCCCCCTGCTTGTTTTTATTCACCAAAAATGGTAACTCTATCTGAACTTAATTCAGGAGAAAAAAAAAAAAAGTTTCTGATTAATAGGAAAGAAATGAAGAAATTTCAAAACAGTTCATTTCAGCATTTCCAAAATGAAGTGTTTTGCTTTTCTGGATTAGATTCAAAAAGCACATTAAACAATATTCCATAAAAACCAAAACAAAGCAAACCAGCCAAAGAAGAAAATGATGGCATATAGCCCATCGTTTGGGCAGTCTGTTTGCATATGAGGAGCATTTTGAACATCGTATCTTCCTGGAGAGGGCACTCACTCACCTTTGAACAATAGAGTCATTCTGACTTGTCCTTTCTGTCCCCATGAAAGTTTATTTGCTTCAACCCACCCTGGAATTCCCAGTATCTGGGTGGTTAGGAGGTACACAGCCTTGATTTAACATCCTTGCTCTGACTCAGGCTCAAGTAAAAGCATCTCCACACTCTCCTTCTCAGCTATAAAGTAAGAAAAAGTGCAACAACTGGTAAAAGTTCTGAATTCAAACCACATAACCTTTCTTAGTTTCCATTTTGGCTATTGATCTGAAAAATCAAGTCACAGACTGAATGAATTCACATAGACCAAATGTAAGTTCTAGCAAATCCGGTATACTTCCACCAAAAATACCTATCTTTAGCTCCTCAGTGCTGTCCAATGAAACGTTGCACTAAGTCTGTGAGAAACAAGGTTAAACAATGACTTTCATGGAAGATTTAATGGGGCATCATTGTTCTAGAAGAACTCTTCTTAATCTCTAGAAGCAGTGAAAGACCTATGTAAAGTCATCAGAAGCTAAAAACTGTGCAAGACGATGCTGAGCCTAAACTTTTGGTTTGGAATTTAAACTTGAATTAACCACTGAGATTATTTTTTTTTCTCATTTTCTTCAGTTCCTCTGCCTCTAGGGACAGAATAAGGGTAACGGTTTACTCTCTGGGATTTTTATTGAAAAGATACACCTTTCTAACACATACTTTAGCTCATATCTCAAATAACAGTCTAATAAGGACTTGAGCCTACAAGTGGGCATCTAACTTTATAGTACTGTCAAGAAATGATGAATTTCTAGGACTAGCATAAAAATAGGTACAAGAAACATCAAGGTCAATGCCTGATTTTACAGTGGGTAGGCAAATCAAGTGCCGATGCTATGAACTCTGCCACTTCTGATCAACACCCATCTCCTGATGCATAAACATTATTTAATTAAGCTTTTGACAACATTTGACTAGATCTCTATATCCGATACATCTTTTGACCCAATCATCTACTCAGACTAGCTGGTAGTAGGCATTACCATTTCATGTGTCTTTCAATGCAAGAAGTCTCAGAGATTGTTTTCTCACCAGCTCCCAACACCCAAGTAGATAATCCCCTTTTTGGAGTTCACCCAGATTTACCCATTCTTTAATTTTTTCTGCTTCTTCCTTCCTGTACACGTATTGAAAATTATTCTATATGTATACCAAACTACGGGTTTTTTATATTATTATATTGTTGTACCAAGAAATTCCAAATTTGTTTAGATAACCTCTATGAATGAGGAACCCTCCACAGCTTAGGTAAAATTGCAAATTTTTCTTGCAGAAGACATGCCAATGTTAAAAAAATGGGCCACCTCAGTTTTTTGAAATCACAATAGGAATTAGCTTCAGCAACAGATGAAATTAAATCACAGACATAAAAAATTGGATATAGGAAACTGTGGTATCTTTATCTAAGGAATTTCATGGATGCCACCCGTTAAGAAAACTGTAATACAAAGAAATGGTGGAGTTAAATGTTGAAGATACTATACTTACAAAAAAATGAAGTTGATATGTGTAATCTCTCATGTTCATTCTCTCTCTGAGTCACTTGGTGTTCATTCCACAGTAAACCAATTACTTCAGTGCTCTATTAGATTTACATTCACTGCTCTCAGTCAACTCTCTTATATCCATGAAATCTTATTCATGATGCACAAGAAAAAGCTCGAAGAGAATTGAGATCTAGGGGATTGGCTGGGTTTGATAGAATCTATGGAACTGAACTGCTGCTGAAGTCAGTCCTTTCAAGACTGCAGGGAAGTTCTTCAGAGGCTCTCAGCGCTTAACTTACTGTGACTGCAGTGGCAGTATTCAAAGGTGTAGGACTGGATGGAGATCTTACATCTATTCCTCGCTGTTTTAGGTTTCTGATCCAGTTTGTTGTCAGTCAGCTCAGAGACTGGATATGGATGCATCCCTGTACATAACTGGCTTGAGCAGAGTTACCAGTGGAGGGTCAGGACATGAGAGGGGAAGACCCTCCTGACTTATTAAAACCATTGAAAGCTCAGCCATGGTCATCAGCTGCATCCTTACAAAATCCAAAAGTCCTTCTAGCTCCTTTGTTTGGAAGCTGACTTACAATCTTGTGATAAGGTAACAAACGAGTAGCTTAAAATTAGTTATAATTATCAAGCTTGACAGCCTTTGAGATGGCAGCCATTTTGTCTTCACCAAGTTGAAACTGGACTGCTCAGCATTGGTATTTCTCTTTGCCTTTGCACTTATCTCTTCACTGTCCTTTCTCTCACTTTCTCTCTCAATGTCATAAGCTAAAGTTTTGTTACAAACTCTGCTATAATTTCTCAGTAATCTGAGAGGATAACCACAGCTGCAGTTTTGAGGTTGCCAGCAATTCCTGCTACTGGCAATTTTCCGTCAGTCTTGTTAAGAAAGTTGCCACAATTTTACCACAAATAGTAAGTCTGTGGCATACTCCAGAATTTGCATACAATTGCCATTAGCTTACCAAAGTGATCATTTCTGTTAACAATAGCTCTCTAAAACTGCTTGAAAATCGGGCTTCAGCCAAGCCAATCTGGTTTACATTATACAAAGTATTTTAATGTGAAACCTTTTAATAGAAATCATCACTAAAGTCACTTTGAGATCATGCCTGCTATCTGCAAGACTTGAAAAACTAATTGTATACTTGCTTTTTGGATTATTTGTACTGCTTTTTCCACAAAAAAAAAAATCATTGGAAGCATGTTTAGCCAAAATTTAAGTACAAGTTATTTTGTTAACATTATTAAAATGCATATTCAGCAAATTCATTTGGCTGCATTAGCTCGTACATTCATGCAGCTTCTGAGTCCTTACACTGCATTACTAGTAGTTCAGAAGAAAACCTATACTAAATTGTGTTTATGTCGCCTTTTGATTTCATAGCCTAAACAGATGCTATATACAAAGTAGATTACAAAAAATCTAAAGCTATTAAAAACATTTGTAGTGATATTTAGAACCAGGTGAAAGTGTTTTGGTTAAGGATTTTTAATGAAATGTGATCAAACTTCACTTAAATGGATTAATTTGGACAAAATTCAAGTCTGTAATGATTTATGTTGCTGAACACAACTGAAACTCCACGGATCGTCATGGTTTCCATTATATTTTTTCTTTTGGTATACCTGTAGAAGTATAAAATTACTTCTCCAAAATAAATTACATTTTAACAAATGATTTTGAGTTGGGACATTCTTCCTGTGATCTGCAATCTCACACTTTCACTTGAGTTAGGTTTTCAAAAAGCCTAAACAGTAAAAAGGGAACTAAAAAAGTGAGATTTGTTACCAGAGCTGTTCTTACAGTAAGTCCAGCCATTCGGCACAGAGTTTCTCAGCTGCACATGTAAATCAGGTGTGCCATTGCATGTACATTTTGCTTACACTCATGCTTGATCTTGTTTTACGAGTTAGCATATCGCTGAGAAGGATGGAACAATTTAAACACTGTGAAGGGTTGTGGTTTTGATCTAAGAAAACATTGTGGCTGGTCATATAGGAAAAGTCCTTCCTAAAATGGTAAGGGAATAATTTTTTTTTTTTTAATAATAAAAAATTCACCTATTCAGCAGGTTTTAATTCTTTCAGGGGAGCTTGACAGTATATCAAATTGTCCAGTCATTAAATGCTGACACTATAATGAAGCCGCCTTCTCTCATGATTATATCATTCTCTCCGTTACTGAAAAGGCTTTAGCCCAGCCATCCATTTAATGGTGTTTTCTTTACTAAAAAAGTAATATGTTTTACTGATAAAAATGGAACCAATCTGTTCTTCAAGGTGGAAATTAAATTTCCAAACCTCTTCTATTTTGAAGGCTGGCACAAGGGTAAATCTACAAATCCCAATTAATTTCACTGGTGTTGGCTGTCCTTGAAACAAAACAGATGCTGCTGCTTTTTTTTTCTGTACTGCTCAATGTGAATTTTTGGATTCTGGAAGGCAATTAAAAGTGATAGGACAATTATTCGGAGCTTTCACTTATATTACTTTTTAGCAACTAACTAACGTTAGAACTGCTTAATTTTGAATGGAGATGGAGCACAGCAAGGCCCTTGTGGTCAGGACCCGCACTATTCATTCTCTTCCTTCTGACAGTGGAAATCGAATAGAGTAAAAGTGTTGTAAATAAATGGACAAACACTGGGCTGAAAAATATATAAACAATAACATATGAAATCTTTAGCTTAGGATTGATCTCAGTTTATTTAATATCAAGATTTATAACATTAGTGCCATTCCCACTTGTATTTAATCTTGTGACATCCAGCTTGGGCAGGGTGATCGAAGAGATTGCTTTCATAAATCTTAAGACTAAATGAATTGATCATCAGGTAATGAAGATCTTGGCTGCCAGTAAATTATTACCTCAGAATGACTCATCTTCATAACAAGCTATTTTTTCCTGACCTGTGGGCAAGTTAAATTTGTCACACCGTCCAACAGTATTTAGACTAAACGTAGTCTTGATTAGCACTGTTAGGACACACTTTTATTTGTCTGTGGCCATGCTGATGACTTCATCAATCCTCTGACTACTGTTTTTGATATAGTACTGGCTGCTATATTACCAGTACTGTGCTGTTCAGACTGAAAGGCTGAGGTACCCTCTTGCCTATGGGCTTGAGCCCATCCCATACGGTAAAAAAAATCATCTTAAAATACTACTAAGAAACACAGAGTTGGATGGCTTTCTTTTCCCTAAGGAAGTGGAAAAGTTATTACCATATTAGAGAGTTAAGGGCATTCACCCTTCATATTTATAAGCCAAAGCAGATTTTCTTGGGAGACTTGCAACATGATTTTGACTGTTACGCACAAATGGACAACAACTAGATTTAAATATGTCTTACAGGTTCCTCTAGACAGGGTGTAATGGTCCTGCTGAGACACCCTGTGTCCCAGGCCCCCAGTGAAGTATTTAATCCTTACCTTCATCATCTTTTCCAGTTTTGACCCTTCCTTACAGATACAGTATTATACCCATTTACAATCAAGTTAATTTAATTTAAAAGGTGCCTTTCAGCAGATCAGCCTTTGGGTCTGTCTCTAAATTACCCTGTTAATACAGTCTCCTAATGAGACTGCTGGAGCTGCCTAATAATTCCTTCTCATCTCAGAATGATCCAGTATATATTATTATTATGAAATTTGGAAAGGAGCAATGTAGCATTAAATTAGAAGGACAAGTATTTATGCAGCCATTCAATGTCCATGGAGCAAAATGATAGTCTACAATCATATTCCTGCAGAAAGTATTTCCTTCTTGAAATGCTTGGGCTACTTTTTTAGCATGAAAAAATTGCCTGTTGTTTCCTAACATATCAGCATGCATGAAGTTTAGCACAATGCAGTCACCACAGCCCTTGTTCTAACTCAGTCCACACAAGTCCACTTTGTAAGGACTTCTGTTAGATTCTGTCATGATGCACCAGTGAAACAGGGTAGTCCCTTCAACCATGAATCTCTGCTCTAGACCTCACTCCACTTCTGTGACATGGTCACTGTGTTTGTCCAGTCCAATGCTCAGATATCTTCTCCTTATTCTAGAAACTCAGAAGCTTGAGTGTACACATCACATTGCACATGATCCCCAATCAGATGCAACGATCAACCCAAAGAAAAGTCATGTAACAAACATCAGATGAGACAAACTTTCTTCTGATTATTCACTCTTATTTCATATTCCTCAGTTGAGAAGAATAATTTGCAATTCCTTTCACAAAGGAATTTGTCTTACAATGTGCACACAATAGCTAAGCACCATTTGCCCACTTGGTCAGAGCTCTAGCCATTGTAAGGTTTTAACAAAAAAGTGCATTCAATTTCCAAGGCAACCTGCTGCTTTGACTCTAATTCGCATCATCATCAATGGCTACTCCAAACGGATAAACAGTAGAGAAGTTAGACTGAAAGAGATCACAGAAAAGAAGTTGAGAATCACAAGTAGAAAATACTAGGTACAGTCTGAAAGCCAGTCTCTGATGAGTTCTCATACATCACCACTGTTTACTGTGTCTGTGGAAGGTAAAATGATTCTGCGCTTTATCTCAACTGCTGCTTCAGTCAGTGCTTCTCCTTGTACTGTCCCCTCCAGAGAAACTCTTTGTAAGATTGGCTGACACTAGGCAGTTAAGCAGACATGAAAAAAGGCTGCTTAAATTACAGAAAGAGAACTGCTTCTGGATATGGTCCTATGTGTTTGAGCAAGAAAAAACAATTCCAGACAATCCTTCCTCTTCCATTTTCCATTTCAAACTTCCCGCACTGTTACATACCTATAACACCTACGTCACTGCTGTTTGTGTTCATGTAATACCTACACAAAGGTTGCCCACAGATTTCCCCAATGCCCTTATTTGCACCCAGTTAGGAAGTCCATCTGAGACTGTCACTGGGCCATGTTGACCCCTGAAGCATGCAGGTGGGATTGAAATGCAGTCTCTGAATTTGCAATGTTTCAAGTGGTTCTGTGCTAATCACTGCACTCCTGTAAATGTAAATTGTTTCTTAATTACATTAGGAAGAAATCCAGAGTAAACTCTTTTCCCTGTTGCCATCAGCAGAAGCTGTTGATGGAATATGCTCAGTCATAGTGGGCCTGCCAGAATGAACAGACTGTGGTTTCCTGTTCCAGAGGAAGGAAACAATTGGTTTTTCCCACAAGTGCATAGAAGAGGCTGCTGCTTTGTAGGTAAACATAAGGGAAGGCGTGTAAGCCACGTACTTCCTTTTGCAGCCAGCTCCGTCCTAAAAAACCAAGATTACTCTGCACGTATCTGAAATGAATTCAGGCTCAAGTAACCCAACATGAAAATCCAACCACTGACAAACTCTAGCTTTTGAAATACACACTATGTCTCTACATTAAGCAATGGAAAATTCACCTGGCAGAAGTACAAATTTTGAGGACACCAAGAAATAGAGATTACAACAATACTTAATTCTTCTATATCTCAGTTCTTAGTTATAAAAACTCTATAAAGACAGGCAAATATTTATATTTTTATGCTGCACCTTCAAAAAAATGAAATCACTTTCTGCTTAAAACTAAAAGCCCAGCCAACGATGCATAAAAAATCAGTAGCATCTAGATTTTTAATGCTGCTGTTTCTTAATTAGATGGTTTAAGGGATATATTGAAAAGCTTTTAAAAAAACTCACGAGTAATCATTTCAATGCCCTGATCTAAGCAGCCAACCTTAAAGATATTCCTCCAAATGACATATGCCTGTTCTCACTATCCAGCTTTAGCAGATCCAAGAAAAGATCTCATGGTTCAATTGCTTTAAATGATCCACACTGTCATAACAGATGATTGACAGCAACCACTGAATCTATGGTGTAGCATCCCAACTTTGGATACTCATATGCCGAGGTGCAGGTATTTAGAAGGGAGCTTTCTCATTTGTGTTTTAACAAGTTTGAAAAAAACAAACCACAAAAAATCTATGCTTTTAGCTTTTAATATCCCTCTTTAATTTAGGTTGCTTAGTATTGCTGACTGTTTCTCATCTTACATTATTTATATTGCTTTAAATGTTCCGGATCACCTGAAAAAATAAGATGCTTGGACTATACCCCATCAAAACTCTTGCAGGCTGCATCTCTTCCAAGGAAAAAGGGCACAAAATGAATCTGCACCTGATTTCAGGATGTCAGCTTTGGGCTTTCTTGCATTTTAGGCCACCAGAGGCAGCTTTGGGTTTCTGTGGTTTTATGCCTGCAAATGGAATTGCTATTGGTTTTTCACAATCTATTTTATAAGAGCTTATATATTATGTTTCATTTTGTAGTTTGCCTGTAGTTTGAGAAAAGCACGTATAACATTTACAGCCATTGAAGTGCTGTAGTAGCAAGCGAAGCAGAGGGATAGAAGCAACCCAGGGTCTCATCAGGTCTGTTTTACTTTAAACAGTATCTTGTCCTGGTCCCTTACTATCATATGGATTTTTCCTCTATAATCTGTGAATGCTACTTTAGCTTTCCTGAACATATTTTTTTGGCTTACTTACCCAAAAGCAAAACACTGGGCCCTCATTTGTTTTTATAATTTCCTTTACTCCTGTTATCCCTTTATGGTGATCAGGGACCACAGAGGACATTGAGCTCTTATGAAATTTTATAAATAAGCCTCTTGGTACAGCAGCATCCCATAGGGGATGTTTCCCCCACGCAGAGCATGACCCCACCTCCCCACTCAAGTCAATAGAGGTTTGGCCACTGAGTTCAGCGGGAGTCAGATGAGGCTCTAATGCTTCACCAGCTACCTAGTTGCTCAACTGCTTTGGAGGTGGCAGGACAGCAGGACAGCGTGACGTAGGAGCCCTCAGTTTCATACAGCCTTGCAATGCTCTCAGCCTCATCAGAGAGCCTGATAATCCTCAAATGATGCTGTTGGCTTCTTGCACTGTTGCCTGGTAATGAAAACAGAGAAATGCTTCCAGCAGTGAGCCATCACCCTTCAGTCCTTAAGGGAAAACACACATGTGAAGAGAAGCACACGTGCATGCACGCATGTGCATGCACGCACACATATGGCTCACGTATATCACTAAATGACTGGCCAGAGCCATGGCTGGCCTGTGGAAAATCTTATCTTGGTTAGATTAAAATATACCTCACCTCTTAAGCTTTTTTTTCCTTCGTGAATGTAGTCATCTTGTTACCTCAGTGAACCGCATTTTGTCCAATGCCTTGTACGTTTGAAAAATTATATGGTTAAGCAAGACATTTCATAATCATTAATCTATAGTTAACTCAGCCTGCTGTATTATGCAATACTGTGAGGAACAGCTGGGGCCCACTAACCAGAAAGCACTTTTATGGTTTCTCTTAAGGGCCATTAAATCAATGTGATGAGAGCACAGCTGGAAAAAATCCTGCAAAAATTTATCAGATCCCACACAATATGTAAAGGGACCACTCAGTGCAATTGCAGACTCAGCACCAAGCCCTCTCAGTTGAAACTGCAGGTGGAGGAACATTTACGGCACAGCTCGTATACAGTCCTGAAAATGTCTGCTGCCTCTCCCTTTCCCCTCATCTACAGGGTTTTCCATTTGGGCCTCACTAACTGCTATGATTGCCGTGGGTCCCTTAGGGGTAGATTAATGGGATCATGAGAGCAGCCTTTTCGGCAATCGCCACGCTGCCTGCTTAAGCCGTTTGAGGCGGAACTTCCTAACACTAACGCAGGGGACACCGGCAGTGCTGCCTCCCTCACCTCAAGCACACTCTGGCAGGGGCCTGGAAATCTCACGCTTTCCTCCTTCGGATTTTGAAACAGAAGGCAGAAAAGAGGAAAAAAGCTATTAATCCCCGAAACCCACATGTTTCACGACTGTTCACACATCATAGATAATGCAAAATAATTAAGAAAGAATGCTATTACTGAGTTATAATGTCCTGTAGAATTAACCTCTGATGAAATAAAGCAGATTGGGAAGTGAAAGACATATCGATCAGAAGAGAGCAGACAAAAAAATAACCACTATACCTGCTTCATGAATGTCTAATGGGTTTTAAACCCCAGAGCAATTCCTTTAATACCTTTCTTAAATGTGTATTAAAAACCTGATCCTAGGAGTCTCTTGAAGCCAGTGTAGTTCTGCTGTGGACTTAAGAGTCTCTGGATCAGATCCATAAATTAATCAAATGAAAATAGAGTAGAAAGACAAGAGCTAAGTATTAAAAGAACTCCAGAGGTAGGGACAAAATGGACATTACAGAAAAAAGTGAGCACCCTTCTGGGAGAATCCAAGCAGTGGTCCATGGGTATTTTTGCACACTGGTGCAAAAATCATCATTGCACGTGGCTGATAATCAGAAGTACTAAATGCATGTTAGAAAAACTCGACGTTGGAGGCCTTGATCCTACCAGACCTCACATTCAAATCTGTGCAAGGCAGTAGACAGGTGTCTTCCTACTGCTCAACACAAGTGGCTGGTGTAAAGCCAGATAGTTTATAGATCCAGGCTCATCACGAATGTTTTTATTTACAGTTTCCTTCCTGTCTTCTCCAGAAAGAGCAACCCACACAGTCTGCTTCCCTTCTTTGCTCCTCTTTATTTGCAAGACTGTGCTCTCTTTAAATAAGATGCTCATGAAACAGCTGCTGTGTTCAACACTGCAATATTACCAAATAGCTTAGGGTAGGAACTAAAATGAAACAAACAAAGAATAACCGGATTGGAAATGTGTATGTGTGGGAGGGAGGGTTTTGAAGTAGAAATGAAGACCACTATGCTATATGCACCACAGCTAACAGCTTTCCACTTGCAAAGGCAGCCATGATCTTAAAAGATCACATTTTGGCAGATTGTACGTGGACAGTAGTTACAGAACTGCACACAATCAGCATCATGCACGTATGAAAATCATATATGCATCTGTATAAGTATGCATGTATATAGGGTGTGTGTGTAAAAATGTGCCTGATTTATGCCATATATCTTAATCTGTGCTGTATTTCATATGATACTTAGATGTGCAGACATCCAAAACACGTATCTCATAATACCACACCGCACTTTGATTAAAATTCAGGAAAGATCATATCCCACTGAAACATCTTCTTTTTCCCTGTCACCCCTCCCAGCAAATACCAAGATGAATCTGGTTTTGAATATGACCAAGATGAATCTGTAGCTTAGGAAGGCTGAAGGACTCCCAGAGCAAAGATGAATAAACCCTTTTTCTGAACCACTAAAGTGTGTGGAAGATTTGACACTGTCTTCGGTGGGTGCAGGATCAAGTCCTTCTAGGGCTTGATAGGAAAAATAGCAGAAGACTGTGCTTGAGTGGAGAAAGCAGATCCTTCTGCTTTCTCCACTCTTTCTGTTTCTGCAGCTTCTTTATAGGGTTTTGTACCCATATAAGCAGGAGCCACGGGGAAGAACAGTTTGGAGTGAGGAGGGGAGACAAAAAAATGGGTGACAAAACAAATATCCACCTCCAGGCATTGCACTCAAAAGAAAATTCTCCTTCACACTGTGCTGTCTTTTCCTTCTTGCCCTTACATCTTTGGGAACTGCATTGAAAAAAAGCCAAGGTCTTTATGGAAAATCTCCCTTACAGACATGATGCTTGAAGGCTAGAATCGTAACACAAACAAGAGATCCAAGGCATGGCTGAGGAAAGGGGCAGCTGGTGCTCATATTCAATAATTCTTTAAAATTTTATGTCTCCCCAATGGTACTCTGTGTGTGTGTAAAAGGTTCCACATTCTCCACAGAAAAGAGGCTTAAAAAAAAAACCCACTTAGTTTTCAAAAGTGCTATTGGTTCTTAAACATATTTTGACAGGCTTGCTGTTGTTAAAATATCTTGACATAACCAAAGCAGAAATACCCTCTGCAGTAGTTCATGGTTCTTTTTACTGAGGAAGTCTGAAATGAGTTTCCAAACCCAAACTAGGGGAAGTACAGAATTTTTGAATTTTAAAAACACAGAAAGCCAAGACTCCCTAAGGTATACAAAAATGTAGAGGGAGAAATTCTATCTTCCCAAGGTTTGCCAAATGAAATGGGGAAGAGGGGGAATTAATTCTTTTCAGAAACAAAAGAGAAAACAGAGAAGAAAAGTTTGGGTCATGAGCACCGAGCAGGCAACAGAAGGGCTTGTTGCAGCACGCATTCTCTCCACTGAACTGCAGTCTAGCACAGGAGCGGGATGCTCCTGTCCTGTTAGAGTACCCCACCTGTAGATCGAGACATGACACGCGGGAGTGACCAGGAGAAAGCTCTTCTACCATTGTACATTGGCTGTTACTGCACGTCAGGTTTATCAAGTCTGTCAAAAATGTCAGTAGAGTTGCAAGTATAATCCAGTTCAGATTCATATTCTGCTATTAATGGCAACTAATGAAAGAGAGAACAGACCCTGACATTCTTGCTACTTCGGCTTCCAAGAGGATGTCTTGCTGTGTTAATCCTTACTCATAACCAGACCACCAGAAAAATATGAAGTGCTCATATCCCCTTAATTATATTTCAAGATAATATGTGGGTAATGTGGCTCATTCACCTCCATTAAATACGAGCAGTACTTCAATATTATTTCCTTTAAGATTTCTCTAAATATTTCATGATCCCTTACATCAAAATCTGCTCCTTGCAATTTTGATCCCATCTGTTTAATTTCATCCAATTTCTTACACTTTGAGAGTATTTTTCTGGAAGGAATACTTTCTCTCCTTTAAATCCTTCCTCCTCATTCTCCACCCAAAACCAATGCTTTTAATTCAAAATAAACTTGATTCAGGGTTGCTGGCAAAATCCCATGTTCATTCTTGATACCTTCATATTCAAAATGAAAGAAAATCTCAAGGTCCCCGAAGGATTAAATTTTACAGATAGTAAAAAACTCTAAGCAGAGATTTTTCAAAGCTAGAACACTTTTTTTTTTTAAAGTATTGCCCCAAAAGCAGTGAGATACATTGGTAAGCAAGGGACAAAGGACATTATAGAAGAGAATATAATACCTTCCCCAGACAGACAGAACAAAAATCTTCCTGAGGTCATTGATTAAAATTTGGAAATTAAGGGGTATTACTGGAAGTCTATGAAGAATCGGTTATTCTATTTTTGAACCAAAGAGTAATGGTGCAAGCCCTCTCCATTCTGTGCTCCAGAGACAATCCAGACAAACCATTCCAGGTTCAGAGACAATCTACATAAGCAACAGAGCACTTTGTTTCCAATATATCTGACAACTTAACTACATCACCTTGCTCATAAATAAACAACAGGTAAAAGCCTTTAAAATCTGAGGATAAAAAAACCCACAATCTGTGTGCAGATCTGATATTGTCTCTCTGATGTCATATTGAGCCCTCGGATGTCAAATTTGCTTTCAGTGAAGTTCCCATGGCATCCAACTATCTGGTCATGGAGATTCCCAAAGCACACGGGTCCTTATGGTGTATCTAGGATTCACAACCCCCCCCCCTTGTTTCCTCTCCTCACTTGGATCAGGTTCCACAAAAAACAAGGCAAGAATAAGTAATTCCTTTTATCTGCTTCTTGAATTCCCTCATTTTGTCAAGGTACACCCACTCAGAACTGAAAACCCAGTGAACAATGCAGTCAGTCATGATTTACAGGACCTGTCTTTAGTTGCCAGTTCTCCCGGGAAGGCAGAAGAGTACCCAAGTACCAGGCCACTTTTGATATCGTCTATGATGAAATTATTTCATATCAAGTTACATACCAATGTACTTAGTCTTTGGCCAAAGACATGAGGGAGAGCTGGTAACTGCCCCTACAGCATTATGGTGAAAAAACTCACCGAGAAGAGTCAGACATAGATTACAGTCATCATCAGATGAACCCTACAAATAAATTAATTTACTAGAACTCAGGTGAATTCCTCAATTGTTATATGATAATATTTATTTCTGTTTTCCCTTTTCTTTCTTTGGATGCATGCTGCATCAATCCACCTGAAAGGCAAGAGAAGATAGTTGGCACCACCACCTCCTCTAATGTTTTCGTAAGGGCTGACTTAAGGAATTAAGAGATGTAACCCAAAATAAAGAAAAGCACTGCCCTTCAACTTCAACTCATCTATATTCTCTACATTTCTCACTCATTAATACACTACACAGAATGCTGTTTTCCATGGATGCCATGCATACATGTCTCTCCCTCTCTACAGTGCAGAGTTGGCTTGGTTAGCTGACTTGGCACTAGTGGGCAGAGGGACACCTAATGAATTCTTCTAAGTAGGTACCATGACTTAGACCACTACTGTGTCAAAATATTATTGCGATGCAAAAGGTCAGATTGACGACCCTTTGAAAACGTCTCCTTAGTCCAAGAATCTGTCCTACCACCAAGAAATGAACATTCCTGATGACATGCTGTTAACACACAATGGAAAATTTGATCAACTGCCTCCTTCACACCACTTTGCAAATGACCTTCTGCTTGGGAAAGCACTGTGTAAGCAATATTTCTTTCCTGATGTATGGAACATTATTCAAAATAAAAACCCAGTCCTCCCTTTGAAAAACTTCTGCCTGTGACATTTCATTTTAAAAAGCACAAGTACTGTACGCTGACAGATTCTCATCTTATTTGTACCCGAACTTTGCAAATATTGGTGGAGTTGCTCTGAATTTATACTGCTGTAAATACTTAAATGCAGTCCTGAGCTCTCATTTGAACTGACTTTTTTACCCATTAACTTAAAGATATTAGCATGATGTGCTGGTCCTGAATTTACCATGAGATCAGGCCAGCAAGGAAGGAGATGATGGAAAAACAACTATCGCTTTTACCCACAACTGCCTGCACTCTTCCAATACCTTATCCAAAGGTGTAGTTGTATTTTGGCATTTGGTGATAGGGTGATACTTCCTTGGTATCAGTACCATGCAAGATGAATTGCATCACCTATCAATATTTTTTGATATATATGGACACATACCTTTGGTGTTTTTAGCATAAATAGAACTGTGGGGATTTAAAACAGGTGTATCCTTATTAGAGGGTTAGAAAATGTGTTATTATCATTTGTTGCTACTGAGCACTTTGGCCACAGAATTCTTGCCTACTTTATGAATTGGAATTTAAAAGAAAAGAAGTTGAGAGGAACGAATTAGAAGAAATATGGCTGAAACAAAAAACCTAGCAAAGCTAAATTGAAACTTTTCTCCGAATTTCAGCAGCATTGAATCGACTTCCCCTACATAAGCCCAAGTAGCAGAAACGACAAGTTAGTTCAAGAGCTTATGGGTTGTAAATGTATCTAGATGACAGAAAAAGAGCATATATTCACTTCTGAGTAAACCACTTTCAAAGAGATTTTTTAAGGGTTATTTATACATTCTTAGTTTCTTATATGAGGTAAGTACAGAAATAGAAACTTCCCCAAACAAAATGGAAACTGCATCAACTATCCAATTGGCCTTTTAAACTTTAGGCTATAGTACTGTGCTTGTATGTGTTTGGGTGTTTTCTTCTCCAAAAGTTTATCAGATGGCAGCCACACACAGCTCAGGGTATAGGATCAATTTCTCTCAGGCTGTCGATCACGTAACGGCTGCCATTCACCTTGAGCATTCATTTGGAAGGAAAGATTTCTTGTCTGCTTTTTAAACTTTGTGTAAATAACTTTTTTAGACAGGACTAAGAAGCACTGAAATAGGAAAAGCAGATAGTTCCCTAATCCATTGGTGTCAGTTACATTGCACTGTACAGTCATCGTCACGCAAGGAAAGTCAAATGGGGAGAAAAAAAAAAAAAGCCAGCTCTCTGCAAGCACAACTGCATTTAGAAAAAAAGTTTCAAGCAGCATTCTCGTCTGCTTCCCTAGCAACTAGGAGAGGGTTTCTTGTCTGGGAACTTCAGAAACCAGATGGCACTGCAAACAATCCCATAGGTAACATTCATAATATGATTTTGTAGAAAAGTATGGGTGATCACGGTATTGGCCATTAGTCTGAATCTATTTTGAGTGGTTATTAATAACACAGCAACAGAATTTCAATGACAGTATGGTAAAAGCCATCGATGTTGTCTGGAAAAATATGAAATGAAGGACTAATCTGGACTGATCAAAGTCTGGGAAGCAGGCTGGGACATATTTAGAACCTGAAAAGGGAATGCATGTTTTCCCTGAGGACCCTTACCTACAGTTGCATAAACTGGTATTTGAAAATCTGACTTCATGGAAATTTTTTAAAAATGACACTAAAACTGGATCTAAGTTTCTTTATGTTTCTGCTTACAGCTATTCAGGTAAACTTTGACAGGATAGGTTTGCAGTCAGAAAATGAAGTTCTATCCAAATAAAAATGTATAGAGAAATTTTCTTGGTGGAGAAAGGACTTCTAAAGATGTTAAAAAAAAAAAACCAACACCAACCTTGTTTTGGTATTTCAGGGAAAAATTGTATCAATATTTCTTTTACAAATGACTTTTTTTGTTGTGGTGTGTTACATGCTTTAAAAGTCAAAATGAAAACAAGCTATTAAAAGTAGTTTTCAATTTTTTTAATTAACATTTTGGCACTAGAATTTAGAACAAAGTCCTGAAGTTCTCCACAAAACAGATTTTTTGTTCTCCATACAGCTCTAGTTCTGGCCAACACTGAGGTATAATGATTCTAGCATATGAAGCAAGTTTAGCTTTTGAAAAATTCCCAATTATGGAATAATAGCGAAACTCATAAGAATCTTAGAAATACTTTAGCACATCTGGAAAACTCAAGGAAACCTCCACAGCAATACCACTTGAATCTAACTAGAAAATAAAATCATGACAGATATTTAAATATTTAGGAACACATCTGATTGCAAAAAAACATTTGAAAGATAACTTAAATGCCTATCTTGTTACCAGTTACATTATGTTAATGTTTATCTTAAGAATAAGAACGGTTGTATTACGTCAGAGCAAAAATCCCTTTAGTCCAGCATCATGTGTACAATATATTGGCCAGTGGTGGGTGTAGGGAGAAGTTATAAGACAACAGCTTCTTTAAAATAGCCTTTCCCCTGGCTTTCCTTCCAGCACACTATAACTTAGGGACTTGCTGAAACACAGGTTGAAGGCTGACCATGAACTGTCATAGCCATGGATAGATCTATCTTCCCTAAGTATATAATTATTTTTCTTCTCATTTATACTGTGGGCCTCTACAGCATCCTGTGGCTGTGAATGCAAGCATTTGATAATGTTTTTTGATTAATCAGACTCATTCTTCTGGCCCAATTTTGAGTTCATTTCCTCTCTATCCAAAATGTTTCAGCTGGGGAGGAGGGCATGTTAGATTTGGGGTTTGATTTGTCGGGGTTTTTAAGAGCTTATTAGAACAAATAAGGATAGCAACCTAGGATTTCATTTGTGGGTGTTTTTACTTGTAGCCCAAAAGGCTTTGTTAAAAACTTCTAATGTAAGATTTCTTTTAATGCAAACCAGAAAAACAGGAAAGTGAAGTCCTGATTTCAGTTGTATTTCACATCCCACCATGTGTAAGCAGTCATTGGATCACTGGATCTTTAAAATTTTATGGGCAGTGGACCTCTGATATATTCACTTTGGCTTAGCCTAAAACCTTGACAAGCACCAGACTTTATTATGATTATCCCAATACAGTCTCTTTCAATCCACGACCAGACAGAGAAAGGACCAAAAAAACCCAGTTATGTCAGCCTACTCAGACAGCAAAGGAGGGAAATGTGACTGACTCCACAGCCTCCTCTAGAGCTTCAGAAATGGTAGAAAATGTCCACTCATACAATTTTCATTATTCCACAGAGAAAAGAGAGAAGAATGAGGGAGAAGGTAGATATTCTCGCAAAAAAATTTGAAATCTTTGGTTTTGTCCCAGTGTGGGTAGATTTTTTTTTCTTTTTTCTTTTTCTTTTTTAATTAAAGTTTTACAGAATGTAAGCTTTTTACATGAGAGAATCATTTCCCATTCAGCATTGGCAAGGACTGATTGCAACTAAACTTTGTCCATGTATGTTTTGGGTTTTTTCTATATAAATAATGGCTGCTGAATGATATCTTACTATAACAGGTCTGACTTTTCTTCAGTACCACCAAATATAAAAATTAAACAGATGCTGCCAATTCCCTCATGGTGTCAGAACAGAAACAATCCCAAGACAACTCTAAGAAGGGACATGATGTCCCAGAGGAGGACACATGGGCTGGCTCTGACAGAGATCAGACACGGTTCCGTGGTGTAAGCAGGCAAAACCACTGCTGAGCCTTTGCAGTCAGCAAGGGGGCTTTCTCTAGTTGTAGGGACACCTCTCTGGAGCACGAGGCCATGACTGCATCATCCAAGTCCTCTCTCCTTTACATGGGAGTACTAGCAAGCTTCAGGATACCAGTCTTCATCTTCCAAGATTATAAGAATTTTACATAAATACTTTCAAATGGGAACTTAATAAAGTGCTACCACCCACATTATTTACCTCTGACAGCAGACCTGCATTTAGGAAACAGTAATAGCTACTGTCAATCTGAGTAAACTAGATAGATAGAGATTTGCTCTGGGCACCAATCTTTGGAGGGCTGGTGGGCAAAGCAGCGTATGAGATGGACTCAAGCAGTGCAACTACCCAAGGATCTGTTGTCTAACTCCTTTGAAAGAATTTGGCACAGCATTTGGTCTGCATCTGTTCTCCCTGCCTCTCTGTGGCTGAGGAATAAAACCTCTGAATGTAAAAACGTATGCTTGCAAAAAGTAATTCAAACCAAATCCACTCTGGAGTCAAAGATCACCATGCAGCAGAAAGGACACTGAGACATTTAAATTTCCTATTATTCTAGCAACTTTGAGAGAGGGGCTTCTGCAGTCAGACTGTCCATTCAGCTACATGCCACCCAAATAACACTGAAATACAACAGCTCATTTCAAACCAACATGGTGAGCAGACAGAAATCCTCAACTGATAAAGTTCTTCAGCTTCATATAAGTCAGCAACTGCACCAGGGAAAAATATTCACATTTGAGTCCAACTGGGAGCAGCTTCTGTATAGCTTTGTCCAGGCAGACAGTTTGGAAGGTGAGAAGGAAGCCAGGTTAAGGGTGTGGAGAAGGGACACTGGAAGCGTGGTGAGGCTGGAGGCAAGGGGGGTGCAGAAAAGACCTAAGAACAGTAATTCGTGGAGTATAGGTGAGTGGGAGAATGAGACATTGCAGTGGGAAAGACACAGGGCTTCAGAGAGAGCAAAGATTACTGTGGTGCAAAGGGAAGGAGATACACTTCCATAGCAGAATAGGCTTCACTTGTTCAGCTATTCATGGAATAACATGTCACATTTGTGGTGGTTTGGAGAGGAGATGGAACATTTGGTCCAAGTTTGGAATGGATGTGTGAATCAGGAGCAAATGGAGTTTGCAGTCCAGAGAGGGAATATCCTCAGAGCATCCCCAGAAATTTTATTACAGACGTCTTTCAATGAGAATAGTGGAGAAAACTGTCTCCTTGGCTCCCGCTATCTCAGGATATATTCTCTTACTTTCCATTTAGCTCATCAGTTTTGCAGAAATAACATTAAACAAAATCAGGCCTTTGCATTTGGCATTTCCAGCTCCTCCTATTCAGAATGCAACTACAAGAGGAGCACAATGCCATTAAAGTTAACACCTTTTAAATATTTTATTTCTTTTTTATAGGTCTAATATGCAATAATTGGCAGAACAACTCATTTGGAAATGCATAGTGCCAAAGGAAAGCATTCAATATCTTTCTGTTCAATGCCCTGAGTATTTTCTCACCCCAGGGTGTAAAAACATTTGTTCTTGATTCACACGGTCATTCCAAATCCTTGCCAAATTATGCAAAGAGCTGTCAGATTTTATGGTGCAAGCATCTTATTCCTTATTAAGGGACTTGGACAAATAAAAGCAATACACTGTAAAAACAGGTAGTGAAGCTACTGCCAAAAGTCATCACAAAAAGATGTTTTTAATAGTATTCTGTCCTGCCTGCAGTACCTCCCCCAGATCTCAAGTCTCTTTAGGGTCTGAGTTTAATCTACAGTGCACCTGTAAAATCCAACCAATAAAAAATATTTTCATTTTATAGATACAAAGACAGTCCTCTCGCAGAGGCCACAGCTTCAATTCAGTAATGTACTGAGCCAGTTGTTTGATTTTAAGTACACAATAGACCCCTCAAATTCACATTTTAAGGTCCTACTGAACTGAAGGCTCAGCAGCTTTCCACTGCACTCACAGCAAAATGCATGCCATGCCAGAAGTGGAGTATACGTCCCCTTGGCTGGTGACATGTAGATCCTCAGAGATAATGTAACCTTTGGTTCAACAGAGAAACAGAAAAAAAAAAAAACAAAAAAACAAAAAACCACAACAACTGTGCTTAAATTTAATTTTGCTGGGTTTGTTTTACTTTCCTCCCAAGGCAACTGAAAAAAAAAAAAAAAAGCCAAAAATTAAACAACCATTGGAGGATTGAGTCCCTGCAGGAATATGAACCGTAGCCACCCACCACTCCAGTGAGTGGCCTGGGCAGCTGCCTGCAGAGTCCCGTCAGGTGGGAAGTTTTAATTCTGCTTCTTTGGAGACTGTTCCATTTTGTATAAAATATCTTCAGGCTTATTTCAACAATCCAAGTGATTTATTTGTTTAACACTATGGACAAAGCACCTTTGACTCTCCAGCCTGCATGACCAGGTAATCATTTACAGCTGGATCATCTTGAAACGGATCTCATCACAAACTCAGGGTGAGACATAAACTGTTGCTGAGCACAGAAGATGCCCAAAAGGCTGTTATCATGTCCTTCCACATAATTCCTTCTTCCTGACACTGCAAAGGGATTGTTGTGGGCCACAGAAAATCAAGCAGATTATTTTAAGTATCTGGAAATAAACAAAAGATAGACAAAATCCCTCCCTAAATCTGAGTACACAGCCCGCAATTCAGCTTTTAGCCCAAACAACCTGAAATAGTAACAAAAAATGTAGATCTGGCCTGAAACTGCTAATTGGAGCTGTGAAAATTCTCACTTGGACTCTTTTTTTTCTTTTTTTCTTTTTTTCTTTTTTTTTTTTTTTTGAACAGCCTTACAAGTATGTGATTTGAATTCTGCCGTTAGAAATGCATTTCAGAGCAGGACTGTACTGCTCATTAAGTGAATATCACCAGCTTTCAGCCGTTTCACAGTCTTGCTTCCCAACCTGTAGTCATTTGTGTTGGCAGAGAAACCTTTGCAAAATTTGATATGTAATAAAAGTTAAAATACGGATATTTTTCAGTTTCCACTTGAATGTGTCAGGAAACTGGGACTGAAAGATTTATAGTTTTGGGTACAAAAACTAGTTAAGAATTAAGCAAGAAGGCACTCTTTCTCCTCAGGAAAAAAACTCTAGTGTTACAGTCAATGGGATTTTTTCCATCTACTTCTATGAGAAGAAGATGATCAGATTTCAAGATGTAAATGGAAAGGGGAAAAATGCAGTGATCCGGCTAACTTACTGCTTTTAATGAGAAGGGAGGCACCTCCGAAAGTTATAGCAATTTATTTGCCTTCATTAATGAAGTTGCAGTACCCCCCATCAGGCATCAACACAACTACATCATTTGCACCCCTTCTCCAAATAACAACTGGAAGGGCGGCTGAGAATTTTATTAGTGGTGACCCCGGAACATAGTTTGTCCTTCTTAAACAGAAAGACCACCACAGGTAAACACCCTCTATGCCTCTGGCTAATTTGGACCATAAAAAAAACTGGTATCTGTGTAGACTTGGCCTCAACTGCTCTACAGAAACATTCGAATACTTTTGAATTAAATTAATAGTTCCTCAATCTAGGCCAGTCACTGAAGTGCACACCTGTGTATCTCCAGGAAATTACTCCTAAATGAGGATTTTCCAAATCTTGCGCTCTCCTTTATTCTGTCCTAAGCAATTGAAATGCATTTCATGTGAGCCACTGGACAATTGGGGTTTTTTGCATGTCAAGTCATACTAGCAGGTTGTCTTTCTGATCAGGACATCCTTTTCTCATATGTACAAGTGCTCAGAGTGCTGTTGGTTACATTGCTGAAGTTTTGCCTTTCCAAGCAGACCGCACGCTTTACTCTTTGACCCTTTTCTACCCTTCTGTCCTCAGCTCCAGTGCTATAGTATGACACTGGCTCCCCTTCTCAAAAGAAAGAAAGTATTTTTGACTAAAATAATAGCTCCCCTTTTGGCAACAAACAAAGGAGAGAAAAAATACATCCAGAGAAACTGAACTCTTTAGAAGTGCTTTTTTGCTGTTTGATGACACAGGCACAAAGCCAAAATTCACCCATTGTACTTCATGTTCAAAATTTCTTTGCACAGCTCTAAATTGCTGACAGCTCTTTAGCTACAACCATGCTACCGGGTGCCATTATAATAGTTCGCCATACCATTATGATGTGTCAATGTTTATGACCTGTATTCCAAAACTGGATGACTCTCAAATCTGTTGACTGCTTCTAAATCACTTTTTTGGAAAAGACTTAAAGTACCGAGATTGCAACTAGAATTGCTATTGCTCAACTGGCCCCATCTAATCTTTTTTTCATTGAAAACACAAAAAGGTTACAGAATCGTAAAGCCCATGAGGAACAAAACACAGGAAAATACTTATTGTTCTCATATAGAGGAACACATATAATACCCGCAGCTGTATGAAGGCCCAGAGGGCTTTTTTATTGGTGTGTGGATGAATTTTTTATTGCTACTGAATAAAGTGTTCTTGACATAAGTTTTTGACCTCTGACACTAGCAAGATTCCCTCTTGGTGGCCATTAGAATATAAATCCTACTTCATGTCTTCTGCCTTTAAATGATGCGCTATCTGCAGGGGTTTTTTAGTGAGAATAAAATCAGAGAAACGAGAGTAAGAAAGTGTCTTACTGCCTGGAGATGGGCCAAAGTGAGTTGAGGTGATTTCACTTACCTTAGCCTTGAAAAACTTGAAGGCGTGCTGAGCAGAGCTACCTGCTTCACAAGCGAGCAAGACAAATGAGCAAAAGGAGAAAGGCAGGGAAAGCAAAGAGACAGGTTGCTGACTACTTAGGCCCTGTAGGTCTTCAGTCAGCATGACTGAGTAATGCCGGTTTCTGTAGTCAGGCAGCTAAGAGAATAATGTGCTTAACCTTAGGTGATTACCTTTCCTTCATCAGCCCAAGCCTACCTATTTGCATAGAACTAAGTGCGACTAGTGGTCCATTTTGAAGGAAATGCTTTTATTTTTAGTGTGGATGCCCTCCAAGGCTTTCAGTAGTCACATTAAACTTCAGTTGGCTGATAAATACGAAAGTTAGGCTCTCTCTTATCCTAGAGGAAGCCTTTATTGATTTAATTTCTTCATAATTTTTTTTTTGTAAACTTGGTATCTCTGTTCAGCTCGTATTAGCTTCTGAGGACTTTTAATTAAATCAGGTAACTGGTCACACTAAAAGGTATTTGTACCAGTTTTACTGTACGTTTTTCAAAATAATTTCCTATAGGTACTGACTTAGCAGAAAATTGTGGTTTGATATTTTTCTGAATCCCTTTTGTGTCTTTTCTACCACACCTCTAGTTCTGTAACACTTTCCATTTCTTAGATCTGATCACATCTAAGACATCCCTCATCCTCCTCTACCTTACCAGGGATGTCCTGTGATCCTGTGACAAATAAAGCAGAAAGCCAGGAAAAATGCAGCAGTATTGGCAACAAAGCCTTATCAGGACTTCAGTCCAAGCAGTTCTAACAAGTTCTGTGCCTTTGGTCCCATTTTTCAATTATAACAGTTGTCAAGTCACACCCCTCTGAGTTATTCTGGTAATAAATCAACTTTGTCCATCTGGAAAGTCCCCGCTCCCTTCTGGGAAGCACTTCCAGCGGCTGTCAGGAGCCCGCACCCTGTTTATGAGATAGTCCCGCTGGACAGCAGAAAACACACACGGAGCATCAAACCACCGTTGTGACTCTTTCTGTACAAAATTCACACAGGTTTCAGTGGCAAATCATACTAAAAGATGAGAGGAAAAGCCAGGCAAGAGGCAGAACATGAACCTTTTTGCTGCCCTTCTGTTGAACAACAGCTAGGGGTACCCACAGCATCTGCTAACAGGCAGTGTCTAGGATTTCTTGGAGAAAGTCCCTCACCCTCAGCCACCATATTTGTGTTCAGTATTTGTGAAACAGCTCAAGTTAACAAGGCTTTCAGATGACTGCACCACATGAGACCTCCAGCTTCTCCAGTGAGTTTTTTGAAAAGGTAGTGAAAACTGGCTCCTAGTACCCCATTCCCTCCCCAGGATCTTTCCTTTCCCCTTGGCTATGTCAGGACGCAGGCAGAAGGTGGAAGTGCTGACCCTCAGCGTGCCTGCTCTGCAGGTGGAGAGCTAAAGCCAAAATGGTCTTACAAGGAACTGCTTCTCTTCCTCCACAAGCCTCCTGTAGTAACTTGGACAAGTTGGTGAGTCCTATAGTGCATCTTAAGAAATAGGAAAGGGAAGAAAAATTATAAATCTATTCAACCTCAAAAGTACCAAAGGTACACTCTAGTTACCTATACCACTTTTCCATCAAGCAGAAAGTAGATATCGAGGTGCAAAAAAAAAAAAAGCTGAAAGAGTTGGCACCAGCTGGAAGAAGGACAGAAATCACTGCTATTCACATCAACTACAACTAGCAAATATCTCATTGCCCATCAATAGAGATGGCACTGCAGGAAATACAAATGGACTCCTGTGGTGGCACAGTGTGAGACTCACTTCAGAAAGATTTTAGGTGTAGTGAATCTAACTCTTCAGGCATGAAGGATAAAGCTAGCTTATTCTGCTGTAATTAAATATGGAATGCAAAAATAAAATATTTTCTTTATAAATACCGTATTTACACCTAACCCACAGGAAAAATGATTCTGAGGAGAGGCAAATGCCTTCTAGTTAGCCACTTACAACATGGAAACAACAGAGAGACTGAGCAAGTCTGACCTGATCCAAAAGCAGCCATTTTCAGGGCGTTTCTAACTTTAGCAGAGGACACCACAGGCTTCTAAAATAGCTACAGGGACGTTTATGAAGAACAATACACCATGCCATGGCTGGCTGGTGAGAGCAAGACAGAGGAGGGCTTGCAAGGGAGCAAGAGATGAAGATGGATTGATTTGAGTGATGTTTAAATTTGGTTTATTATGGGGCTGCGGTTGACAATGTTGCAATCTGCTCACCTCCCAGAGAGATAGGCATGTGGGCCATTCTTTGATTTCATAAATCATCCAGGAACATACCCAGAGCATTGACCTTTTATGGGGAGGGAGCTCAGGGCATTCAGCATAATTTAACACCGGCATGTCGGATGGTGTCCAGCACAGTTTAACACTCCTTAACCTCTGCCTCATTAGACATCTGTCCTGTCATTTATCTTTCTGTTTATTTTCCAAGTGATATATTATTGGTAATAACTAAGGAATGGGCACTGATGTTACTCTCCATGGAGCTGCCATTAGTCAGCTGGAAGTCAGGCCAGCATCACTCTGAAACTGGTACACAAAACAGCTTTTAAAGGATTTCAGATATTTTCTTTGCCAAGCAATTTCCTTCTGGCATGGACAACTAGCACCCCTATTATATGATCTTTTATTTATTTTTACTCTTTTCCAGACCATATTTTAGGAGTTTTTAATACCAGCAAGTATTATTACTGTTGGTAATAAGACCTGAATTATTCTTTTTGCAGCAGAAACTTCATCCTGTCTGTGACAACCACAGCTAAATAAGAAGCCAGCAGGGAAATGGCAGGGTCTTCCATTCCAACCACATATACATACATACTTGTACTCAGGGACAAAAACACATAGGCACGCGCGCACACACACACGTGCGCGTGCACTCTTCCCTCCCACCTAGGTCATCACCATACTGGCAAGTTATTAAGACTCCTTTCTAAATACAAATATTTTAACACATCTATAATTGATTGAATATTGCAGGTTTCATTTTTGCTGCCTTTCTTTATCAAGTGGCAGCTACTTTTCCAATATTTGGTATATTGAGTTACATTCTGGAAGGGGGAGGGGGGGAAAGCAAAGAAAGCATGGGGCCACATTGAGGGGAAAATGAAATATTACACATTTTTTCTGTGTTGTGTAACATATGTGTTGTGATATTGGATGGGAAGTAAATTCCAACAAAGATTCTTCTATGGTACATATGGTACTAAGCATGAATTTGGTTTTCTAGCAGATTATAAAGAAGGTACAAGTCCAGAAGGACCCGTAAATTAAAAAAAGGCATTCCAGATTTGTTTATATTGTGGATATTTGTGAGTCAGCTCTATAATAGATGTAACACCTTGAGAAAATATTGATCATGCTTTGTTTAACTGAATAACAATATTTTGCTTTTAAATCCATCATCGCATGAAAGATATTGAAATTTTGAGCAATAACAAACAATTTAATATGAGCAATATTACCACTGAGACACAGATTGAAGTAGTTAAGGAACCCACTGGCTGACCTGAAATGTCCTCTATTTAAACACACACACACACATACACACAGAAGCCTTCAGCAAAACAAATCCGAAACAGTATCAAATGTCCTGAGAAACTGCACGAGACAGGTATCCCTGAAATTTGGAAATTTGGATTATCGTGATGAGAAAGCCCAAAGCGATGGGAGGCGAGCCTGCTGCTGGATTGCATTGGTTGAGGCAGGCGAGCATAGCCAAGAAGGAATTCAATGGGTGGGAGGGAGTTCGCTGGGGTACCAGAAGCTTTACTTTCCAGATGTACTTTATTTATAAAGCGCTTAATCCTTTTAAAGCTACCTACGTCCCACACAGATTCGGCATTGCTTTATTGCTTAATTAATACCATCATCTCAGTTTTCGTCTAACACCATGGTTAGAGAAAAAAAATTACATCTCTGCACATGCAAATGCTGCCAGATCTAACATGACACCATGGAAGTGATTTTGCTATCATAAACAAGATATCTGCTCTCTGACTGCTTTGGTTCACGCTCCGCAACCGAGCATTTAGCTGTACTTTTCTGAAAGTTGGGGTCACATAACTGGAGTTTAAAAGCTTGAGGGCTACTGTGAGCTTCCAGACTCAAACTCTTTGCCTACTTCTTCAGCAGTGAAAAAACTGCATATGCCAGTAAGTCACAGGGTGCCTATGCACCACGGGATGCACTTATGAAAAAGGCAAGGCAGTCTGAGAATGAACCCAACAAGGTGTTTCTAGGAGCATGAAAGCCACCAGAACAAGGCCCTGGTGAGACCTCAAGTATGGCTGGCCATTCAGGTCACCCACATTGACGGAAAGGAAACTTGCACCAGAACAGGTGCAGAAACGTCTGCTGGGATGATCCAAGCAACACAGAGTTTATTTTATAAGAGGAAATTGAAAGACAGTGGCTTATTTAGCCAAGCAGATCCAAGCCTGAGAGGGGATACAGTGACTCTTTGTAAATACAGCTGGAAGATAGACACCAGAAAAGG
>NW_009260616.1:7321429-7336766 GCF_000687185.1 Egretta garzetta | reverse complement strand
GGAAAGAGCTTTTTAAGATTAAAGACAATGAGTTGGCATAAGAACAAAGAGATATCAGCCAGCCATTAAGAAATTAAGGCTGGAAATTAGGTATAGGTTTCCAGCTCTCAGAGGGTGAATGTCTGGACCTACCACCTTTTTGTAGCGGTGGGGTCAGAATTCACCACTAGTTCGCGGTGGATTATGGAAGATTTTACATGACAGAGGGCAACAGGCCAAGCACACGCTGTGCATCAGTGCCCTTCTCAGCTCTTTCCACCCCATCCCCAGCCACCAGCGTTGTGAATCAGCCTGGAGCGTATTTCCAGCCCACATTTCTGCATTTTCTTCCTTGGGAAACCAGGGCATGAGAGGCACAAGGATAGAAATACTTCATGTGTTATCCAGGATGGAAATACTTCATGTGTTGTCCATACTTCAGTGGTGTCCCCAGACGGGCGTTGGGAAGCACCCCTCGGCTGCCTAGATATGGGGCTGAGGCATCTTGCAAACCTCCTTCAGTCCTGCAAAATAATTCATCTGCGGTGAAATTCTTACAACAACAGGGCAATCTGTGCTTTTCACCTGCTAGCCAGGCAAAGTGAGTCTGCCATGCACCCCGATTTACCTCAGCCTCCTGAGGTGGGGACAGCTTCAGGCTGCCCTGCCCGCAGGCTGCCCGGGCGCCATCATCCCACCAGGCACGTCTCCAGGTCCCGATCAACCACTGACCCCTGCAGAAGGAGCCTCCCAAAGCCCGTTTCTGTCCAGGACACACTCCGGACTCTGGACTCGTTGCCTAATCCTACTTAAGAGCAGCATTTAAATGTTTGTGTGTTTCTCCTAATTAAGTGCCAAAAGTTTTGAGCTTTCTTCTCATCAAGGGGAGACTCAATCCAGCCCAACCTTGACGTAAATCTGATGACGCTAGTGATTCAGGCAAAGTACATGAGTCAAATTTGGCCCATTTTTTTTCCCCCATTAGTAATAATATGTAAAGCTTTACTTTGAAAGTACATAACTGATAACATTGCCAACAAAATTCATCATTTCCCCAGCATCACCCTATAATGAAAAGCAATGATGTTAATACAATGCAGGCCATAAACAAAACATTGTTTAGCTCTGTGTTTCTAGTTAAATTCTAAGGCTTTTAATTTTTGTATATTAAAGTAGAAAATGAAGTATATAGAATATTCTAAATCTATAAATGCTTCTAATGAGTTGAAAAAAGAAATTTTGGTTTATATAGTCTTCTGTTATTATTTAAAGTCCCAGACAGGGTTACTATAACATACACAAAATAGATTATGTTTAGCAAGAAATTTAAAGATCAGAATTCCTGTAAACACCAGTGTAACATTTGGGCACAATAAACTCAGCTTCCTGTCCTGCGTTAATGATATTCTGGGTAAATGCCTGCAGATCATTTACTTTGGAAAAAATTTGTATGAAAAAATATGAGGTTTTGTTCGGGTTCTCTCAAGATAGACAGTGTGCTTGCTAGCTCTGGGACAGACCCCTGCCGCAAACAAGCATGCGCTGCACGACATTGAACCCCAAGGAAACCTCCATCTGAACCTCCCTCCAGATTGTGGTGGCAGAGCTTTGAAACCCAATTAGTACCTGCGCCAAGCTGTCCTCTGCACTGCAGGGGAAAGAAAGGGGGTCCCACCTTGCCTTATCTCCCAGCTAGCTCAGGCAGGAATTTGGGGTGGCGAGGGTTTGCTCTCTCTTCAGGAGATGAAAGTCCTCGGCTTTGATGCCTTGTGTTTCCTCAGCAGGTTGGGATGTTACCAGCCAACTGGGGGCCCCACAGAAAAGGCACCCAACGTTGGTCTGATGGACACAGTGCTCCTGGGATCACCTTCGAAACCTAACACAGGTGCCTGTACTGCCACCCTGCAAAACACTGCATTGTACCCTGCACTGGAAAACACAGTGAGAACAGGTCCCAGAAGCTACATTCTTTTAGCCCTAAAAGTGGACAGGTAGCCGGAGGACGCAGAGATGTCTCCTCATGGGGTCAGGTGCCTGCCCTGCCCAGCTCAGCAAGGCTTGCGAGCACCGTGCGGGGAGGAGACTGAGCTGGGACACCCCTCCAGCCCGCCTCGCTGAAGGGCTTCATGCCCCCCGCCCCCAGCCCAGTATCCCATCAAAGTCTATTTCTAATTACAAAAGTTCTTTTTCCTAATGCCAGCATATAAAGCAATCATCTGAGGCTGATGAGTTGTTCTTTGTCTAAGTAGATTATCATTATCATCATACAGAACCTTCAGAAATTCATAATCTGAGTTTCTACTGTTTTGTGCAATATTGTCTGTTTCTTCACTTCACTTATTCTACAAATTTCCCATCCCTATTTAAATAAAATGCATGCACAATTCCTGAACAAGGAGGTTTTGTACAATAGCATTCAGTATTAAGACGTTAAGGGAACAAGCCTAGACACATGCTGAGTATCATATCATTCCTCATCCCACCACCATCCATATACTATAGCTGGATAATTTCACTATGGCACCAAAAGGCCCTGCTTTTCATTAACCAAAAAGAAATCTTCTGTCACCCCCATAAAGTCAGAAATCCTGTGGCCTTTTCTCCTTGTACAGGATATGGTACAGCTCCTTCTGAAATCTTCAGACTTGCTGACAGAGCAAAAAGCAAGGAGCCAGATAACTCTCTTCCCCCCACCCCCAAAAAGGCTGTTGAACATACCTAACAGCCCAGAGCTTGCCAATTTTTTTCCCCTCTTAGCACAACAACTCTAACAAATGTACATATCATATCTTTCTTAAAAATTCACATGGAAAAAAATTTAAACCAAATGCCACATGTTCAAATGGCATTTTGGTTATACAAAAAGAGTCTTCTTCATTTATGTTACATGACGGTGGTTTACAATATGTAGGCCTGTATGGTGAAGATATTAAAGCTCTGAATTACAGGTCAATGTCTGAGGGGGTTGATATTAACATAGCCAAAAAAAGAAACTGTGCTTTCAGTTGAGGTTTGGAATAAGTGGTGAGGCAGAGAAGCAGAGATACAAGAAGGCTGTTTTGGATGGCAGGAGCTTAAGAGAAGGTGATTCTCAAACCAGTGTTGTTTGGAAAGAACCAAGAAATCAAGATGCAGCCAACCTAAAAGAGCAAGAGCAATGGCAGGGAGATAAAGGTAGGAAGGTCTTTCTGAGAAAGAATGGTAGAAAGTCAGGGAGTACTTTCAAAATAGTACAGAAACATGATAATAACATTGTAAATATATTAAAGAGTTTAAAAGAAGAAAAAAGGTCCATAATCCGGATGTCTCTCTTTGATACCTGATGTGCAATAACAAAGGTCACAGACTCATTGTTTCCAATGAAGGGCACCATTCCACACTATAAAGTCCAATTTTTTGAATATTGGATGAAAGATTATTTTTGGAAACATAACCTGGGAAATCATTGAGGTCTCTTTTGTACGTTGATTTACCAGCTTTTCCAAAGAGCAATATAAGAAGCGTTTATGAGTTCCTATCAAATATGGCTTCATTTATTTGTCAGAAAGTTCACAGAAAGTACAGGAAGTGAGCTACTTTATTGCTTGCATCAGGAGAGGGGGCTGGGAGTAAACCTGTCCCCACATCCTTCTGCAATAGCTGTGTTGTCTGAGAAGGGAGAGGGGGAGAGAGGGGGAAGCAAGAGAAAATTGTGTGAAAAAGTGAAATGAAGTCAAGTGGAAGAAGGAAGGGAAGGGAAGGGAAGGGAAGGGAAGGGAAGGGAAGGGAAGGGGAAAAGGAAAAAAGAGACGAGACAAGAAAAGAAAAGAGAAAAGAAGAGAAAAGGGAAAAGAAGAAAAGAAAAGAAAAGAAAAGAAAAGAAAAGAAAAGAAAAGAAAAGAAAAGAAAAGAAAAGAAAAGAAAAGAAAAGAAAAGAAAAGAAAAGAAAAGAAAAAAACACAAATTGGCATTTCTGTGTAAACACATTGCACTTGGAAAAGCCTTCCTCATTAGCTTTCAGACATTAAAAGAATCTGTGCTCCTTGTTAAAAGAATAAATCTTGGCAAACTACCATTGTGACAGAATGGGATATAGCTGTGTCAAATTATGAACCCTGTGTTGTATTAAGAGTGCAAACAAGCCAGGACATGCCCAATTACAACCTATTACACTGAATTCACATGGCTGTCGGACCTAAAAAGGCTTTTCACACCTCAGGAAAAGGCTAATGCCCATAAAGCCTGCAGCCCCTTGATTTGGGTATGCCTATAGGAGCGGGTGCAAAGGGACACAAGTGAACTCTGCCCGTATTCGGAGCGAGCCGGAGAGGAGCCAGCTCCGGTACAGAAGCCACGTAGGATATGTCTACACAGTCGATTGCAGGCAGATGTGAGTTCCCTTCGCCAGCACTCTGAACTAGCAGGCAGAGTTGTAGCCATGTTTACTGTGGCACAGACTCATTTTTGAAAGAAACAGAAAACAAAAAACAACAGCATTCTAGGTCCTCGTCCTGCCTTCTTCATAAAGCTCTGGGTTTGGGCCTCTCCTTGTCTATACAATTTGCATTGTACTGCCAGACAGGGCTTATTAGTTCAGGCTCAGTGCTTTCCTAACTGCAGTTTTGCAGTCTCCAGACCATATGTGCAACAAATGCTGCCTGCAAAAGACACGCACTCGTACATCAGTACCCCACCAATCCTAAACTAGCTAAGCAAAGCCACTCTGCAGCTTCCAAAATAAAATTAGCCTGGTGTAGCAAGACTGGGAGAAGAATGCAGATTCCTGCATCTATCCAGATATGCCCAGAAATGCCCACCCTTTGGCTCCCTGCCGCTGCTCCGCTCCCGTGGAATGAGTGCAAACACTGCACAGGGGGAAACCCTATGGAAAAGCAGGATTCTGGTCATTACAGCACAGTGTCATCTCTGACTTTGAGGATTTGTAAAGCAAAGGGACCAGGAGGCTCGCTGGCTTTCTTGTCTGAAAATTACTACTGGTTACATTAGCGTTTCACTGAGCTGCAGCTACAGACTAGGAACCCCATTGCACCTGGTGCTGTGCTACATCCTTCCACTGAGATTATGAACTAATTAAAGCAGGCATGGGAGCGCTAGGAGGCTAAAGACCTTTTTGATCAGCAGCATAGGCAGTGGCCTAAGCACATCAGTAGCCCAGTCATATCTTCATATTAGGGAAGTAATGAGCTCAGGTTTGAAGGCTCTGAGTCTCAAGACTTGTTTTTAACCTGGTATTTAACTCCCAAGTGCTGTAGAAATGAATGATCCACTTTATGAATTAAATTTCTTCGCTGAGCCCAGCAAAGGAGTTAGACAAGAAGCTGTAGCTACACAATGTGTGGTGCAGAGGTGTGGGATGTGGCATGTGTAATTAATGGGCAACTAATGTGCAAGCAGGTATTTAATGAAAGTCTGAAATATCTCTGTAACGCTATCAGGGATTTTTTAAACCTTGATTCACCTTGCTTGAAACCTCCTGTAGGAACGTGCTAGCTTTAAAGGGTGTGGAGCTAGGTGGGTCTCCCAGGTGCACAAGGCTGAAGAGTGAGACAAACATTCATGACCATCCCACACTAAGTAAAACCATGTTACTGGGACAGTCGCCCAGCAGTAACTCAAAATACGGCTCTGGCTGAGCCAGGGACTAACTTCAGATGAAGTTTTCCATAGCATATAAGCGCTCTGTCCGTCTGGCTCTTGTGAGAGAAGTGTTGGGATGCCTCATTCACTCTCCCCTCCAAAATTCTGACCTGTGTTGATGGCATGTCGATACAGAACAGGAAAAAATAAATCCTAACATCTTTAAAGGAGAGGGAGAGGGGGAAGAATAAAAGGCAGTGTCTCCCACCCCACTCGAGAACTCGGACACCGATTTCAGTGGACAGCTGTCTGTGTGTCCATCTGGGAAGTGCAGCTAGCAAGAGGCTGATGCGCCCAAGCCACATACTGGAAGCAATGCTGAATAATGGATCCTCTGTTGGGTGGAATGTAGTGTCAACGTGAGACAGGTGACCACGGAGACAGGCACTCAGCTGGACTTTAAATATCATTACTTAACTTTCATCTTTTTGCTTCTTTTTAAGGAGGCATTTCACAACCAATGCCTGTATTTTGTCAGCTTCCTCTAGATAGCCTCATTAACTGCACATAGCTATACAATGCAATTCATTTTTCTGCTGTCTAGATCTAGGTTAGATAAACTGTAACGAGTGTCCATTTCCAGAGCTGGGAGGAGCTTGGAGGCAGCATCCTCGGTTCCCTAAGTGGGATAGCACACAGCACTACTCAGTAACCCGTGACACTGAAAAAGAAGGAGCTTTGCCGGAAACTTCAAAAAAGAAGCTAAATGCAAACCATGACATAATACCATGAGGACGGACGATACTTAAGTGGGAACTCCAGCATAAGTGCAGACACTTGTTCACCCCATTTTCTTGAGTCAATACTTAGCCAGAACCTTCTTACGGTCTTGCTGTTCCTCAGGAGTAACACTTCAAAAATTTTCCCACTCTGGCAACAAAAGATACATAAAAGTCTGAGGTGAAAAATGTCAAGTAGCATCCAAAGAAGATCAGAATTAAGGTATCCATGAATAAGCATCCGAGTGAAATATTTTAGCCGGCCTCTGAGAGAGTAAATCTACAGAGCAACGCTGTGTGTATGTGTGTGCATCCTATATGGCTTATTTACTGAAGGGCTATAAGCTCAAATTATGTTATACAATCAAACTAATAAAAGATAGTATAGAAATTATGACAGAAAGTTATAAAGATGTGAATAACCTTATATGTCATTTATACATGGAATAACTTCATTCATTTCTAGCCACTTTATACTAAGAATAATAGAGTGAAAACAGAAATCCAGAGATGGGTGTTAATTATTACTAAACACATAGGATAATTCCCATTCAATGACACAGTGAAAAAATTAAGACTGAAAGCAAGGACAAAGAGGAAAGAATGAATGGTGCATATTAGTGCTTTTTGTTTACATCTAAGTAAAGCTGTAGCTGAGGATAAGATCTCCATTTCAGGATGCCCTGTTTAGTATTGCAAAACTGCTGTTCTGAATCACAGTAAGAACTGAAAATTTCCAACTTGTTTATAAATGAGCATTCTGAAAATACAATTTGATCCAGGCGCATCAGAATATTTCATCTGAGACTCTAAAAACATAATAATACAAAATCAAATAATGTTGAAATGAAACAAGATTTCAAAACGAAATGCAAGATGGGATTTTTTCTGTTTCTGGAACATTTTTTTCCAATTTTCTTTTGTAACAAAATTATAGTGAACCTGACAGTTTTATAAAGCAATTTTCATTCCAGCAAAAATACATTCTCTACTTGAATTTGGTTTTATTAATAGAGCTGTGGCCAACTATATTCCTACTACTTATTCATTTGAAAAAAAATAAAAGAAAGAAGGATATTCAACAAAATTATCAGGAAAAATATTTAACACCAATAAAGGCAAGGACAGCCATAAGATACAGCTGAATCCAGAGTCTTCACAGGAATCAAAACCAGATGGGATATTTAAAACGGGTAATAAGAATAGGCAGAGCTGCAGAAGAAAACTTTTACAAAAAGAAAGATAGCATCTAGTGCGTAAGTCAGACATTAACTGATTAGGGAGAGACTTTCTCTACAAGCAAGTTACTCCTGACTGCCTGCTATGGTATTTTATGCACTTCTCCTGTGAAGGTTCTGGTGCCCCTCGGAGACAGGTAGCGCACGAACAGACGGATGGCTGGCCTGCTGCTGTTTGGCCCTACCTCTGTTACTATGCATCCTAGCAGAACTGCGCTGTTTTGCGTAGTTTCATAGGTGGTTTGCAGGTTTCGTTACTGGAAGACCCATTTCCCCCACACCCTCTGTCCCCAAACCTTTGCATCTGTTCTTTCAGAATCATTCAAAATTTGGCTCACAGTCCCACAACTCATTCGTCCATAATCACACTGCTTGGAAAGACCTCTTTTCTAGACAGTTTTCACTGAACCACTTCCAGAGATCCCCAGTTTCCTCTGCTAACATAGGTCTAGCCATTTCTTTGTACTTTCTTTACTGTGTTTACTTATTCAGATGACTTCTATGTCATGGCTTGCAAGCCCGCTCGTTCCTTTCAGCAGCATTTCCTCCTCTTGTTTAAAACTTGCTGAGTGCCTTCTTACATTTATGAGGAAACCCATCTACAGTTCAACCAGAACACTAAATATATTACACGTTCTGTTTATTACATGCCCTGGAGAACTGTATTTAATAGTGCAGATAGATAAAAAAAAGATTGGCTATACTGTTCTTTAAAGGAAAGAATTAAGAGGGAAGCTCACAAAAGTGCAATTCTTACAGCCAGTCAGACAGACGCACTTATCTGGTTCTCCAGCGTTACCTCACAGGCAGTAAGACACTTAGCTGCAAAATTTATCAGCTATGAGGTCATTAATAAAGCTGGTCAGTCTCAGTAGTCACTTCAAAGACGATAGTGCTCAGCGATAAAGCAAAATGCTAGGAGATAGTTTTGTTATATGTAAGTAGCTGAATTACGATTTTGTAGTTTAAAGGATTCTGACAATGCTTGCTTTGAAATTTCTGGCCTAGATTTTCAGTCAAGGAGCCATTTACATATTCGGCTCTTTCCATCAAGCTGGCTTTAAGAATCAAGGAATACGAGTGAGTGCTCGCCAAAGAATATAAAAGAAAATGCAAGAATTTAGATTTATAGTAGAGCTGGTACAGCTTAGCTTGGAGAAATCTCACCAGGCAAGCACACTCTTTTCCTTAAAAGAAAGCTCTTTAAGCTTGCAAGCTATGGACAGTTTTACTAACATCCATGGAAAATTCTGATATGAAAGTAGGAAAGCCCCCAAAATTTAAAAGTCTAATTATAAGCTATGCTGTCAATGCTCTCTTTATGCAAGCTTGTGCCCACTTCAACATTGTCCAAATTCCCACTTGAAGGAGCCAAGGGGCAAGTGTCCCTGCACGGAGCTGTCATATATAATGCAGCAAAGGAGCTGAGCCTGTCTTGTTCAATAGTAGGGAGGTTTGTGAGCTCACCCACACAGAAGCAGTTCAGCCCCAGTCAGTGAGCCCCAGCAAACTCGGCGTGCGTGTGAGTGCTCCAGGCAGCCTCATACTCAGAACTGTGGGACGTACAAAACTCCCGACAATCCCTGCTGCAAACGATCAAGCATCTTGAACCCTGCTCAGGCTCCTAAGTAGCATTGCTTTGGTGAATATGCCCCCAGACCAAAATGTTTGCATTAACCTGCTCAGGACGGATGGGGGCTGCCTGCTCTCAGCCCCCCCTGCCTCCCGTCCATCTTTTCACACCTTCACCAGCAACAGACTCTCTGCCCCCGTGTAGAGAAGCTGCTTCTTATCAGAGCCTTAAATATACATATCCTAGAGCTACAGGAAAATTGCAATCCAAATTGTGCAAATTGAGGGCCACATCTCTCACAAGCCAGGCAGAAAACTGCCGAGCGCTTGAAGGTATATTTTCACAGCTAACGCACACAGCAGATTAGTTTCAAATCAGCTGCCTAATCAGGGTTCCCAGGAAGGCTGCAGGCACATTTTTCAAAGATGAAGAGAAAGGCTTTCCTGCCACTTTAACTACAGTCATTATGAAATCCTGGGGTGCCGGGCTGGTGAGGCGCAGGGTGGGTTTCTCCCCGGCGTGCTCCTTCTCTTACATTTCAGGCTGCCCCCTTTCTCGCAGGAAACTCTAAATACAGTGTGTATCTTTTTACCATGGTATTTTTTTTTTCCTTTTCTCATTTTTTTTTTCATGAAAACAAATGCACTTCTCCAAATACTGTCACACAAGAGTCAATATTTAAGCGTTATTTACACCAAGTATCCAACTGAACAGGGGGGAAAAAAAAGGTGAAAAAAACCCCCACCCTCTGACACATTTTTTAACTTGATTTCACCATCATACACATATCCTAAATGTTTTACCTTCTGATGGAGATAATAGACCACAAAAGGAATTACTGTATAGGTATCCCACACTTCAGCTTATTAAAAAGCCTCTCAATTTCCTCCTTCAGTTTAAAACTTGAGATATAGGCGTGCTCACCACAGGGACCCTATGTAGCACACCACACTATGTAAAACCACCTTTGAAATGTATTTCTCTAAATTTAGAAGTAGTCCCTGCGGACTTACATGAATGGCACTTCCCAGGCGCAGAAGCCCTCCCTGCGGCCTTCATTTGGCAGCTGTGGTCTGCCTGGAAGTGGCCACGGGCCCTCGGCCCCTTTGCTGCTGGTGCAGAGCAAAGTGCCCGGGCAGGCGGGCAGCTGGGGGCTGCAGGGTGCCCTCTGGACCAGAGGTCCAGCTCAGGGGAAGGGCACGGAGCGAGGACAGCATTCCCACTTGTAGCCATAGCAAGCATCTCCCACACCCCTACCCTGTCAGCAAAGCGCTTCCATGAGGCAGTGGCTCTCTGAACCTACCCGAAAGCCTCTTGGAGAGCTTTGCCAACTTTTAGGGTTTAGTCTAATTTGTGTCCCTTTCCTCTGTCTTCCGTAGCCAGAGAAGGTGCATGACCTGTGCATTTGACTGGGATGGAAAGAAGCCGCTGTCCCCTGGCCGTTTCCCTTGACCAGTGCTGTGTTGTTTCCTCTGGTCAGAGACCCCTCTCTTTCACAGCCTTGCTGCAGGATTATTTACTCTGCCTTCTGGGAAATCCATCATTGTTCCGTAAATAAGATAATGAGTTTGCTGTAAAGCTGACACTGGTCTAACCTGCAAATACACAATTAACATTAATGCCATGCATGACTTTTGCCAAATCCTCGCCTTGTGTCATCACGATGATTGGCATGTTTGCAGCACACATTGCAGGAGCTTGATTTGGTTCACAGCTCTCAGTCATTTTTATGTTCAGACATATAATCTAATGAGGTGAAAATGGAAAGCAGCCCCTGAGCATTTGGCTATTGCTGGGAAAGAATGCAAATTAAATATTTGAAAGAGCGAGCGGGGCGCGGGGTAGCGTGTCACGGAGCTTCGGAGTTCCATCAGGTGCCTTGCCAGCTTGCGCAGCCTTTGTGTCCACATTGTCTGCCTGTTGGATGGAGCTAAGAGACAGAAGAATGACAGTCTGGGGAAAAGAAAGAAAGACAGTAATTATGGGACATATGTGATTAGCACGGTAGCCAGAGAAATTAAACCACTAGTCCCAGGAATCTTCCCTTCTATAAGGTACCTGTGGTGGAAGAGAAAAGCTCCTCACTACAGCGTTCAGCTGGAATCCACTCCCTGCTAGTTTAGCTTGATTGCTTTTTTGGATACCTACTGTGGGGGTTCAGTTCCTTGACCTTCCTTTCTATAGAACTATATTGTCCTGCCACGAAGAAAGGCAGATTAAGAATTTACAGGGATTCTTCCATCACTGGACTCTGACAGGAGTGCTCAGGGAGTTCATTTTTCATGGCTTAAATTGCTCCAGGCCAGCATTCTTATCAAAAAGGTTTGGTTTAATGTAAAACACAGACTTCTTTTCTTTCTTTTTAATTTTAGCTCTGTATTAAACAGCACTACAATTTTCCCTTTGAACAGCAAGCTCCTGAGCTGCTTTCCTTTGAATAACTTATAAATTTAGACTAAACTTTATTGTTCCTGAGTAAATCAGTCTAGTTAAGAAGTTTATAATTATTATTAGGGAGGCAAAATGTTTTACATAACAGCTGAAAAGTCTGGAAAATTCCTGGTGTAATTAGACCATTGGTTCATTGTTTGCTCGCTCTTTAGAGGTACCAGCTTACAGGATAGTTTCCAAACTTTGTCTTTTGGGTGCCTTGGGATCTTGACAAGGTCGGAAATAAAAAGAATTAAAAGTCTGGTAAGCATTAGCTGGCTTCCCAGCTGTCGCTTCCAGCAGGATTTTTCCCCACACCTCCCAGCACAGAGTGCTCTTTCTCCACAAACACATTCCCTCCATAATTCCCCAGGATTTTCACTAAGCGGCTGCTGTACCTCAGGTGGTGCCCACTGCTTGTGCTTCAGCAGCCCAGGGCCAGGCGGTGCGGTGATGGGGAGAAGCCCCCTGGGCCCCGCAGCAGCACAGTGCTTCTGTCTGGCAAAGGGGGTCCTCCAGGCACCCCCAAGCATCTCAAAAGCTGCTTTGCCCCAGAAGCACCACAGGTACGGTTAGGCTGGGAGCCAAAAGTTCATTCCTCTCCCATCCCTTAAGCGCTCTGAACCCACACTTCATCTGCAAAAATGCCTGAACTATTAACTGCCAAGCTTCTGGGTACTCAGAGACAGGAAGCTGTTTCATTTTACAGGGAATAATGAAATGTAAATTTGGCAAGAGAGATGGAGCTGGTGTTAGCATAATTCTGGAGCCTAGTAAGTGCTCATCAGAGAGGATCAGACCAAGCTTTCTGTCCCTGCTCCGAGGACAGTGTGCATAGTATTATATTAAACTTCCCTGAATAAAACACGTGCAGCAGAGCAAAGGGGGTAACCAGAAGCCAGGTGTCCTTCCAGCACCATGCTTACATGTGCTCTTCCTCTGTTTCTCCATCCTCTCTTCAGTCAGCCCCCACAAAGTCATGCTCAGATGACTCCTAAGCTAGAGCTACACCACCTCTAGAAAGTGAGAGCAATAACAATGATAAGTGGAGCTGCAGATGAGGAAAGGACCTTTACCTTCACGTACACAACCCAGTCTATCAAATTTCAGCTATTCCCTGAAGTTGCTACCAGACTGAGCACTGTGGGTGGGTAAGGTAGTTTGGAGAACACTTGTGTGCGATGCTGTTTGAGGAGTGGGTCTAAAATAGGCACTGAATGGCTTAGTGCTCTCCAGGCAAAGGTAAGAGCCAGCTGGAGAATTTTACGGTCAGATGGAGAATTTTAACAACAGAAAATGTAGGTGCCTGGAGAGTTTAGACACCATCTGAGCAGAGATTTTAAGGATCTAAAATTTTGGACCTAGAGTTAGATCCCCTTTGGAATCCAGTCTTAAATTCCTAGGGTGAAAGAGAGGCCAACTGCTGCTGAAGTCTATGGGAATTTCACTATTGGCTTCAGCAACGCTAAGAGCTCCTTTTTAGAGCTAGAATGGGAATGCTTATAAAGTATAAAGAATAGTCTACTTGGCAAATGGCATGCCATTTTCTTTAGCTCTGTGATCATAAACAATACATACGGGACATGAAATACAAATATTTAATATGGTAATTATAATTTCCAAAGAACAAATTATAAAAGTACTTATTTTTGCCATCACTGAAAGTACGTTTTTGTTACCTTCTACATGTAAACCTACCTAAACTGCCTGTCAAAGTCTGGGGAATCAGTATCATAGTGAAATGCTGTAGATGGACAGTTTCATACTTTGTGGGAAAGACTTGCTTTTTCAAGAAAATTCTTAAAACTTCAGAGATATTGATGTATTCTCAGCTAACCAGATGCTGTATACTAACTGTGTGCCAGTATTCTCTCAGTGCTGGAAGAAAAATAGTTGAGACAACATATTTGATGGATTTGTTTAGGGATTTTGTATGCATATGGAAATCATTTGTTTCTCTACTGCAAAGTATGTTTGATTGCTCAGTATCAACATTTAACTAGAAAAAGTAGCTACAGTGCTCCCAGTTGTGTAGAGCACAAGCTAAACTAAACAAAAACTGAAAAGCAGCTTCAGCATGTCTCATGTTCATTAGGAGAATAAACGATGAAAAAATTAACTGATGACAGGTATGCAGATTTCTGTGACTCAACAGTTTAATGTAAGAGTCTTGCTTCGTTCAGCGACACAGAAGGAAATGCTAAAACTGATGAGTCCACCTGCAAAAGAAAGTGGATTGGTGAGCATCAACAGGTTATGACAGAAAGTTCCACTGAAGTGTTAATTATGCAATGCAGTACCTAAAGAAAGAAATAATATCTTGTTTGTATGTTCTCACTACAAAAAAACACTGGTGTAAAAAGTTTCTTCCTTTCTGTTCTTGAGGTTCCCAGGCAAGAGAATCTCAGATGGAAATAGAGCCACATGCGGCACGCACCCCTGTGCAAAGTCATGCGTTGCAGGTGATGCAGGATGCATTGAATTCCTTTCACGCACACTCCAGAGGTGCACATGCACATCCAATTAAATGTATTCCAGACTGGTTAGACTAGTCCACGTGTACATCAATTGCGCACACAGGCTACTGCATGTTCGGCCATTCCAGAGAAAAGGCCAAATTCTTTCTTCTTCACACAAACTTCATTTCTAAGCAGCTTGGATTTCCTTGGACACGTCATTTGATAGCCCTGGTTTTTTCTGTGCATAATCAGATGATGGTGAAGAGATTCTTATTTTACAGAATATATTCATCATTCCAAAGCATGATTTTGTCATCCTGTTTTACCTTAATTGAGGTTGAAAGTTATAATTACCACATGATATGCTTTCTTTCTCTGAGTCGTTACATGTAACTACTTTCCTGGTGTAGAGTTCACAGAAAGCAAATTCAAAATTTACTTTACTTATTTTTATTGTTGCTCCAGAATAAGATCTGTTTTCTTGTCAACTTTCTCAATAATAAAATTAAAAAGCAAATTTCTTTAAGAATTCTGTCACCACCCAAAACTAATCACTGCCTGGGTAACTTGTTATTTTTCTTTATTCAAATGCATAAAAATGAATTTTTTTTTAATCAGAATATGCAATAATATTTCCTAAGGCTTATTTTTTGTGAACAAAAAGACTTGTATATAGCTGCTTTATGCAACTTAAATGTAATAATTTTGGAGACGGACGTGGCCAAATTGAAAAGGAACCACTGCATTTTGGGATACACTACAAACCAAACTGTTTAGGTTTGTACATAAGAAACAACTAAAAATGGGGCCAGACTGCCTCCTAGGCTGGGGTCTGAATTAAAATCTGATCAGAAAACTTTGGTTGTACTTACTCCTGACAGTAAAAAAAAAGTCAGATTCAAATTTTCAAATATTTCACTTCAAAATAATGAACATCCTAAGATCAGTATGCTTCCCAGAAGAACCTGGATAAAATCAGACACCTGCCTGTGCATCCGCATTTGCAAGTAAATGCTTCTGCATTTACAAGCTTTGAATCAGTATATAAAATGTCCTACCAAAACTGGAGGTGGAAGTGAGCGTGGCATCATGCTGGAAAAGCAAAGCAAGGATTTGCACAGCTAGTAAATAAAACACCCATCCCACCACTGCCTTGCTGCAGCCCTTTAGTTCGGTACCCAAGACTCTGGGTTGCATGCCAGGCTCATCCCAGGTGTGGCTGCTGCCCCCTGTCCCCTTCCCCTCTTGTTTCCCTCACAGTGGGATGGGAGATGCTGCTCAGTCCACCTTGGTTTGGTGGCT
>NW_009260616.1:7297241-7321409 GCF_000687185.1 Egretta garzetta | reverse complement strand
GACCTTCCCCTGCCTTGGTGCCTTCTGCAGCCTCAGAGAAAAACACTTTACTGCAAGATCTCCACAGGGCCTTCCCCATGAGACTACAGAGCTTCATGGCCCTGAAACACAGTCCTGGCCCCACACAAGCCTCATTTTCTCTCTCTGTTTATGGCCATTTTTCACTGGCTAACCAAGCAAGGCCAAGAGGTTCATGGTGGGGATTCCTTTCCCATGAACATACTCAAGCTGTTGTGCTGACCAACTGCTGGCAAGCCAGGAACCTTCCCCCTGACAGCTTTTGCCCCTACAGCTTATTCAGTAACACTTCTATACCTCAGTAGTAACTTTCACTTTGAGATTGTAGTCTAGAACCACAACTACATATAGCTCCAAACTACTTCAAACAACATGTGTTAGGCCATTATCTGCTTTCCCGGTGGTGAAACTGACTCCAAAATGGGTAAGGCTTAAAGACTTAAGACTTAAAAATGTGGTGCCCACATAGAAGCACTCCAACCTTCATTTTCAGAAAAGCTGAGGTACCTAACAGCACAGCTGAAGTGACCTTGGGCTGCTGTTCTGTCGGCCCCTGAGGAGATCCAACATTTCTCAAGCTGGTCAACAAAAGCGGATTTGTAAAAAATGAATGGGTACTTCTGGGCAAGTTATGGCTTTTCCAAGTCTGTGGCAGAGGTTTGTACATCTCTCAGTTAAAACAAGTCCTGAAAAGAGAGGAGAGTTCTACATCTCCCCCAAAATAAACTGTTAACAAACTACTGGCTTTAATAAATTTGGCACTCAAATCAGAGAAGACCCAAAACTGGGTTTTTTGCCATCCAGGGGCATAGTTCTCACCCTACAGTAAATGTGCTCCTGTGAGGCAAGAGGTTGTCATAAGAAAACTGACTGACAGGCAAAGACATCTCAAAGTAGGTATTAAACAACTATGTAATTCAGAGAAAACATCAGTATTTTCATCAGACATTTTCCCAGGAGTCTGTTACTAAAAGGGAGACAGTGGGTGGGAAGAAAGCAGCGGAGTCTGGACGATGCCCTTCAAATTATAGTGTTCTCATGTAACATGTGGAGGATTATATGTCGTAGAGGGAAAACTTGTGACGGACTAAATGGACAAATATAGCTCATTGCTTGGGACAAAAGTTCTGGGAAACGAATTTTCTGATGACTTCTTTTTTCTCAACCTTAAATCGGGAATTTGTATTTAGGGAGTCCTGCTTGGTTATGGAAGACACCCATTGCTTCCCTCTCCCCTTTTGTCAAATCCAAGGGGTCCCTGGGTGAGGAATCCACGGGCACAAATAATTGAAGGCAAGCAATTTCTAAAAGATACAAAGGTCTGCACTGAGGAAAGCTGTATCTAGTGCAGGTAATTATTCAGTCTTTTCTAATCAATGTAAAGTAGGTTAGGACTGTCCCAACTAGCCTGAGAGAGCAGCTAAATTAGACACTGTACAGACAGATTGCCTTTCTGTTTCTACATTTTCCATCTGATGTTATTTTCAAAGCTATTTGGGGTGAAAAGGGAATTTTGTCATTCATTCTGTGTACATGTACACCCACCTCTGGTCACAATCATGTCTCACCAGCAACAGAGAAAATATGTTCTTAGGCCTGGAAGAAAAATATCTGCCTTTCCTTTCAGCAAACACATATCTGTTTGAAGTCCAGTAATTATTTTTATCATCTGACCACTTCTGAGAAGGGAAAATTAAAGAACTCCCAGAAGATCTCATAAGGTTAATTTGAAATTACCTTTTTTCAAATATTAAGCTAAATGTAGGGTATTTCTATATAGACAGGTACCAACAGGAACAAGCTGCTTTGCCCACCTGGGATCCAAATGGGCCAGATGAGGAGCAACTTCAAACCAGAAGTGATTTAGTTACATTTCACAGTGCTATTCTCAAGCTACGCTCTCTGATTTAGTGGCTAGATACTTCACCACTCTAAATAAGTCTAAACCAGTGATCCCTTGAGTCCAGACCATAAGGACTCTGGCTGATAGTCGCCTCTTTCCATATCTGTCTATTAAAAAAAAAAAAAAACAAAAACCACCCTTATATTTACCTTTACCTCTGAAAGAAGCTCTTGAGTTAACCAGCGACACTTACTAGTGTGCATCTGATACCTTAGCGGTGCGGGGCAGCTCAGGCAGGGTGGGAGCCGGGGAGGTCCCTGGTCCAGCCCTGCGAGGCCAGACGGGGCTGCTCAGGGCTGTGCCCCCTCGGGGCTGGGAACCCCCCAGATGGATCCAGCACAGCCTCCCTGGGCAGCCTCCGCCTCTGGCCCCCCGGCCCCAGGGGAGAAAGTTTCTCCCTGTAGCCAGTCTGTACCTCTCTCATTTTCATTAATATGCATGGTGTCTTGTCCTTCTGTCCTGTAGCACTGTGAGCAGCCTGGCCCTGTCTTCATGAAGCACAAACACACTGTGCACTATAGACCTCGAGGCACAATAAATTTACCTATGCTTATGTTGTCACTGGCAAGTTGGGTTAAATTACTTTTGGGGGTTCCATCATGAGCTGGCAGCTTCTTTAAACCATGATGGTTTTTCTAGCCACAGTTCAAGCTGGCCATGCGTGTGCAGCTCTGAAAGTGCTTACCTTCACATTCGAGGGTTGTTGCCTTCATGTCAATGTGACTCCACACCGTGTGGGAAGTAAAACATGTATGGAAATACTTGCATGGCCAGGCTGAGCTAAAGCAGAAGGATCCTGTGAGACTGAGCAAGCAATAAAACAGCAGAATAAATTCATGGATATACATGTAAACTGATATGGGGAAAATAATCTTAACCTCATATATAAAATAATGGGCTTTGAGCTGACTGTTACCACTCAGGAGAAAGACCCTGGGATTACGTTCTATGAAAACAACTCCTTCCTAGCAATCAAAAAAGCAAATTGAAAGTTAGGAATTATTAGGAAAGTAGTAGAGAGCAAACATAGCTATGCAGCTGTATAAACTCACCGTGTGCCTGTGTCTTGAATACTGTCTGCCGTTGTCATTTCAAAAAGCATATAGTAGGAGTGGCAAAGGTTCAGAGGAGGGCGGCAGAGGTGACCAAAGGTATGGTATGGCTCCCATGAGGGGAATGGCTGAGCAGAGTCGACTCTCCAGCCTGGAAAAGAGGTGACTACAGGGGTATAACACCTGGCCACAGTCCACCAGAATCATGAGTGGAGCAGGATCTGCAGTTCACCATCGCTTCTGCTGAGGGTCACCCAGTGAAGCTAACAGGAGCCAGTTTCAACATCAGCAAAAGAAGGTGACTCTTCGATGCACAAGGAAGCAGATCTATGGAGCTCATTGTTCAAATGTGACCGGGGGTAGGACTCAGAAGAAAGATCTGTTGGGAATAAAGAGAGAAACCACCACAGATTTGGGAAATCTCTCGACCTGAAACTAGTAGGAATCCGGGACAATACTCAGGAAAAATATCAAATATGCTTGTCCTGCCCTTACTCTTTTGGGGGCATTTACTTACAGCTACAGTTGGAAGCAAGACATAGGGCTAGATCAGCCCTTGCTCTGGCAAAGTATGGCCTTTTTTAAGTTCTTTTTCAGGGTCATAGTGCATTTGTACTGATGTTTTGATGCTATTATAAATCCACTTTGTGACCATTATAAGGAAATTAACCTTTACAAGAAAAAAATGAATGATAAAAGTTCTATAGCTTGAAAATCAGCACTAAGAAATTAAGAAAAATGTTATCATTCAAAGACTTTCTTTGTAAGCTAGTAAAGAAAGGTTTAACAAGAACCAGTGTTGGCAGCTGAAGCCAGATTAGATGGCTTCTATACAGGAGCAGTTAGGTAACATGCAATGGCCTGCGATACACAGAAGGTCAGGCTAGATGATCTAATGTCCCTTCTGGCCTAAATCTCTCTGAGTATAGCACTCTGGCAGCCACACAAATGTTGAAAGCAAACTCCAACTCAGCATGTTTTTTGTCAGCCACACTATATCTAGATAGATTTTCATGCCAGGTTTTTAAAAACTTGACCTGTTGATTTTATAACTGCACTTTATTTCTCTGCTTAAAGAAGATAATACTGAAATTCTAGGACAACTTAGAGCCATGATAACCTGCAATCTTCAGTTTGCATTTATTTGTGTCAATATTTGTTTTAGTTTCAATCAATGCAATATTTTCATCTTTGCCAACTCCCTGGTATTTTGCTTTTTGAGTGTAGATGTTCAGAAAATATGTTTTTTCTCCCTCAGTGAAATTTTGATTTCCACATTTTTTCATTTTCACCAGAACTGTGAGACCAGTGAGTCACATACGGTTTTCCCGATTAATCAAAGAATTGCTCATTCGCCACAGAACAATGTTAAAAGCCTGGAAAGTGATTCTGGCATGGCGTGCAGTGCTAGGGTGGGAACCTAGGCTGGTTTTAAAAATGGGTACAAGAAGAAATAATAATATGAGTAAACGAAAAATTTCTGTAACCAAATTAGAAAGAAGTGAAACCTTTGATAATTCCCTGTCCTTTCCTGATTTAATGCAGGTGATGCCAGGAATTGCTATAAGGTTACTGGCTTCAGTCACCCTCCTGTACCCCCTTCCCATAGAACATCCAGAAATCTCTGCCTTCCTCTCTCCTTCCCATGCTCTCTCTCCCTCTCTGAAACTAATGTTTCAAAATAATTTAAATCACATGTAAAAAGACCTTCTGGTTTCAAGTTTCCTTTGGAGTAACCTATTAACTCTAATCACCTCTGATTCATAGTTTTGGGTGGCATTTACAGATTTCTACATGTATACAGAAAATCCATTGAAGATTTTATTAGTCCTGTCTAATAAAAACACATGCTTGAAATAAAACTGCTACTTTGTCTCGCCCATAAACTGTTTGTCTACAGAAGACAAATTGTTAGTAGAAGTTAGTGAAAGCAAAGGTTATATCTGAATCACTGGTACATCTTAAAAAACTCATAATCTTATCACAAAAGGGCAAAGGTTAGCAACAGTATCCTACTTTTTATACCATATGGACTTGTTTTCAGAGCAATTCTCTGACATAAATTATTTATAGGCATTAGTCTGTCATATCAGATTAATACATGCACTTATGAGTAGGTGGACATGATTGAACAAACTAACAGGATTTTTTCACTTCTAATTACCAGGAATCTATTAAAGAACTAATGAATAATAGTTTCACAAAAACATGAATCTGTGTCCACCAGTCAATTTATCATGCTGACTTAAAGGTTTCTCAATAGTGACCTAATAAAATGCTTACTCTTCACCTTCTGTAGGAAAGAAAGTCTCAAAATCAATACAATATTATATGTGTGAAATGTGTTAAGAATGAGATAGCTGAGAGATTTCAAAATGTAGTTGCCAATAGGGTATCACAATTACACCAATTTATTCTTAGTGAGGTTCCAGGGAACTGATATAATTTCAGGTAGGAGTCAGCAAATTCATGAGACATAAATAGAAACAGCTGTACCTTTTGATAATAACAACTGACAAACTTAAACTTCTAAAAACATCAGCCTTAAGTCAGACCCACAAATTGCAAAGACAGTATCCCAGAAACGAGTGCCTGAAAAGAAGTGATGAATCAGCAGGTGGAGAGCTGAGCCTGAACTTCCGACACGGTCCACAATAAAAGGGCTAATGCAATCCTTGTATGTATAAAGAGGGAACCAGTCCCCCTATGGGGGGAAAACTATGGGATTATGGAAATTAATTTATCCCCCATACAGCACAGGCCCTGTACGTTTTAGAGCGAGGCACAATGCTCTGGTGCACATTTTAGAAAAGATGGCAAAACAGTGGGGAGGGTAGAGGAAAGAACAACAAACCCAATTCAAAGAATGGAGAAAATGTTTTCATATACAGTTGGTGAGAAGTAAGAATTGAGGCTAGCTCTACAGCTTAGTTAAGATATACATTTGGGAGAGGAAAGACACAGATTTGGAGCTGTAAGAAAATGACTGTTTAACATCTATGAAATTAGGTATTAATTGGAAGGAGACCAGACTTCTCCCTCAAATGAAAAACTGATTTCAATGACCTGTATAGTTGTGCTCATATTACCTGACTGCCAGAGAGTGCAAATATAAATGATTGCCTGTTCCATACAAAATTTTAAGAGGAAGGCTTTAGACATCCCAGTCCCAGAATATCCTCCAGTGTGTACAACATATGGTTTCGGTGCAATAAGGACTAACTCAGAGCCACTGGAGTAAAGAAAAATGATAACACCAGATATAGGGCATACATTGTGCAAAGCCTGATCCAGGAGGCATGGTCAAAAAATAAGCACCATGATAGGTGCTGCAACCAGGATGGACATTCCTCAGCCTGTTTTCATCCCAGCTGTCTTTAGGCACTTAGTTGAGTTGCAAAACCAGTATGTAGGACGACCGCATCATCAAAAGAGCTTATTTTTCCTCCAGTGACTGTGCAATCACTGCTGAAGACTGAGTGGCCCCTTTCTGAGCAGACCCTGACTCAGATCCCTCAGGTGGTAAAGAAACTTGAGTGACACTAACAATGGCAGTGACAGCTCTTATGAGTACTAGAACTACAAGGCACCAGAGCAGGCACGTTGAATTTAAAGGTCAAAAGTAGGAATTAGTTGGGACGTAGGCACCTATGGCCATATGTGTACTATACATTTCAGCTCTGTGCAATAGTGAGCCCAGCTACTTCTGAGCAAAGTGACTCTCATTCTCAACTGGGCACAAGGCACTGGCGAGGTGCTCGCGAGGTGCCAGCAGCCCATCCATGGTTTGGCAGGGCTCTAAGCACAGAGAGGGTAATCAGTGCTCCCACCCGGCATGCCCGATGAGCCGGAGCAGCCGCACGAACACAGCCGTCCTGCTGCTGATTACAGCTCCCGGTCTCCCTGGTCTGTCTCAGGTGCTTCCCGACACCGCAGCACTGCTCCAGCTGTGGGCCTGCTGCTCGTGGGTGACAGGACTGAAGAAGGCGCCTGCATGGAAACGCCTGTCATGCTCTTTGGCCTGTGCAGAAGATGAACAAAGAATAGTCTCTAATTAAATTTCAGTATCCTGAGTGAAAGTACACTGGCTTCACAAAACCAGGGGAAGCAGAGTGGCATTTAAGAGTAAAATAATTAGCTAGCTTGGTTTGAAAAAAACAAGAAATTTTGGTACTTCTCAAGTATTCAGAAAGTTGGAATTTTTTGCTTAACAAGTGATATTAAGCCTAGTTATCTGCCTTCAACCCAGCAAAAATGCACTGACTTTAATGGTAGCTTTGCCTATGAAGGAACTGCAGGACTAGATCCATAAACATAAAATAAATTGTTGAGCCTATTACCTAGAGTTTGCAGTCATTAATTCCTTTAAGTTTTCCTAGTTCAAGCCCAATGACAGCAACACCTACAAATACCATTAAACTTAGTAGTTGGTCATTGCTTTCGTTACAATTCCTTTTTTTCTAAATTTTAGACTGCAGAAGGAACTTGGCATAAAATTTTCCAGCCTGGAAACAATTTTTATGCTTGCAGATTTTCAAAGGGATCTCTTTGGCCTCTTTTAAGTTACAGAAACATAAGAAACAAATAGTTAGCATTTAAGAAGGGACTTTTCTTCTCATTGTTGCCTTGATGCAACTTGTGTGTCAATGGAAATCCCTTAAAAGGTGTATCAGTATAGTCATTAACAGACCTAGGATTCCCTCATTTTTCACGGAGCACCTGTGTGTGTTTATAAGCAATGTACAGATATCAGTGAGGGGCCCGACCGGCAAAGACTGAGTCTGGATTCGATCATCCTGAGAGTTCAGTGGTTTTGGATCGAGAGCCTTAATCTGAGCCCATTTCTTGTAATGTATTTTAAAGGTGAAAGTGCTTTTCTTCTGCCAAGATGAGAATATAGGGCTGCAGGGATTTGCATTTCTCTTGCAGCTGTAGACATCACTAGCAAATATGGCCTCAGTTCTGGAAGCAGTTTAGCTCGAGTAGATCTCCACCGTGACATAGTGCTCCATTACAGCCAGTCTTCAGAGGCAGAGTGAGCCACGCCAGCTGCAGCATGAGGTCAGAGATGACCAGGAGAGCACACTGCAGTAACGCATCAGCATTGCCCTCCTGAATATCACTGCAGCGCGAGCCTTTGGTACTGGTGCCCTCAGCATCAGGGGCACCTTAATTTTTCATTGAGTTCTCCCCTTCCTGGATACCTCTTCCTCAGCTTTTCCTTAGCAGAATGCAACTCTGGTGAAGCTCAGCACTTGACCTGAACCTTGCAAACCCACTGCTTCTGAGTATCACAAAGCTGGGTGAAGTGTACTTGCACATTGCTGTCCTGATCAACCTGGGAGCTTGAGCAGGCAAAACCCACATTCTCAGAAATGTTTTCATATGAAAGCTTCAGAATGAAAGTTGATGGCAAAACCATCAACTTTCCATTTGAGGTAGCCACAGTTCCACTATACAATTTCCTATCTACTGCTGAATTCCAAGTTTTCTTGTTTTACCGTATCTTTCCCAAGAAAATTAGAAATTTATCACTTTTAAATGATACTAAGAAGTTAAGTGAACAGCTGTCCTGGAAAAAAAGTTATAGTTGATGAGGTAGGAAAAATTAGTTTCATGAAAGAAAAGCTTATCAGGGCCTCATTCTTATTACAACAAAGAAGGTCTTTCAATTCCAAAGGTTTTATTATCAGCAGAGGTACATACATTGCATAGAAATCTATATCTGCCTGTGCACAGATGCATACACTTTACACAAATGCATATACACACACTTCAAAAACTATACTTACTCATGTTTGCTCTGGAAAAATAGATACTCTATGAAGGTAGACTCATATGTAACATTGACTGAAGTTTGCTTTCCTCTTATTTAAAACCCAGGAAGCATGTGATGCAATATCCTACCGTCTCTGTGCTACATCTGACTAGCTCATATTGAATACAAGCTCTGTTAAGTTGAAAGGATTTCTGGTTTGTTTCAACTTGAAAGTGATTTAATATGAGGCCCAGAGAGAAAAATCTGTCTCAGTAATCAAATTATAACAAGTAAGGATTAAAAGTATTAAGAAGTTTAAGCAATCTTTTAGCTGCCCTGTGTTCTTGAGGTCATTTGAAGCTGGCTGTGGGAATAAGTAAAATAAAATAACAAGAGAGGAAAAAACAAAGTATTATAGAAGGGAATCAAAGAGCGTCCTTCAGGATTAGATTATGGTACAAGAAAAGGACTGAAACATTTTCCAGGATCCTTAATTCATTTTCCTTCGGGAAACATAATTTTAAAAGGGTATTTTAATACCAATCTTTCTTTTCTGTCCTTCGAAACTGGATATTCTAACACTTAAAATTTTAATGTTTTTATCTAAAAAAATGCAATAAATGCTGATAATGTCCATTAATTCACAAAATAAACCAGTATTTTAATACCAATCTTTCTTTTCTGTCCTTCTAAACTGGATATTCTAACACTTAAGATTTTAATGTTTTTATCTAAAAAAAATGCAATAAATGCTGATAATGCCCATTAATTCACAAAATAAACAGTGTTTCCCAAATAGACAATTTTGGGGACTGGGCATTCTGGTATTAGTTGTTTTTTATTTACTGTATGCATACATATATATATATATATATAAATAAAAGAGCATATTCAGCCTAAATCAGTTGTAGCAAATGCATTAACATCAAATAGCTTTACAGCAATTCGTGTAAGCGTCTCAATGCAAAAGACAGTCATTTTAGTCATTGTAGGTTATTTTAACAACCTTTACAAAGAGACAAAGTGAACCAACTCACTACCAAGGTACTGGTGGCATCTCCAATTCGATGCAGAAAAGGTTTGTGCTGATGCTACAAGGAGATATAAATTTTTCTTTTCTCTGTCTGAACTTGTTTTCCTTTCAATTAGTAGCATCTTTCCCAAGAGCTAAAATCACATAACGTCCCTACAAATGCCTGAGATGAATGCCACTAACTTCTTCCCCCAGCCTGCACCAGTGAAGGCAACTATGAAGTGGAAAAGGTGAGGACTTGCGATCACAATTAATTCCCTCAAATTAATTTGGTTGGGAAAAAAAAAAAAGAAACATTGAAAATTACTTTTACTTTATCCTGATATTCTGTTTCCAAGAAAATTTTTTAAGCAACTCATCCTGAATATTTATCTATGTGGTAAGTCCTGACAAATGCAGATGTATGGAAAACTGCTGTGCATGGCTGAGGTTTACTTTGGAGCAAGAGCTCAGGTCTAAATAATCCTGCTCAGAAAGCACTGTGCTCCCCACACACACCCACACCCACCGTTGCCCACCTCCCCATGCTGTCGTATGCTCTGCGGGAAACCCCCAAGGGACCAGCCAGACACCACCCTCGGACTGAAAAGTTACAGCCTGCATCTTGCCTGGTCAGAGGGAGAGGAAAGGAAAAATCAGGGCACGGAGCCCATTTATTTACATATAATTAAAGATTTTAATTAGGTTGTGATGGGGGAATTGTGGGCATCTGATCATAATTAGGTTTTTTCTAGCAAATGAAAACTTGTTTGCACGATTAAAAAAACCCCAAACTTAACCTAAATGAGGTAACACAAGCCAAAATGCACTGCACAAGCTGGTGTCCAGATTTGGTTGCTAAGCCTTCAAAAAGCAGCTGCCAATTACTATTAGATGGTCTTTGCATCAGAAGTTGTCTTCCCGAGAAAACAGTGAGTCCATGCAGTATTACACATATTTATTCGTGTGGAGCAGTGTTTTAAAAAAAGGGGGGTGGGTGAAATCTGCATTGGGTTGAGCGGACACCTCCAGACATGGCAAGAGTGTAAATGTTCTCGGCAGAGTCAGCCGCCTCACTGGTAGGCTGACCAGGGAGTATGCAGAGCAAATCATTCCCAAAGGTGGTGAGCTACGCTTACTTTTTTTTTTCCGCTGTAAAGTGAGAATATAACTAACTTAGCTTCTGACACATAAATCCAGCCAGCCACTTTCTTCCGCGGTGGCTTTAATTCCATTATCCATGTACTTTAAATCAAGCTATTACTGCCTGGGCAACTTCATTAAGAAAGTGTCCAAGGCACGGGGACTGAGGGACCTGGCACGGCTGTGACCAGCAAGCGTGGCTGGCTCCCGAACTCCCCGTGCAGCGAGGCAGAGGGTCCTGCTCCTCCTGGCCAGGGTGCTGCGGTGCCAGGCGGGTGCAGCAAGGGATGCGGGGAGAGGGGCTTCATAGCGAAATGTGAGGCAGGCATAGGTGAGGGTGCTGGTCTCCAGGAATTTAATTCATAACAAAATTATGGTGTACATATAGCATTCTATATATACATACACACACATACATTATATTTTTTATATCTGTATATGTATGTGTACACATTATATTTTGGTCAAGATATCCTGTAATTTTGGTCATGCTGTTGGACAAGAAATTTGTGAAAGCAGTGACAATTTTTTCCTCCGTAATTTCTGTCTTTTATACTCCTCCTTTCTGGGGGAGGGTCATAGTCCCAAAATCTGAAAATCACCAACCTGCACCAGACAGACCTTCAGTAAGTCATTTTTTATTGAAATATTGACCCATATGTTGCTCGGAGTTACAGAGATATCTATGCTTTATTTTGCTACCAAAGACATGGTGTTGACAGTATCTCTTTAAGTTTATTATGCTTGATTATGAAAATACTGTTACTTAATTAAAATCACATTTGTTTTTTACCTAAGCATTTTAGTTTCAGTAGCTGGGATGTTGGTATGTTCCCAGTGTGGAAAACAAAGTTCAGCAGAGACTGTTAATAATTTTTGAGTACATACATACACAAAGCCTCATGTGGATGTGTTCATCTAAAGCAATGAGAAGAGAGACCTCACCTACTTAGGTTGTATGTGACTGCCTAAATCTTACCTTGTTTTCTTATTGCTACCAGCCTGGATTCTCTTTGGGGAAGTCCTTGGTTGTGGAAGGCCTTGGGCCCATGCCTGATGGATTCAGGAAGAATTTGTCAGTGAGGGATATTTGATAAAAGTCTGATTGCACGTCTTTATTTGGCAATGATTTCAGGTGAGATTTTCATAAGCTAAGGGTGCTGTCTCTTGAAAGCTGACTAGGAGGTGTGGAGCTCCCTCATTGGAGAGGGAATCTCCTGGGAAGAGCTTTCAATGAGATCTTTTAAGGGATGTAGAGGAGAGGAGACTATGTGACTTTCTAAACATACCTGGGGCATACCCTACAGCTCTTCATTCAGGCAGTACCAGTGATTTCAGGGAAACCACTTTGGAGAGCCAGGGGTTTGGTTTCCTCGAGTTACCCAGTGCACAGATAGCAAGGGAGAGAAAACAAACTCGTGCTGTCTCCTTGGTGCCTGCCTGCTAAGACTTTAGCTGTAGGATGAAAACAGACAGGACAGGATAGTAAAGACATGCAAGAAAGCATGGGTACAGCAAGGGAAGTGAATCTCTTCAGAGGAGTAATCTGCCTCTCGGTCAGAAGTACTATCTCCATGGTGACTTGGATCTAGTCAGCAGCAAAATAGGTCCATAAAGCAGTAAGAGAGGTCCAGATCATGCAGTGATGAGAGGGTGTAAACCCAAGGCATCTCCAGGAACAGAACAGACTTCAACTGTTGAGCCATAGTAAGGACTCAGCCATGACCAGAGCTACTGGTCACTGGCAAGGATAAAACCAGTTAGCCTTAAACACGGGGTCTGGCTTAAGAACAAATTAAGGAATCCATGTAAGCCTTTAAAAACAGCAATATATTTGCCCACCACCAGGTTTCTGGACTTTACTTTGTTTTGGGGCTAGTGGGCTAGTGCTTGTGAGGTTATGTCTGTGAAACATTGCAAGGTAGCACAGAAGTGAAATACGAAGAGAGGATTTTCGTATGTTCTGCAGTCTACCATCAGAAGAAAAAATACTCAATAGGTGTCTGCTAGAGACATTTGATTCCTTTCTTTTTTTATTCCAATAACTATCACGTCCTCTACATCCCATCTGACCAGAGGAAGGTACAAACTGCGTACCCAGAGATTTTAACACACCTGTCGCCACCTTCAATATGACTGCAACCGCAGAAGTATAAAGCACCGCATTTTAAACTGAAGCGTTCCTCTCAGTAGAGAAATCTTTTCCCAGCCTATGACTGTGACATGCAAAGTTAAATTAAGATTAGAACAAAATCTGGGAGGATGATTTAAAATGAGAATCAAAAGGTTATAAAGCTAAATGCTTTTTCAGAGCCAGTGGTTGTCATAGGAACCACTTGAACAACCTTTTTTCTTGGAAACAAACACTTATTAAAGTGGGCCTCAATGATACAGTAAATACATGAATTTATTACTATTTGCAGTCAGAGCTGGGTGAAGAAATCCAGGAAACACTATTTCAGAATTTGTTTTCCTTCTCAAACCAAAGGTCCAATGATACAAAGTCATTCAAGCGACCAAGGAGCCGGAGATGCATGTTTATTGTCTGGTTTGGGCCATCCCTTGGGGCCATCCCTGGGGCCCTGAGGCTGCAGCTAAGCAACCAGCTTCATCTGGGTCAAACTCAAAGGCATGGATAGCCCACATTAGGCTATCATGTTGTGAAGTATGACATGATGTACAGCTGGCATGGAAAATTTTATTTAAAGAAACGCAGTTTCAAATTAGTCTCATTTTTCTGTACTAATTAGGTTGGGGTTTTTTGTTTGCAGCCAGGCTGTGTGAGTTAAAATTCCCCTTGCACAAAATGCAAGCTGCATTCTCTCCAGGCTTTAGCTGTATGGGACAAACCAACACCCTGTTAAACAAGATAACATTAAAATTATACAGAAAGTATTCCAAGGTGAGTGGTTTGGGTATGTTAAACCATCCACTTGAGCTGCCATGGGCATATACAGTTTGAACTTTCAACATATCAGGTGCTTTGGATGACTGGAAAAAAAAGGATGTACAGAATCAGGACAAATTTGTCCAATAAAGACGCATGCAAATAGCAAATTCTTGACTGCATGGGAAAACACGGTCAAGTTAAGTCATGTGAAGTCCTAATTTAGGTTCTAAAACTAAAAAATTGAGAAATCTTAAAACCTTCTTTTAAAGTCCCTTTTAAAGATGAAAAATCTTTTAAAATATTTTTAAAAAAATTAAAAAAGGTGCTTGTAACATTCACCCTTTCTTTATTAAGCAGCGGTACTTAATCATAACTTTGGATATAGACATTCAGCATCTACCTTAGACCAACGTGGATAAAGAAAACAAAGGCAACTCTGATTAAATCCAGTCATAAAAGGAAGGATCAAATGTTGAACTCCCAGCCATATGTATTGCTGATGTAAACACATACAAGTGACATCAGGTCTAAAAAAGACAGTATCCTCATTGCAAATAACAACCCCAAAACAACTGTAGTGCCAGGTAGGAGGTTTTGGACATTTGACCTCATACAACTCTTCTCTTACTACCTATTTTTGCAAAAGACCCTTTTCTTCAGTAAAATAGAGATGGACACAGCTGCACATCAAGCTTACAGCCAGAGTTGCAAGGTTAGTGAAGGTAAGAGAAACTCCCACATGTTCAAGGTTGGTATTAGGAGGAAGGAGATCTGAGCATCTCTCCTATATCCCGGTGACTGTAAAAATAGAGGAATGGTGTTGGAAGCAAGACCTGGAACCCCAGTCTTCCTGCTAAAAACTGATTTTTTCCTTCGCTAGGCTACATGTCAGATTTCTGCCTATATGCCTTTATGTTCTCTCTCAGATGGAATAAATTCTCTGTGCTGGGATGCTACTCCACAAAAAATTGATGAAGACTGTCTCAGCTTCAGGAACCCCATTCCTTCCCCTAAAGGCTGGTTTGAGGGTTGTCCTGTGTTGACACAGGTTGGGAATGCAGACTAGTATTCCCTTAGGAGCTTGGTCAGGAGGCAACTGAGTTAGTATTTCACACCAGGGCAACCGAGTAGGAACTATTTTTGTGGGAGAGGGGAAAACGGAGCATTGTGGACATAAAGTGTCAACAATAACTTAATTGTCTGAAGATCCCAACTTTGGGAAGTGTTTAGTTTTCTCAACAACACCTACCAAGCTAAGCCTCTCTGGAAGACAGATAGAAAACACGTTGGCTGCATCTATACTACTAAATGAAATGAGCGTGGGACTGTTTTCTGTCACTGAGTCCAACTGGCATGGAGCAGCATACACCCATACTGCTAAATTCTCATCTTCCAAAACATGCTGGCGGCAGCCAAATTGCCTGTGATCTCTGAATGACCTTTGGCCTCTGGAAATCCTTACTGTACTCAGCAATTAGGACCAGAGGAAATGGCCTCAAGTTGTGTCAAGGGAGGTTTCAATGGGGTATTAGGAAAAATTTCTTTACTGAAAGAGTGGTCAAGCATTGGAACAGGCTGCTCAAAGAGGTGGTGGAGTCCCCACCCTTGGAGGTTTTCAAAAAACACGTAGAAGTGGCAGCACTTCGGGACATGGTTTAGTAGGCATGGTGGTGTTGGGTTGACAATTGGACTTGATGACCTTGGAGGTCTTTTCCAACCTCAATGATTCTATCATTCTATTCTATGAATTGTTTGGGATAGTGCTAGCTGGTTCAGGTCAAAGCCATACTAGGAACACTTCTAACAATTTAACGGTTAGATGACTGAGTTATCATGTCCAGGAACATTTCCCAACACAGTCTAATTATTAATACATATCACATCATTTTAACTCTTCCCCAAACAGGCACAGATTTGAGTTGGGAGTTAAACAGACTAACTGTCAGGACTTGGGTAGTTCTGGAAATGTAGACAATAAAATTCAATTAAATTTTCAGTTTGCAAGATAGAAATTTGGATTTTGACATCCAGACTTCACCTAAGACTTCACTTAGGTATATGGTGCTAACATGTTTTGATCTGACTCTATAGTTTTAATGTAGCAAGTGTGTTCAGAATGACCAAATAAAAGCTTCTAGGCTCACTTCACTTCGTACACAGCACAATTTCCCCTCTCATGAAGCAATCAGCCATACAGATGTTTCTCAGCTGCATGAAACACAATATAAAATTTCTGCAGGAAACCAGAATTTGTTCTGGTTTTTCACTCCGCATAAATTTTTCTACACAGCTCTATTTAGGACAAAGTTCTAGTTTAAAGTATCTATTTCCCATTTATTGTTGGTTTGTGATATTATCATCTATAACTCTTTGCAATTCCTTTCACTATTTATTCAGCTTTTAAATGTCTGAAAAAGAAAACTTGCGTTAAACTTGAGCCTGAATCATGATCTGCTAAAAAGGACTCCAAATAAAATTTGCTAGATTTCTGATGGAAACATGAATCTACTGTTGCATTGCCCACTGAGGATTCAGAAGTATAGAGCCTTAGGCTAGGTGGCGAATGTGTTATAAAAACAAAAGTAGCTGATGCATGAATATGTCATGTTAAGTTTTCAGTCTTCGGTTGAACAGCACAGGGAGTCCTCCTACGTACCATAGGGAAGGAATATAATACCTAATACCTCCCTTTGGGGAACTACAGTAGAGAAAAGCTGGTCCCTTCTTATCACAGCTCTTCTTCAGGACATGCCTTGTTGCTTTGCTGGTGGACACGGAAACTCTCCAGCTCAGTTCGCTCACTGACTGACTTACTGGCCATATGAAGTAGGTTGTGAGATTTACTACACTGTGAGACAGTGCAGACTCTGGGGTACAAATTACTTATTTTCCTCCATTTCTAAGACTTGTGTAGTCTCTAAAATGTGTGCTATACATAGAAATAAAAAAGCCATGGGATTTTAAAGAAGATAAGAAAGTACTGGACTGAACAGGCCGAGTCCTTGTTGCACAAAACAATGGGCCAAAAGACATCTTGATGCCTGAAGCAGAAACAAACTAAGCCCAAGCATCTCCACTGACACCACGGAAAGTGACAGGGAAGGCAGGACGGAGCTGAGGCACCCTGGATGGAGGCAATCAGTGAAAGAAAGGAAAAAGTTGAGACTGGCAATCTTTCCCCTCAGAATATATCATAATTATATAAACCACAAATGGAAGCTTCTGAAGTTTGTGCCTCACCTTTTTCCAGTGCTGCAAACAGCAGTAGATTGTGTACTTTCTTAATTCAAAGGATAAACCTGATTGCTTCAGCATTCAATGCACAATAATAAAAAATAACTAGCATCTCTCTTCCACTTAGAGAAAAGTCAGCATCTGTAGACTCTTTTGTACAGCTGAAGTAAAATCAACTTGGCAGGAGCCATGGGATAAATTAGAACTTAGAAAAGAATCCAGATCTTCAAATTAGAGCTAGTCAGGATTTTTTTTTTTTTTGACAAGACAATTTTTATGTGCACACATTGAAACATGCTGCTTTAGTTAAATCTAAGTTTTCAGCAGAAACATCACGATTTGAACTATGTTTTTAGTGGAAGAAAGAAAGATTATCACCTGTTGAACAGTATTCCAAGTACGGATAAAGCAGGAGAGGTACACCTAACTTCAGAATAGCCAAAGCATTTGACAGGGTGTATGAAAGATCTAATTCATGTTCCTGGCCAGAAACAGGAAAAACTGAGTTTCTACATCTCACGTGCATGCCCTAATTCCTGGTCTAGCCTACATTCTCTGTTCTCTTACTCTCCATGAACCATTTCAAAAAGTTTCTGGATTTTTCTTGGGGTAGAGGAGGGACTTTTTATCTATATACTTTTTGCAAGATGAAAAAACCTTTTTCCTACCCAGCTCTACTTCTGATCTCTACTTTTGCACCCGCTATACTGAACATGGCTACAACTGTCAGGAAAGCAACTCTTGAGACCACAGAGGCAAATCATTGCTGTGGCCAAGAGCTGATCAGTGCAGGAGAGAAAGTGAGTAATCAGGAAGATCTGATTACCACTCTTTGATTCTCCGCCAGCACTGGCCACAAAGGCAGCCTGCGTTAAAGCAACCCTCAGGCTGGTCTAACCTATGCCAGATGACAATGGTCTTAGCATGGCAAACTGCCAGCTGGAGTTATCTGGAGCACAGTAGCGCTCCGGTCTCATCCCCTCCAGCCTCTGGCATTACTATTGTATAGGCTGGGACTGGCAAGACTTGGAGCCATGCCAATCTAATGTCTACTAAAAACTTTGCTGGGAAATTTTCACTTGGTCAGATACAATTGAATTCCTGAGGCACGGAGAGGCCAGCATAGGGAACTGAATCTGTCCCAGTGTATTTTTGGTCTATCTTCTTGTTAACTCATCAGTTAAGAAAATCTCAGCTGAAAAGAGACCTGTGGTGTCACATTGTGGTGATCCCACAACTTTATGGTATGCTTTGCACTAGAACTCAAAGTCACTGACATATCTCAAAGTGAGAGGTCACATCAAGAAGAGAATCAGCCAAGAAATCTGACAAGATACAGCTTGCTTGGCACTGATGGAGCCAAGAGTCGCAAAAAAGGCTGTTTCTGAAGACTAAAAGATAGCAATGCTGCTGGTGATAACCACCATCTCTTACACAACTGCTGCCATGGTTACAGAAAGTCCTGTTCAGAGACAACATAGCAGAAGAAAACAGGGACTTAAATCAAGCTTTTATAAACATGTGCGCATGTGTGTGTCTTTATAAAACAACACAGTAAAAGTCTTTTACCCAACTAATACCACTCAAAAAAAATTGTTAATATAATAAATTTTCACAAAAAAATCCCTTCTATTTCTAGTCAGTATAAATGGGCAGTTCAGAAAAGAAGGCAGCAGAACTATAAACTAAATGAACTTAGCACACAGTTGCTAAAAGTGTTTTCCTTGGGAGGAGATATACCTTTGATTACTGAGCTTATCCTCTATGATCTCAGTAATGAGCATCAAAACTTTGTCCAGGAGATGTAGCAGGGAACTGCTCATCAGAACCCTATGGCTCTGCTTCCCTCAGGCAAACTGCTTAGCATCCAGGCACTCCAGCATACTGCTGGAGATCACTTGCTTAATTTCCTAGACCAAAACCTTCATTGAATAGTCTAATACTGGATGGTCAGCAGCAACAAATCCCACATCTACCACAAAAAACCACACTGAAACTCATTGAGTAATCAAAGGCAAAATAATTCATGTGCTCTCTGTACATTTAGGTCATAGGAATATTAGGCAACAATTTCTAGCTGGGTAAGAATAAGAAAATCCTAGATAGATATCATAGAACCACAGAATCATAGAATCATTCACTTGGAAAAGACCTTTAAGATCATAGAGCCCAACCATACCTGTCTATTACTAAGACATATCTCTAAGCACCTTGTCTACCCATCTTTTAAATACCTCCAGGGATGGGGAGTCAACTACTTCCCTGCGCAGCCCGTTCCAGTGCCTGATAACCCTTTCAGTGAAGAAATTTTTCCTACTGTTTAATCTAAACCTCCCCTGGCACAACTTAAGGCCATTTCATCTTGTCCTATCGTCCGTTACCTGGGAGAAGAGACCAACACCCACCTCACTACAACATTTGTAACATATTAAGCATGTAACATATTAAGCATTTATGAGGACTCAACTTTTCTGTAAAACAGAGCTTATGCTTTCCAGTCAGACACAGAGAAAGTGAGACATGCATATGCAGCAACTACATGCAAAGGACTGGGAATAAATGAAATTTCCACCATTTTACGCCTTTATAAGCAGATGAAAAAATAGAATCCAGATCTTTATTGCAGCAGACAAACACCTTAATAATGCAAATGTGCTTTTGCTTTTGGCAGCCCATTCCAACTTCTGTGAAGACTGGGACTTGTAGACAACCACTGCTCAAGCCTGATTCATTTCCAGAGCAGCTTCACATAATGTACTGACCTGACAGTGATCTTCTGGAAACAGGACTACAGGCTGAGGTAAATTAAGGTTATCATAAGCCATACAGAAGAATAATGGATTGGAGTTCCACAGGAATATACTGGTATGCCATTTTTTATAATAGCTTGCCTTTACAGTCTAAATACACTGGGGTTTGGAGTTTGGTTTGGGGTTTGGGGTTTTTTTGCATTTGTTTCTCTTAAAACTTGGGAAATCTGAAAAAAAAACCCCCAAAAAACCAACCAGACAAATCTGCTCATAAAAGCCCACATGGGCTTTACAGCAGAGCTGGCATCGTTGATTGCTTGGCATGAACCTCTGCTACCTGAAGTAACTGGAAGTGAATGGAGTAACTAGGAAAAACAGAAGGCTGCTATATTCTGTGTGAATCAGGCTCTAGACATGAATGAGAAGCATGCTTTGCATTCAGCAAATATTCTTGAGATTTAATGACACAGTGTAGTAACAGAATTGACTAAATGCTGGACCTGCATGGAGAGCACTGGCATCACCCAGCCTTGGGCAGCTAGCCCGGTCAGCAGGTCGCTCTTGAGTCAATGAAGGGAGTTAGACCCAGAGGTTGGGTCAAAAATAGGAAAGGGCCTTGAGAGATCATCTAGCTTATTCCTTGTCCTAAAACAAGATCAGCCATTACTTGTGCCTTCCTGATAGACAGTCTAACCTGTCCTTGTAAGCTGCTAATTCTATGAAAGCTTCACAACCTCCCAAGGCAACCTAACAGTTCATCATTCTTAGTGTTAAAAGGTTTTCCAAATCCTTACCTTTATTGTTGTCACTCCAATTCAAGTCCTTTTTTTAATCATCATTTTGGTCCTATGCACAGTGGACAAAGGCAATTCAGAACAAGAGTCTAAGAACAGAGAGTTTACAGTGACCTGATTTGCATTGTGGCCAGCTCAGATCAATGCCTAGCCATAGAGATAGACCTAATCAGTTGGATTAGGCAATTGGCAGTTGGACTAGATGATTTTTGTGGGCTCCTTCCAACTGGAACGATTCTATTCTATTCTGTTCCGTTCCATTCTGTTCTTTTCTAATTGTTTTTAAAAAGCCATTTTTCCCTTTAGGATAGAGCTGGTTGCTTGTCATGGCAAGAATGAGAATAAACTATTTTTTTCAACAGTGAAATATATAAACCCCATGGCCAACTGAAAAGTAAAGAGCAGAGGGAAGTGGAAAAGGAAAGAAAAGCCAGTGGCACACAATGTTTTAATTAATAATAGATTGCTGGAACTGCGAAATCATGAGAAAAGTCAATATCCTTTACCTCATAATAAAAGTGGTTTTAAAACCTTTTAATATTATTAAACTAACAGTTTCAAACACTTTAAAGTTCTATTCCCCACTAGGCTGGAGATGTGAAAACTCACAGAGGAGTCTCCTTCAATAGCAAGCTGGCTGATGTGACGAAGAACGTGGCTCTCTTTTTTAATTCTTGAGTTATGTTTTTAGATGTGTTTTCTTTAATAGAAATCACGGGTAATGAGACACATATAGCCTTGGGGAGAATTTACTCGCTTACTTCAGCAGGCGTACTTTCTTGTTTGACTGAAATATACTAACTGTGGCCAAAATGGTCTCAATACGTCCCGCAAAAATGGAAAATATTTCATGAATAATGGCATGCAGGGACCACTACCTCACAGGCTTTGAGGAAAATCTTGGTGGTCTTCTCACTTGGGCAGAGGAGATTCAGGGCCAAATCTTTGGAGAGGCTGCACTGTTATTTAACACGAAACCCAGGAAAGGAACAAAAGGTGGTACCATCTAACTGTGGTAGCAGTGTAAAATCCAAGTGTCTGAAGGCCTTCCGTGCCAAATCAATAAAATACTATTATACCTTTAATCTGATTGTCAAAATATAATTAAAGGGACTTTACATTCCCAAAGCACTTGAAATAACCATAGTTTTCTTAATGTTCATATCTCACCCTCATCACCAGTTCCCCCCACAATAGAAAAGTTAACAATTTATTTATTCTGATGATGTTTTATAAGGTCAACTTTTCCTTTATTTAGCTTTTCTTGTGGGAAAAAAAAAATGAGATCATATCACTAGCTTTTGGTAAGTTTAAGACTTGCTCTGATCTCATTCTTTTACACAGTGGCTGTCCTGTATGATGTCTAGACTGTTAAGTGATGTTTAGACTGTTAAACAGTCCAAATACTGCTAAAATTCATGAGGGCCGTCCACTTCTGTTATGAAGAGAGACAAAGGCTTTTATATCTGTATTCCAAAAGTCCCTTTTTCTACTCATAAAGTAACATTAATTTTTCAGAGATCACCTTTTCCTTTGGTTACCATTAGGAAACAAAAAGTGTCATTTCACTGGGCAAAAGAGAAAAACATGCATTCAAGTAACAGCTCATGAATACACTGCTAAAAATAAGTCTTCTACTTGTTTTTCAGTTGAGGACAATTTCATGGTATAGAAATACTTTTTAGAGTTTTCTCTTCTCACCGGGGAACTGATTTATTGACAACCAATTAGTGCTTCCAGATAAATTTCTTGTGTTTCCAGCAATATTTCTGCCTCACTTATTTTTTAACTATTTAGTTTTATGCTCTCATAGACTTGTGGAAATTAGTTATTGTAAAAGCTATTTCTTCACTTTTTCCATCTTGCAGGTCAGAGCCAGATTCTTCCTTATTTTATGGTTTAGAGAGCTTTGTTCAGGCTCTTTTTAAATATCCCAAAGGATGGGTATTCTACCACTTTTCTTGGAAAACTTTCTACAGCTTAATAGACTTCATTATTAGCAAAAAAAATCCCGTAAATCAGACTCATTTTCCTATGCTATATTTAAATCTGTTATTCTTCTTAGTTACAGTGTCCTGGACCACTCTGCACAATCCCACATCCTTCCTTTCTTTTTAACATCTTTCAAAATTCTTGGCTTAGGTTCCTGCCCTAATAACTGTTCTTACCTGTTCCTTGGGGCAAACCCTTTCCTTGGCAGGAGACACACAGGTAATGCTGGGTACATCCCATTTACAGACATTTGACAACTCTTAACTGCAGCTAATTTTTTTAAAGCTAGATGACATCATCCTATATTACACTGTGGAAACTGGGTACAGACAGACCCAAAAATTCAGGTTTGCAGAATGCTTACCTAGCAAAATGTGCTTTATCTGTGTTTACTTCTGCTAAGATGCCCATGTTTGTTCAACCAGACTGTAAAAACTCTGATAAAAAAGCCGAGAGGTGCTACTTTTCCCTACTCTTCCTCTCGGGATCTTTGTCTGTGAAAGCACAAAACTGAACATCGTGAAGAGGACAGCTAAGCATGACTTTGTTCCTGTTCATGATGTGCTTTTGCAATGTTTGAATAGCTGCTGTCTAAAGCCACCAGCAGTGCTGCCACTGAGCAGCCAGAGAGCTGGTTAAACCACAACACAAGGACAATGTATTACTGAAAATGCCACCCATCTTCTAAAACTTGATTACCCTCATTGTAGATATGCATAACAACCAAATACACTCACTAGCTAATGAGAACAAATACATTTGAAAAGATCTCTAGTGAACTAGCAAACAAAATTTTAATAGGAAGTGGAAAAAAGATGAAATCACAAGTTTATAGGGTATAAATAATTTCTAAGAGAATCAGATTTCTATACAGTCTTCCCATTCCACATATCTTAAGAGGTTTAGCCATGTTCTCTGAGAAAGCACTACATTTTGTCCAGCTTTTCCTCAGATCAAAATTACTTTTTTCTGTCTTCCTGAGCTTGAAAAAACCTCCAAGACAAATGGTGATACCAACTCTTTTTTTCTCACAAATGCTGTTTGAGCAAATGAGATAAATATGCTGCTCATAAGCGTAACTGTGGGGAAAGCCTTGCGATAAGACTCCATAGAACATTATTGCATATTCATGTAACTAGGACTCTACCCAACACTTATCATGGTGTTTTTCCTATAAATCACAAAATCCTCAAGTGAGGATGATGACTGTATACATACAGCATTTGTATGGAAAAACTGAGCAAGAAAGTACTATAATAATCTGGAAACAATTCCTCAATGTGCTGTTCCTTCCAATAACACCACTTGTCTACAGCGCACTGTGGCAAAGATTGCAGATTATTAAACATTTGGCTTACTGCATAGTTTTAAAACAAGTAGTTCTCTGGGATTATAAAATAGTAGTACAAACTGGAGGTAATAATGGACATAAAGTTTCACTTGGTTAATCAAGTACTTGGCTACTTGCTTTTTTGCTGGGATAGCAAACTTTCACAGTTTATTAATTTATCCAAGGGTAGCTGCAGAGTTTGTAATGCATTTCTGCTGAGGAGATTAAATACTCTGGAAGTTTAAGTGTTTAGGTTCAGATCTTCAACGCCGCATGGGTGTCCGCATTCCTG
>NW_009260616.1:7274234-7297227 GCF_000687185.1 Egretta garzetta | reverse complement strand
CTACATTTAGGCATCTTTGATGTGCTTCAGCTACTTAACTGCCACTTAATCCAGGGAGGATCTACATTTCTGCTCATCTGTATATGTGAAGATGAGCCACAGCTGGTGAACTGCTTGAAGCCCCTGCCATGCTCCAAGTGGAACAGGAACTTGGTCCCAGGCTGCCTGGTCCCAGCTGAGAGCCCTAACTCTTTGGGTAATGGCCACTGAAGAGCAGATCTTTCTCAGTCTCTCCTGATAAATCTGTTCCATTTGTAGAAACACTTTCCCTGAGGAGAGGGATTGAATTCTGGTTCCACGCTACCAATACACAGTTTTTCTCATTTTTCACAGACAGGAAAATTACCTTTCTGCATGTCCAGCTACAAGAGAGGATAAAAATTTCCTGGAGCAAGATTCCTGCTTCTGTCCCCTCCATCCTTCTCCTGGCAACTCAGGAAACTCCCTGCTTGTTTCTCAGGATCACTTCCTTGAGTGCCTAACTGCACCACAACAAAGACTAAAAAGCCTGGACACCTAACCCGGGCCTGAAACTTCCAAAACATGTAATGGCATTTAAGAGGTAGGTGATCTTCCACTAAAGCACTGAGTCTCCTAGGTACCTTAAAGACTTGTCATAAACTCCCAAACCCTTTAAATTCAAAGACAAAACCCTTTCAATATCTTTGAAAGCTACAGTATCTTTGAAAGAGAGATGAGCAGCATGCCACTTACTTAAATATTTAGTTTTTAAGGCAGTCTCTGAAAATACATTAAAGAAAGATCAGTGGAGAGACTTGTCATGGCTCACCGTGCAGATCACAACACTGCCTGGCATTTACCATCAGACACACATTTGTAAATTCCTTTGGTAAAAGGAGTGGTAGTGACTGCACCTTTCACTATTTCCTGCTTTTGGCAGAGTCCTTTTGTCAAATCCCTTATTGTCAAGGGCAAACTGTGATCTTTTTGAATTTACTGGCGGAACTCCTACAGCTCCAGAGCAGCGGACAAGAACTTCACTGGCTCAGGGTCTGTAGTGCTGAGTAAGCGAGCACGCTGCCACAGGCAACGTCATGCTTTCCTCTCCCTCTAAATCCAGGCCATAAAAGCAAGAGCCATAGGTTTTAAACATTTAAACATTTTGTTTGTTTGTTTCTTACAGCCATAAGGAACTTGCAGAGCGCCTAAACTGGCTGGAAACATAAACAAGAGACCATTGCTCCTTTGAGACTAAAAGGAAGACTTTCCCAACATCCCAAAGGGATGGTCCTGATAGTATTTGAGCAAGCTCCTGCACATGACCAGAAATGAGGACAACAGGCACATCACTGGCTGCTTTTTGCTCCCTCATATCTTATGGAAAAAACAGACCACATTTTGTATCTGAACATATTTGCATACAGTTTGTCTTGGTTTATTCATCCAAGTTAAAAAAAAAAAAAGAATCAAATTCCAGGTTTGTGCTGTAGTCATGCGTTCACATGTCATGTCCACCTCATTTCTGTGAGGGGCAGTTGGGACCTATTCTTCTCTTGAAATCTATAGCTTGTAAGCATTTAAATGAATGGTTAGCCAGAATTCTCAAGCAAAATAATTATTTGCTTTCTGAAATAGGGAGTTTGGTATTTTTATAGGTGGGTACTTATAGCATTGCACTGTGACTACTGATTTGGATATCTGAAGAGCTGTCAGTAATGCTATTATACAAAAGTATAATATACTTTCACTATATACCTTTCATCTCTCTATTATTGCCATTCCATCTAATTTTACTCTGTTTAATTCTTCAGAATTTGTAGTCACTAATGTTCAGTTCCTTCTTTAGTATTAGGAAAAGAAGGAAGACGTTACAAAACAGTCCTCTTTATCTTGTGGGTATTACTCAACTCTATGTACTCACCTGGAAGTAGGTTCTAAACACTTGCAAATAATTCTACCAGCTCAAAAGGTTCACATACAGTAATATCACGTAAGTTTGTCTTTCAGCAGAGTATGCCCTATTTTTAAACAGTGGAAGTTATCAGACAAAAAAATATTTTGATCGAGAAGACAAGACCTGAATCACTTCACACATTACTTTAGGAGTCAAACTCTTAGAAATGAAACTATAAGAATATCACAAAGATAATTTAGAAGAAAGTATAAATTAGTATTTGATATGGGATATCTTATCTAACTGTTAATTAGACAAATCATCTCCTCTGTCTTTCTTTTCTTCCTTTTTCACAAGGTGACCTCTTTCTGCAGGAAAGATAACTCCGTTTCAGTCCTGCTCCGATACTACCTTTACCAAAGCAGAAGGGTGGAGCCTTGCTTTCACAGGCTGCAAAGAAACAGAATTTCTTACTTTTTTTTTTCCTAAGCAATCTGTAATTCTTTCCTTGGTCTCACCATGACTACAACCTTTATAAACATACCATAAAATTAACTGAAGTAATTCAGGGGCTTGTTTCCCAAACTTACTGGATGGCCATTAATCATATTCTGCTTGATGGTAGCTGTGAGACTGTTCCCACACAGTGTTACTCAGAAATTGGTGGTAGCACAATTAATTCCATCATTATAGAACATTTTATTCTATGTACAGAGAACTTAAGAGCTCCTTGTGTGGCCCAATCATCATCTTTTGTGTCACCACAAAAATCAGTTCAGCAACTATTTACAGTCACTATTTTTAGTTATCACTGAAAGAAGCTTTTTTAATCATGAGTTATAATACTGTGGCATGGGTTTAGCTCATTTGCAGAGTCTCCATGCTTTTCCATAGCTGGAGGACTGGATAGGATAGAAAGTCATAAGCCTCAGGACTAAAAAGGACTCAGCCTCTCTTGCAAAAAGTTGACAACTCCTAGCACTGCCCAGATCAGACAATTCAAAGACAGGAATTGCTTTATCTGTCCTTATGTGTGGGTGTGTATGGTGAAGGGTCTATCACCACGAAGGCTAGAGACTTTTCAGCTACTACACAGCGATGCACAGCACAACACCCAAACTATCTCTCCAAAAGGTAATTCGTGCACCAATACAAACAATATAAAATTAGCACAGGACTCTGCTATGATTCAGGACTTCGCTATGATTCATTTACTGTGCTTTTGCCACTGTAGATTCGTGGGTTTCAGCAGCAGTGCTAGCTGAAGTAGCTCTTCTCCAGTTTCTTTCCTAACCCTAAAAGTTCTCTGCACAGACTACAGCAGATCAGATATCTGGTCAGATTCAAAACAAATTAAAAAGAGGGAACTTCCCAAATAGGCATGAAACCTATGGTTTAGCAGAGCTAACACGCTGTCCAAGTGCACCTCTCCATGGCATTGCATTATCCTGCCAGGATATCCTACCCGGTTTCCTCATTTGTGGGATGGCAGGGGGTGTTCTGGCCTCTGATATAATCAAAGTAATAGCTGTGGCAACAAGAAACCATACTGATATTTTTTTGTTGTTGTTCCAAGCCTATACCCTGAAGATTAGTAATTCAGCTGAAGAGACCAGGTGCTTTGTTCAGTGGAACACCAAGCAGAGAAATCTTGACATTTCAAATTATGTACGACTCAGCTTTTTAAAAATGGGGGTGGGGTGTGTGTAATTTTTTTTTTCCCCTCCTGGAAGTCCATAAAAGTGCTCATGTAGAAGAATTTCCCACATTTTATTCTCCAATTGAAAAATAATTCATCAGCTAATCTTTACTGCACGTAAAACTGAATCCTATTTGGCCCAGTTTGGTTTCTGTTGTAGAGGGAAAAGGCTATCATTTTACTCGTCTAAAGCAAGCTATAACTAGATGAGTAAAATGTGTGGAGGAAAAAGCAGCTTAAATACTAGCATGCTGATGAAATGATATCATCAGGATGAAATGATTATGTGGTCTCATTGAATAGGTGCGCACCCAGCCACTATGACTCTTGCCGTTTCCTTAAATTGACCCAAAAGGCTCACATTGTTATGTCTGCGCTAATCTGCGTGATCCTCCCTTGCATGCTGACTTTGCAAGGACAGCTGTATTTCTGCAATCAGTTGAAATGCTTCTTTTGAAAATGTGGTTATTCAATACATGGTTTTTAATGAGGTATTACTATAAGGGCTGTACTGTGTAGTCCCCCTAAGGATAAACTTACTCCAGATGAAAAGGATCATCTGGTTTAAAATGGTTAAAGTTGAATTTTTTTCTGATTTACTTTCAGCTAAGTATAACAGGAGATAAGATACTTGCCCTTTTTAAAACAGGGCCTAACCTTGCAGTCTGCATAGTCTGACTGCAAGAGTTACATTTAGCTGAAAAATATGTATTTGTGAACTGTGCCCACAAATTCCAGAAAGGTAGACTGGAAATTAGAACTGAAATGTTTGGAGATCCCTCACCCAATCAAGACCCCAAAAATCCTACTGTTGACTCATACCATATCTATCAGCCCCATTAACGTCTGGAATATGTGACTGAAAATATCAAGGGAAAGAATCTCCTTATAAGATTTCTGTTCAGAAAGCCCATCATAATGGTATAACGATGTGTCTGCTTTTGTCGTGAAGCAAAACTGATAATTTTCATCAAATGAAAAATAATGTTCAAGGGGAAAATAACCCTCTTATCCAATTTATTATTCTTATAATGAATCAAAAACATTTTTAAATTTTGTACAAAAATTGAGGCAGAGTTACTCCTCATCACCTACTCCCTGCTCCACACTTGTTCCTCCCTCCCCTGAACTTACATAAAACCTATACATTAACTATGACACCAGCCTGCTCTTTTTGAGCTTTCCTGCTCCTAAACTTCCTACTCCCTGCTCCACACTTGTTCCTCCCTCCCTTGAACTTACATAAAACCTATGACATTAACTATGACACCAGCCTGCTCTTTTTGTGCTTTCCTGCTCCTAAACTCCCTTAGGAAACTCAGGACTGTGCTGGTTTCTTCTACTGCATATTTCTTTCCCTTATATTAATAGTACTGCCTCTGGAACCAAACAATGATTCTCATCCTTCTTTACTGATTCCCATTCCTGCAAAACATTTGCAGACTTTTATTATTTCCTTGGTCCTTCTCCCACTACAAAATACCTGAATACTTCTGCAAAGAGCAGATTTATATATCATAAAGGATGCAGTGTGTGAGTGACCCAATTATTTTCTTACACCTGTTTGGCAGAAAGAGTTTGCATTGTATTTGAAAGGTAATGATCAGTGTATAACCCAAAGCATTCCCTTCTCTGAAAAAAACATGCTCAGTGCATTGGAAAGATATACGTTGACCTTATTCCTGCAGGAAAACTGCATTTAATTTGATTATGGAAGCTTTTAACAGGTGGGAAAGTTAAAAGAATCATTTCAGTCTGCATTTATACGACCAGAGTTCCTGCTTCATAGGTTTAAATAATTCTAAAATGACAAAAGTAATTCAAAATATATGATGATTGTTATTTCCCAATATTTTATAATCCATTGCTTCTGCATGCCCACTGAAAAGTAATGCAGATGTAACAACTTTGGAAAAGGACACTACAGCATTTTCTACTTGCTTCCAGCACTGCTTTTAACGCAGCTGCTCTTGCTATATCTAATAAGTTTAGTTACAGTAGCCATGAAAACCTCAAAATGGGTATAAGGTTTTGCAGTTTCAGCATATTACAAGTTTAGCAGTCTCTGGGAATGATGAGCCATCTACTTAATCTTTATGATAGTACATAAAGTGCCGGAGTCTAACATCAGAAAACTCTTGACGGGTCCAACATTACTGATTTTATTAATATGTTTAAACCCAAAGGAATTGAATAGCATATCACAAGTTTGGTACTGTTTTAAGAATGGTAGATGGTGGAATATTTTGCTTCACTTAAATACCTATGATTAAAACCTGTGTTTCCTAATGGGGCTTTTCCCTGAGCAAGCCAGATCAGATTCAGAATTAATATTTCTTTCTTTCTTGTACTTTCCGGCACCCTACAGAAGTCAAGGCAGACACAGAAGCTTAAGTGAAGCACAAAAAGAAAACTTTTTACAGGGGATTATCAACTAAACTAATCTCTCCTGACTTGATACCCATCTCAATATTCAGCTCTGATTAAAAACTTTCAGGAACTCTAGCAGAGCCTTAAAATTAAGATTTTTTAATAAAGCAAGATCCAGAGCTCAGTCCCATCACTAAGAACATACAGCTATCAATCCTTTGCATATCTTAAGGGAAAGGGAGAGAGAGAAAGGGAAAGAACCTTCATGCACTGAGATTTACTGAAAATGTATGCTTTTTAAGTTTAATTTAATTTTAAAACTTTTGCAAAACATTTTGATTGGCGATTACCTCCTTCCTCTATCTTTATAGAGAAAGAAGTCATAAAATGGAAAGAATACAACAAGGAAATCCAATTACCTTGTGGCTCTGTAGCATTTGCTTTAAAACAAGAACATTTTCCCAATTCCAAATCGAACTGTTAGTTAAAATTTGAAAAACTCTGGATCAACAAACCGATTAGTCCACCTGGGATGAAATGGAAATCAAAGGAGACAAATTCAGGTCGACACAAAAACCTTCCTTTTGCTTTGGAACAACCTAACCCTATAAAATTGATGTTTATACAGTCCCTTTAAAGAGAGATTTAAATTTACCAAAACAAATTAGAGCAGGAAAATATTTAAATAAAGACAGAATTCATGACCGTTTTGAAACTGGTTTCATGCTCCAAGCTACAGTGTGAATGTGAGATCAATCAAAATAGCAGAAAGGTAAATAGCCTCACATTCACAGCAAGATGAAAGAAATTCATAACATAGCCTTACTCCATTTTAATTGATGTTTTGCTATGTCTAGATCATCCTTCCACCATTTCTTTTCTATAAGCCATGCACATTTTACTTCAGCAAATGTAGTCTAGACCCATCTTTAAAATGCTGCATTTGGGAAAATCCCACTTAACGTATCCAAAAGCTGACTTAAGCCCTTCTCTGTTTCAGGAGCTAAAGCTTGAAAGCGCTGGCCTTTTAACCCAGTCTCTCAATACATGTAGGACAAGCTCCTCATACTTCTCACAACAATGTTCTTAGCACTCATAGTATCTAGAAAGTGAAAAAAATATGACTAAATTCTTTTTAACATAGATGTTTATATAACCAGGGGTTAATATGAAGTATTTAACAGCAAGATCCTCCAAATGAGTCAGAAAATACAATGCCAGATAATCTAACCGACCTAAAAATTAACATATGATTGAAACCTAGTGTGTTCAGTATAACAATCTGGTAAAAATGGGTCTGCCAGGAAATTAAGACCCAATGCTTTAGTCAGCTCATCTTTACAGAATCATAAGACTCCTCCAAATATTCTGGATACATAATGAAGCAGAACCAGGACAGCATGGAACTGTATTTAATAGAGGGGCCTTAAAATAAAATTCACCTGTATGTAACTGAACACCAGACAGCTTCCAGCATCTCTTATTGAAACCAAATTAGTTTTCCCTTTCTTGGCTTCCGAAGAGCAACTGTGCTTCCCCGTAGCTAGCACAATTAAGTCATATTCCTCAGAGGAAGGATGAGAAACAGATTCCAACAGGGCTCACCTCTCTTCTAGACTGTATCTTGCTTTAATTATGATCCAATTCACAAGCACATCCAAGTAACGCATCTTGCCAAAATGAAGATGTTTTACTCACTAGGAAGGACTGTCAAACCCTCTGGCACTCAAAAAATTCACTCGTATCCGGAGATGAAAGGTTGGAAGTGTGGGAGTTGAGGTAAAGTCAGTCATCCTTTCCACTGAGTTTGCAATGATTCTGACTTGGAGATATTCCAGATTTCCTTAATAATATGAAACAATAACATGAAACAGCACTCTTCCCCTCATAAATGGCAGTCATCACAGTTCAAAATTTAGAAAAACTAAACAAACCTGGTCAAGACTTTTTGGAGAGGGAGCAGACATAATCTCCGCTGCTTCACCTGAAAAGGTGAGGAAGGAAAGGCAAACTATGAAGACTGTACAGCCTAATGTTTCTGGGGTAGGTAAGGGAAGTTTTGAACTTGTTCTACCATATTCTGGATGTCAGTTGGACTCAAAACACCATTCAGCAGATGAGAGTAACTACAGGAACCGCAGCTCATACCTCACCCTGCGCTAGGACCTTTGATATGGGAAAGTAAGACAAGATGGCACAGATCCATTTGTCCTGCATGACCAGAATTTAACTCTTTTTATTGATGGAGTGACAAAAAAGGACCTGAGCGAACTAGAGAAGCAGATCAAGTATCCTTCACTTTGCTGTGTATAGCAGAGTCTGGCTTTTGGGACTCCACTCTTGCTCTTCTTTCAGTTCAGAAGACATTTACAGTTCCCAGCTACGAGACTGAAAAGACAGGACTCGGATCTGAGGCTCTACCTTACCAGGACTGACATTCAGTGGGCTGGCTAGGCATGTCTTCTTTATGCATACATGTAGAAGAGTACTTGTACGTACATGTGTTCGCATGCTCGTGTGTGTGAAAATTTCCCTTTCTCTTCCATATAGGTTACAGTATTTAAGGATTTTAAAATGTCCTAGAAGAACCCTTCAGCACTGTTTCTTGGTAGAAACAGTTCTCTAAATAATTTGCTCTTGAAAATGTATTGAGTTACGAATTCTCATTCTAACACACACTGAGATGGAATTGGTTCAAAAGGTTACGCACTAAACCCTTATCAAATCACGGATATATGCTGCTGCAAAATTGGCTATATAAAATCCTAGGAAATTCCAAAAAAGTTTTTTCCCCTTGACATTAACTCAAGTAGCTTATAATATATGGCTTATGATAGGCTCTAATAAAATACAGTGAACACTTTTAAAATGCATTAATTTTGGTTTACATAAGAGAACTGTGTGATCTTGGACAAAGTAATTGGTATAAAAATATTTAATAACACTTAAGTTTCTGATGATTTATGCTTTTTGAGGAATCCAGCAAACTAAGGAGGGGACCCAAGCCTATGCTTGTAGACTATGTCATTTTCAATTTATTAAAAAGCAGGAAGCAAGAGAAGAAGGATTATATGTACTCCTTCCCCCAGCCTCTTTCAGGAAGGCAAACTCCCAAAATGGTTGGAAAAGTTCCAGAAGAGGAGTTGAGTTTTGTGTCTCTCTGAATTTGGGATGAAGCAACTGGTAGGGCTCTGTGCCAAAAAGGTGTTGGCTGCCGGCAGGGCTGTACCCAATGTGGGTTTAGAAGAACAGGAAAGTGTTTCTATTTATTTTTAGTTGTTTTCTTACTCCTCCTTCTTTTGAAGAAATTCTTATAAAAACGTTTATCTTGTCATCATGTGTAAATTATGTAGTATATTTTCAGTATTAGAGGGTTATGTCCACCCCACTGTGGGTTATATATCAAGATTCCTGCAGCTGTTCTGAAAAGTATTTTACTCTGAAGATACTCCAAAGTTCTGGTTGACTTGAATTTGGAATAAGGATTTTGCCATTATATGCTTTATGAGAGGGAGACTGGTAAATGTCTGGACTTTGGAACGGACTTTGTGATATTTGGACTGCACAAACACATCATGTGGTGAATTAGCATGTGGTGTTCTTATGCAAACAATAAAAACAAAACAAAGAAAGAATTAAAAGCGCATTTAAGAAAATGAGTTTCAGCATATGACTAAAACAATCCCATAATAGCAACAACTTTGCGGTAAAGGTACATACTTGCCAAAAATATCTGCTAGTGTAGAAGCCTAGTATTCAAAACCCTCAATTTAGCAGTAGTACAGATGCTGTTACTTAGTTAACATTGAGTATCATAGAAAAATTAAGTGCAGTCTGGAGACTGCACTTCAGAGCAAGATGCAGTAGTCAAACCCATTGGGGCAAAATCTTGCTCCCATTTTCAGCAGTCTAGATCACTTTCTAGGACTGTGGATTTACACCAGTCTAAATGGGGAAAATGTGGCCCAGAATGTACTTATAGACAAAAAAAAAAAAGTTACAAATCTGAAAATGTAAAAATGATGGTTATTACAAAACCTCAATTTAGCAGTAGTACAGATGCTGTTACTTAGTTAACATTGAGTATCATAGAAAAATTAAGTGCAGTCTGGAGACTGCACTTCAGAGCAAGATGCAGTAGTCAAACCCATTGGGGCAAAATCTTGCTCCCATTTTCAGCAGTCTAGATCACTTTCTAGGACTGTGGATTTACACCAGTCTAAATGGGGAAAATGTGGCCCAGAATGTACTTATAGACAAAAAAAAAAAAGTTACAAATCTGAAAATGTAAAAAAATGATGGTTATTACAAAAGATTCACCTACAAAGTTTTTTTCCTTTGGCAACTGCACCGTCCAGGCAGCTGAGCCCCTAAGAAAATCCAACACTCAAAGACAGTGACAAAAATGGCTCTTATTACTGAAGACCAAATCCACAATTCTGCATTTTTTAATACTGATCTCTTAAATGTTAGTAACTTCTGTTATTTACCTCAGCTGAACTAAGATTTGGATCCTACTGCAGAACAGATAGCAGACAGAGAATGTGGCTTGCCTGTCTAAATCATAACTGAGGGTATCTGAGTATCATAAAGAAGTTATTGTCTGCAAATTTTTAGTAGTTGGCTTCGTTTCCGATCAAAGGGCTTGACTTCTTTGAACCGCTTATACTGGAGGTTACATCTGTTCTTCCTGGACTTTTCCTAAGGGAAGGGTTTTCCCCAGTGCACTTGGTCAAATTTTCATCTACTACTTATGTTCTGTACAAAATACGGTATTTCATTCCAACAACCCCCTCCCCCAAACTTCAGTATGGCTGTGTTATTATCCTTACATAATTCTGCAGCTAGAACCGATCAACTGCTGTGACATACTCTCCACAAGTATTAATTCAGATCTTTAAAAAAATATATATATTTCAGCTTAGCTTTTCCAAGTTAATGAAATGAAGTTTATCATCAGGAATATGGATTTAAGCAACTCAAGCACACTTCAAAGCGTATTTACTGAAAGGCATGTTTACATCTGTCTTCTGCAAGCTTCCAGCTAAGAATTATTACATATGTTCAATCAGGACAAAGAAACATAACATGCAAACGGACTGGCTGATTACAGACTGTTGCCTTTCAAATGGCAATCAGTGAAAAAAGACGGCTGATCAGTGAGCTAAAAAACCAAGACTCACCAAGAATATTCAACAAACTATTCTGAACAGTGAATACACTTGAAGAAACTGAATTATTCATCAACAATTCCTGGTGAAGAAGGGAAATTTTGTGAATTATCTGCTCAAAAATGCTTGAGAGTACTGTAAGCTGCAAGAAAACATTTAAATAAGAGATAGTTGTTGTTGAAAAGAAGTATAATTAAGATGGATGGATAATAATTTCAGAGATATTAAAAATTTGACTGATCAGTACATGAGACAGTCTTATTAGGGTAACAAAATCTAATTTCTTATTAGAGAAACTGAAAAATATGAAAACAGGATAAAACCTTTTTTTTATAAGTTACTTAAGATGCTTTCCTCTGTTACCTTGCTCTTCTACTCAAGGGTTATATTGTATATTGTAATGTATATAAGCGCCAACAATTCCAGCATGTTTGAATATTAGATTACTGTGACCTAAAAAAGGATAATTTAAACAATTTTTGGCAAGTCTCTGGAGATTCAGTGCTGGATTATTTTTCCCCTCTTAATAATAAGGAATACTTTCAAACAAGGATTCACACACAAAATTGCAACAGGGTTTTCAAACCCAAAGATTTAAAAACGAGGTTATTTGCAAGACTTAAACATGACTAATAAAACGTTGGGTTGACTCATTTATATGAGCTCTTAATTTCTGGAAAACTGTATTTACAGGTTTTGGTTAATTTTTCAAATCTATCAAGAAGTATTGTGTTAGAAAAAAAGATTATACATGGAAAAACATGTATTATGATAATACAAAGCTGTAAGTTACAGCAAGATTATCATAGCAGCAGTTACAAGGTTGTGTGTGAAGGCTGGGTAGAACTGCATCTTACTTGCCTAGTGCTAGGGCTTGAGTCTTCATAATTCGTTTCTCTACTGGCTACATACAACCTCAGACAAAACTGGAGAAATATTTTAAATATTAAACTTTAAAATACTGTAAAGGTACAGTTTAGGAAGTTTGGAAAAAAAAATATTCCCTCTTAATCAGTTACCTCCTGCAATGTTTCGGTTATTAGATCTCCACAGCTAACAAGGTAGGAAGAACCTTGCTGCTTAATGTAAAGAAAATACCAGAAACACCACCACCCCACCCCCCAGTTTAATTTTCTGTAAGCAGGGTTTGATTGTGTCTTATCAGCCCCAATTTATCCTTGATTTCTTTTTTGGCTTTGGTTTGTTTTTTTGGTTTTTTTTTTGGCAGGGGGGTAAGGTAGGATGAAAAACACTGGAAACAGAACAAATTTGCTGGTAAAATTCAGAAACATTCCCATGCCAGCTGTTTGACTTACGTGCTGAACAACTCAGAGAAAATGTTTTGATGTGTTTCTTTATATCCTCAAGAATGTCCTCCTCCAACAGTTCACATGTCTCTGGTGTAGATTAGTTATGGACCTTTCATGCTGATGAGGTAATCCCCTTAATGTACTATACAACCATAGGATATCCTCCTCCTCTGTTTCATGTTCTGACACTGCTAAAGGTCTGTAAAGTGTTTCATGTGGTGCTAGACCCTATTTAAATGGGAAATTACAAGAACAGACCCAAATTTATTTTTCTCTGGGTTTCCAAGAGTAGTACAAGGACCTTAGGTAAAAAAGGATTGTGTGTGCATCTTATGTTGAAAGTACAGCCATGGTTTTGCTCAAAATTTGATATTAACCTCTACAGATTTATGTCTGATATAGTGACTGGTAACATAGTGGTACTGATATAGTAAGATGAGATCCATACTGTAACTGCTAAGAAGTTTACTCACAGAAAATGTAGACTTCACATCAAACAGTTACAACATAAAAATAATTTATGTTGAATGCAAAAATTACTGCTCTAAACACATGACTTTTATTAAAAGTATACTTCCTCTGTAACAGAGGCATGTAAAAATTAAATTAACTTAGAAATAAAGATATTTTGTTACACAAATTATGTCTCAAACATGGTCCACATTTCTTTTCAAGAGGGATGCAGACAGGAGTTAAACTTACTAAGCTCTAAAAATATTATACACAAGCTTTTTAACAAACATTATAATTTTACTTGGAACTTGCAAGAGAAAACTTGAAAAAAAAGTTGGCATTTCAAAAGTGTTTCTTTACTATTAGGAGTATTTTTCTTGTTTGTGCAATAACTTCATGTTTTTTTAACAAACTGATACTAGAGCAATTTATAAAGTCCCCAGTGTGGTACAGCTTTAAACGTTCAGCTTCTAATTTTCAGAAGTTTTCTCAAAAGAACAGGTATTCCTCAGTGAAAAAATGCAAAGAAAATGAAACAAAACGTTTTTCAATCAACAATTAACACACTAAAGAAGACATTAAATTGTTTTGGGTCTTGTTTACATTGGATCTGATGCTTTCTTCTTTTTTGCTAATAACGAGGGATTAAAAAAAAACAAAACAAACAACTTGTGGCAAAGGGTGGGGGGAGGCATTTCCACAATTTTTGAGCAAAAGCAACAGCACTGCTAACAAAGGTTCATCTTGTGAATTGTCTCCCCAAAGGACCATCTAAGTTTGATAAAGGACACGGAGCATTCACTTCACCTACTCTTTTGACTATTTAAAGCCTGGTACCCGTTGCTATTAATGCTTAGGTTCCAGTGTAAATGTTCTGCAACCATCCTTTCCTCTCCTTCTCTTCCCTAAAGGGAAGTTAGGGGTTGGAAAAAGAGGGAACAGAAAATACTGGGAAGAAACTCTGCTTAGTCTTCAAAATTAAAATATCAGGAATGTTATGGAAACTGGAAGACTTCTCTGGGACATGAGTCATAATTGGATTTTCATGCTTGAATAAGGGAATATGATATCAAATATTTAGAAAAAAAACCATAAAAATATCTATTAGAACCCATAAGCAAAAAAAAAAAACAAACCCCAAAAAAACCAACAACTGAGTAAAAATGTAAAATAATCTAACAAAAATTCTCTCCATTCTCAACTGGAGAGTAGCCTGATATTTTAAATTGATGGGTTCTTCAGAGAATAAAACACAGCCCCAGGTAGTCTAGGTTTGATCTGGAGTTTTATACATTAGAAAATATTATTTTTTTCAGTTCAGAAACTCTAGATATCAATCTAAATTTCTTAAAAGTTGTATTCATAAAATCCAGTACGTGTAGAAATGTCTTTTCACATCAGAACAAATGCTTTAAACTACAGTTAGTAGAGACAAAACAATACCTTCTTGGTAAATCACCGAATTTCTAAGATATCATTTTAGAGATACATGGCCTTCTGCTTCACCAGGAACTTCACAAAAAAAGAGCCATTAGAAGAGTTTTCCTCAGAAGATAGGAGTATCCAGCTTATCCCATCCTCTTCCCTTGCAAGTGAAAGTGGGCAAGCAAGAAGTAGGAAAAAACCATGTTAGCAGAAATATCCAAGGTACAATTCAGGTCAACACATGAACGTTTGTTTTGGAGACGTTCAGTGTAATTAAGCATCCATTCTACCCAAGTAAAGATGATTTGGAAAGGTGTTTTCTTTTTATTTCCAGGAAAACCATGCAAAAGATGCTAGGTTCATGAAAATAACATGCCAAAGTAAAACTGCTGTGCTTGCACTCATCCTGTGTTTTTAATATTGTCTATTCTTCCAACTCTTGGCTATAGCTGCGCTGCCAGCTAGCTGTTTAGCAAATAAGAAAAGTTCAACATAAGGCACAGTAGCACGAAAAACAACATTAACAATAAAATTTCTTTGCGTTTGTAGGTACAAAACTATAGCACAATTAACACCTCCTCAAGCCAGCAAGTTATTCCAAACCTTGTTGAGACTTAACTTCAAAAACTGCAGTCAACAAGAAGTATCAGTAAACCCTAGGTCCTACTTCCACAATCTCAGGTCTGTGTTTATGCTACATATATACAGAAATATTGAAGTGGACAGGGAAAAGTAAACAGAGGTATTTCATAAAGCTTGTGTAAGGGCTGCTACGCTTGGTTTCTCCCTGAAGACTAATGTCTTTGGGGAACACGTAGTATTTGATTTTTACTCACAATTTAGGATAAACTAAACCAAATTAATAAAAATATTCTACATTAATGTCCATTAAAGCACAGAAAAACCTACAGGAAAGATTAGAAAGAGCTAGAAAATTGTCCAGGGCAGACGTGCTATAGAATCATGTGGAAAGATACAAAACCAAGGCCATTCCAGCACTGATGTCCAAAGAAATTCCCCCAGGATGTTATAGATACAGCATCTTTAGTAACTTTCCCTTCTTTCCACTAAAAAGCAAACACCAGCCCATCCATCCCGCCCACCCCCCAAGAAAACCCCACCACAAACCAACCGAAAAACTCCTATGAGTAGGTGTGAGGAGGGATTCTCATTCTTAGTTTTGCAGCCACTTACATGTATATACACACTAACTAATCTATGACAAACATCTATAGGTGAACAACCTGTGAAGTCATTTAAACGAAAAATGCATTATTGCCCAAATTCACATAAAGAATACTAACGTGCCTTCAAGACAACTGATACTTAATCCATTCTTTTGGCTGTAGTGGATTTTTAAGCACTGTTGCTGCCCTAAAATAAAACTTCACCAGGATCTTCAGTCTTATCCCAAAAAGGAAAGGGAAACAATAAGGAAAACAAAAGAGAGATGAATTACTGAAAAGCAGGTAAGTTAATTTACATATACTGTTATGTATTTTGCAAAATTTTAGTAATTATGGAAAAGTTTATACTAAAGCTCTTGGACCAAGCAAGATTAACTTCTTTTGTCCAATTCTGATCTGAATTTTCAAGGCTTGCTCATATGAATTTGTGGAAAAAAATTCCAGAATAGGCAACAGGAAAAGTACCATCAAAATTAATTACCATGTGGAACTCTGATGACAATTTATGAAGATATCCCATATCCCAGAAAACCTTAGTTAACTTTATCGGAAATAGTTTTAGAAGAGCACTGTTACTTAGACTATATGAAAACTACTGCCCTCCTCCCCCAAAACCCAACCCTTTCAATTTGGAAAGCACGGGAACCCACAATTACACTTCAACGTGAAAAACAAATTGTGAAACTACAGAAACACAGTTAAAGTTGGCCAGACAACCATTTACTACGCTGTGCACTTACCTTTCCCTTTCGGCTTTTTTTTTAAATTAGGGTCTGTCTTTAACTCATTTTTAATTGCTAACCAGCCATCAGAAATCAGTAATATTTAAACAGTTGGCCGATTTTGGAAACAGCATTGTACACAACTAATTTTCTATGAATAGTGAAAACGAACTAAAGAATAAAGAATTTAAATGTGTCTCAATATAACCCACCATCAGTATGTTAACTTTAGCTTTTACCCTGTGAGTACCCTCCAACAGCGAGGACTAAAGGCTTGCTTGTACTAAGAAGATTTCAGCTATGCAATAGAATTTTAAAAACAGGCTTACAGGTTGCTTAAATGTTTTCCTTTATCTGGCTTATTTATAAAACTTGTGCAAATCTCATTAAAACTGATTTCAGTTATATAATCTGATCTGTGTGTGTACTGACCTGTTGAAGTTAAACAAATGAAAAAATTCACATTAGGCTGTCAATTTTAGAGGTTAGCACAAATACAATTAGACCAATTTAAACCTGATATAAGGGATTAGAATCTCCAGTTAATCCAACCCTATTCCTTATTACATTCATTTGGAAGTATTTGCCTTTTATAATTTTTTATTTAGGATCAGCTCAAATGCCAAAATATATAATTCTGTGCTTTATACATACTTAGGAAACAAAATAGGAGTCTCCATTTCTGTAGAGCCTGACCTAGTGCTAGGGAGGTTAAGAGCAAGACATTACTGTAGGAAGTGTTCTTGGTTTTATTTAACTGCTGCAATCGTATTATTACCCAGTAGTAAGTCTGTGTCTACATTTCTTTTGTAAACCAGAAGTAATTTTAGGGCTGTTTAGGCGTTTTTCTACGCTCTACCAAGTTCTCCACACACTGAAATCACTGGTCACTGAAAGTGACCTTCTCTGTAAGAAACTTGATCTGACAGATATCAAGTGACCTGAAAAGATCTTTCAGCAGTTTGGTCAGGATAACATTAATAACCTAGCCCACAGGAGAATATTATGTACCAAAGCCCATGTGAATTTGAGGAAGGTGGACTGCAAAGAAACTGACATGCGCCCAACATTGTCCACCAAACAGTAAATTAATGAATTCCAGCTGACTACCTCTGCAGAACCATGAGCTGTCAGGTGGGAAGACTCTTCACCAACTTCCTCAGAAAGCTGCAATTCTGTATTTAGCTGTATTTAGCACAACAAAAATGCTGTCAGCATCTTCTTACCCTAGAACTGAAAAATGTAAGAAATTTGTTCTATTATGCTCTTTTATATATCCAAGTACCACAGCAGCAGCAAGTACAGTACCATTAAAACATACCAAGGAATCTATATTCCAATACATACATATAGTATATTGAACCGAAAACCAACTATATATAGCGCTTTGAAACAGTCTGAAGAACTTAAATTTGACATATAGTTTACAGTTCTGGAAAAAGGAATTTTGTTTTACTGTAATCAGCACTTTTATTTGAAATACAAGTCACACGTTCTAAATATATGCTCATCATCATAAGCCACCTCAAACCCCTATGCATTTAGGAGTTATAATGCCCTATCATTAGTTGTTCTAAGCTGATAAAAGACTAATGGAATGCCAAGCCAGCAATTCAACCAATACAAGCTATATGTTTTATAGTTAAGGTTGCTTTATGAGCAATGTCCTGTACAAAAACATCCTCCCTAAAGCTGCCCATAGAACACACTAGTTTCTAAAAATGAGGCTGTGTTGTACAACTATAGACCTGTAACTAAGAAAACTATCTGATGCTGAAACACTGAGCTTCGAAGAAAGAAAAATCTTCAAGAGCCATCAAAGCCTCTCATATCTGACTTTTACCCTCTCAGCGTGGATCAGCAGAATACCCTTTCTTGATGTGAATGAGGTTTTTTTTAAAACATTAATTGCCCTACATATGTCAGTAGTGCAGGCTTGGTAGTCTTCAAAAAAATACCTGGAAGCGTCACAACCTATAGTATTCCTTCTTAGTAAGAATAAACTTTCTCTAATGGGAAGTTACTGCAGGGAAGACAGTTTTTGCTCTATCCCCACCTTATGGCTAGAAAAAGAATTTTCCTATGACAGCATACATATTTCTGAATTTTTTTCCTTTACTACATCACTATAGCCAGAGAATACTTACTACTTGTTATGCAACTTAAGATTCTTCTTTAGCAACCATGCACTCCTCCACATACAAGCACAATGAAACTCCAAGGCACATATGTCCTCTCTAGCACCTGTGTTGATTTTCTGAATCAAACCAGTAGATTTAATGATCCAACGTAACTGTAGATTCGAAGAGAACACTGATTATTTGGGCCCTGACCCACAAGAGTATACAAGTTCATATATTCCTGTTGACTCCATTAGGAGTTAAACATCTGGATCTCTCCGTAGATCTAACCTTCACTGATACACCATTCTTAATATTCACACTTTCAAAAATAGTTTTAAACCTAATAATCAGGTGATTTATACCACTCAGGAAATACTAAGCATACGCACCCTACAAATTAAAACAAAAATATGTACAAATGTAGTTTTAAAGCTTTCACAACTGTCTTCTCCCTTCACTCATCTTACAAGCAAAATGATGTGACCATGAGAGAGAGAATAATGCATACTCCTCACAAGACGACTCACGTTGGCAAACAGCACATCCTCTTTCATCAGTCACTCCACACGAGATGAAATAAAACCAGCAGCCGCGCCACCCCACAAGGGAAAACACTCTCTCCCCTCAGAGTCACCTGCTTATGAATAAACATTTTTCTTCTTCTTTTATGCCTTAATCACTTGTGATACCGCTCACTGCCCCAGGGACTGACATTAGCTACCTAAAAAGCAAAAAACCAAGACAGGGGCCACCAGAAGTACTTTTGCCAAATTCTTCTTAATTCTTTATTTTGACTTTTCCCTCTTTCATTGATGGTCATAGTGAAAGAGCAGGGTAGGATGTGAAAGAGAAGAAAACTGGGAAAGCTACAAAGAAGAAAGAGAACGGAAAAAACTGGGTAATGTCTTCATGTGCCTTTAACTTTTTAGGCCTTCCATCCTGCTTTCCTGAGGAAATGAAGAATCGTAATTGTACGGCCTGAGCATTTCTTCCCCAAATCTCTTGAATCTGACCTTTAAAACCAGAAGAAATTCAAGAGTGAGTCAACAGTCTCAAAGGTTGCTAAACACAGTTTCTCACTGTCTAATGAAAACAGTAGAGTAGAAGAGACACCTTATTAATGCATCAGCCTGACTCTTCCCTCAATAATCCTTGCCTTTTTCCTCCTAACAGCAGGAAAACAGGAACTCAAATAACAGAACCCAACTTCATTAGGCCTTCTACCACAGATCTAGTTTAAAAAGACATTTTCTAGAACAACATGCTTTGATGTTTTGTCATTAAATATTCAATAACAGAAACCAGGTTATTAATATGTCCTCCGAGGTTATATTAATTGGAAATGTTCATGGGTATTTAGACAACCCGGCTGAAAGGAGTTTTGATTATAAAAACAAAGCAAGGAGCACTGGGTAGAGAAGAGACCCTATGTACATACATGAAGGAGTACAGAAGAGCTGCCAGATATTAATATAATTAACCTTATGGTGAACATTCAAGAAAATACTAGAAAAAAAACATAATAGCATTGTATATTTCTGAATGTTTAACTATACTACATCAACCACATTAAAAAAAGGCCTATGGAAAATTAAAGTTTAAGAGAGAAACCTGAATACCTGCCAAAATATTCATGTCTTCTGAATAGCTGCCTGCTTCAACTATTATGAAACATTTGTAAAGTACTGGCAATCTAGTGACAGGACACATTCTGACTCAAAATTCTCAGGGCTTATAGAAAAAAGTCCCTCTCCTATTAAAAAAAGGCACCTTCTCAACCATGAATACAGGCCAAAAATGCTGTATAAGATATTAAAAAAAAAAAAAAAGTACACTGGTGGCTGGTTTAACCCTTCCCAATGGTAGCTGCTCATCCCTCTGCTACATGAGAATGAGAACGTTCCACTAAGCTCAGAGTGGATCTTGCTCCTAGGCAAATCAAAAAAGAAAACGTTTAAGTGGACATCAAAACAAGTTCCAAAAGAAGCTACAAGCACTCAAACAACTGTAAAATGAAGAAAGGTACGTGAATATACAAGACTATAAGAAAGTATTTCAGAGAAAACATTCCTAACAAAGGAAAATCCAGTGTTTCAATAAAATTGTTCAATCTTGGACAGTAATTACAAAGAAAAATATAAATACCTAGAAAATCTCCCTTATTGCTGAGCATGTACTTCAGATGATTAAGTCCAAATATCCTCCACACGCCTATGTTCTCAGCTTCCTTTGGGGATTCCAAAGGATTAAGAGAAGAAAATGCAGAATAAGGGATCTAGTCAACCTTAGAAGCAGACTGAACTAAGCCCTATGAATTAAGTAAAGCAGAAGAGTCATCCTTTCTGCATACTGAAAAAGGATGACTTTTCAGAGGTTGTAGAGGATTTTTAGAAGTACGTGGACACGATAAGAAATTTCTGGTATAAATCTGGATATGAAGTTCTGGCATTGCTCCAGTTTCCTTAAACTACAAAAATATTTATAAAATGCAATTCTTTTTTGTTGAGTTTCTAGAATATACTCAGTAACATGTTAAACAAAATTAGACTACTCAATACATAATGTTTTAAAAAAAATTCTTTATTTTAGGAATAGCTTACTGTGCATATGAAGGATCAGCTACCACATATTCCACAAAACTGTATTATCAGCTCAAACTGTGAAATTCAACTATATCTTTATTAAAGCAAAGTGTTCAGCAACTCTTTAAAAATATCAGATCAGGAGTAGAATATGATTTTAATTTTAAAATATATTTTTATATAATGTACATTTCCAGACTTCTGACAAGTTAGGATGACAGTCAAAAGGGAGGAGGAAGTAGCTTGACACTCATGCCAACTTATCTTCACTATTTGTACAGGATCTAACTTCAAAAACATCAGCTGTGCCAAATCTTTTCTTTTCCATAACGTGCATCTGTCCACACCAACTGAATTCGAGACCACCAACTCATCTCATACATCGCATCAAACAATGTGCCAGCTTAACAGCTCAGAACATGATTTAAAAATACAAAATATGTATTCTTTCCCCAGAACATGGAAGTTTTAGCCTACTTTTCAAAGTAATTTAAAAAATATTAAGACATCTATAAATAAATTGAACCCAAGATATTTAATACACTAGTTTCTACAGTGATTGTTTTGAAAGCCAAGATTTTGTTTAGCTACCTTTCCCCAGAACATGGAAGTTTTAGCCTACTTTACAAAGTAATTTAAAAAAAATTAAGACATCTATAAATAAATTGAAGCCAAGATTTTGTTTAGCTAGTAAATCTGCATAATCTATAATGTATTCAGTGAAACCTGCATTTTTATTACTGTTCTTCTTTAAAAGTTTCACACTTCTAATAATGACATGTTGTACCTGAAAAGTGACTATGGTATAGGTATATTTCTTGCATTATTATGGAAGAAATAAGATACATCAAGCGTCTCTGATGATGAGTGACACACATTTTAAAATTATGCATGAAGTGTATGAAAATATATTGTAAAATTTTTTTTTTTTTTTTAAAGAAACAGCAAGATACTCAGAGTCAGGAGACAGACATCAGTAAAACTAAATACTTCCACAAGTGTAAGAGCTGGCTCACAGGATTGCACATTAGTAAGAAAACACAGAAAAACATGCTTTGAAATTCCAGTGGTCTGTTTTCTAGCCTCTGCTTTTCTTTAAAATAACCTGCAAAAAGAAAAAAGTATATTTATCACTGTTTTTATCACTACAATCCGGGCAGCAGTAAGAGATCCAAAATGCTAGGCTACTCAGACCAAAGGTTCACCCAGCCAAACAATCTGTTTCCAAGAGTAGAGTCATCAAGGGTAAAAGTCTAGGGAAAAGTCTAGAAATAAAGCAAAAGCATGTAGAAAAATGCCATATCAGAAAGTATTTTTTTTAAATAAGAACATTCATAACCAGGAATTCTGTAAAATAAAAGGTTTATTTTAAAAATTAATGCTAAGAAATGGCAATAGCACTCTTAAGCCCTCAGCAGATTCCTTGAAGCTCTTACCCTGTTAGGCCTAGACAGGAGAGGGAAAAAAAAAAAAAAAAAAAAAAAAAGATTTGCAGTTATACAGCTACTATACTCAGTTTTTGTTTGTAATGCCTTATTTCTTTCTATATCAAGAGTGCCCAGACCCTTGGAAGGACATTTTTTGGTTTGGAGTTTAAGTTGAAAAATGAACTTCAAAGCCCAAGTGGGACCATTTAAGTGTTAACATTATTAAAATATAGGCAGTTTCTCCTTTCTTCTCATCTTAAAAAAAATAAATGGAGCACAAAAATGTTCAAATAATGTTAAGATTGCAGTTTAAAAGAAATTATAAATGCATAAGATTCCAACTGTAACATTCACTTGGCTACCCTACACATCCTGTATATGTTTCCGTTACTATAGTAATAGAAAGTATCAATCTAAACATTTCACTAGAGGGAAAAAAAAATACTGAAGATAAACAGAAACCGCAGGACCCAAATATCAGGTAACAGTGAGTTTTGTTACTCCAATTTGCTGAGCAGTAGTAGGTGGTTGAACAGATAACAAATTTAAGAGACTGAGTTCCTTCATGAAACCTAGGTAAAGCAGACATAGTCTAGCCAGTGAAATGAGCTACAAAATACAAAAGCATTTCAGTCATACTTTGATACTACTCTAATTCTTTCGAAAAAG
>NW_009260616.1:7268559-7274222 GCF_000687185.1 Egretta garzetta | reverse complement strand
TCCCTTCTTTTGCATGTACGCAAAACTTGCCATGCTCTGTAATGCAGAAGATTCCTCTTTCACAGATATTCATACAGCAATTTTTGTTATGCTGAACTACCCACACAGCAATCCACAGAGTTCAAACCTCCCTTAGTTCTTCCCTTGCCAAACACAAAGTATGTTTGTTCAAGTAGTATCCGCACAATGCTGCAAGAATCCACTTCAAGCACCTTTCAGACTAAACAGGTAAGAACTGAAGGTGTAAGGAAGATATTTGAACCTCTCTGAACTATTTCTCACTCGTTCCATACAGCTTCATTTATATGACTGAAGTTAAGAGAACATGCTTCCTTGATACAGTATCATCTGAAATAAAGATCCTCCAACTTTGGAATTTGCTCCTGTTCCCTGAGCTTCCAAGCCCACGGATGCTTGCTGGTAGACTACTGTGTAGACTTACCCGCATATTGGAACTATGAATTTAAACACGGAATAGTCAAGAGAAGTAGGGCTATATTTAACAGGGCAAGGAGAGTTAACCTGATGTCTTGGTAACAGTGAATTATGCCAACGATGGATTAAAGAACAGTACATTTCTGCAGCTTTTGGATTATAAATAAAATCTTATCAACACTAACACAGAAAACTTTTGCATATGCTGTCATAATAAATTTTACATTAAACAAAAAAATATTTTAAAAGCCTCATTACCTTTGCTGCAGCTATAGCGTGCTCAGGTTTAATTATTTTACTTTTGTTCTCAAAAGCATTTGTCCTGGCTTCTTCTGCTAGCCGATGGAGAAACAGTAAGAAGTTCAAAGGCACCTTTAAAAGAGGGAAGAAAAAAAAAAAAAAAATCAAGAAGGTTTCAAACTGTTTAAGCACAGTTTGGTTTTTTTAGAGGTTCATTGTTTGAGACACAAGATTCACATATTAGACTGCTTCCAAAGTCCTGAAAGGTGTTCTCAGGAAAACAAAGTACCACTCTGTTATAAATCCCCAAGACACTCCTTACTGCAAGATGCTTGTAAATACAGTTTAAATTTAGTACACTTAAACTGTAAAAGTGGTCTAGAAATGATCAAACAAACAAAACCTGATCTAACAGAAATCAACTCTGATTTTTCTTAGCAGTTTTTTACAATAAAATATAAACATAAATGTCAGAGAATAAGAAAGAGCCTTTTTGCTTACTAGTAAATGTAGTCAGCATCCAGTGACTACCATGGCCAGACTTTTAATGAACAGCAAATTCATCCCTCCCTTATCACCAAATGGACCACAGACAAGTTCAAGGACTTCTGCCCCTTTCCAGCGCAAAGGAGCACTGACATTAATTTCTCCAGAACAAGAAATTCTCCACTGTCAGGAGGTTCCTCCATTTTTTCCCAGCTCATCACTTACTTAACCTTTTTACCTGAAAAGAACTGGTAGGGCAATATTCCATTCAATACAGAATGCTGCTCTGCTAGTACAGAAGCAGCAAAAATTTTCAGCAGGCAAGGAACTGCTCCAACTTGGACTAAAAACTGCCAGGCAAAAGCACCCCTGTGTAATAAGGGACCTATAATACAAACCTCTACCATTTCACAGATGTTATGTGAACTATTTTAATAGTCCAACCTGAAAATCAGTAGTTGTACCTTTTGTAAGTTAAACTTTCAAACAATAGTAACTTTGTAAAGTGTATAAAAATACTTTTTCATTCAAGCGCTCAGAAAAATATTGCTGAAATACATGAAAATTTTATTTATACAAATTAGGTGATATACTTATTCTGCCATACCTGTTCTGCAAAGCCTAGAAAGATATAAAGGGCAAGGTTAAAAGTTAGATTTTATAGGAAATATTTTGCCATTGGGTTTGCAGCACAAAGAATCTCTTGGAGGACAGGCATTTCAGTCTTCATATGACAAACAATTTAGGTTTTTTTCATCTCCTGGACAAAATGAAGCCAACATGCGACAGATAAATTTACATAATATTTGGCATCGTTTGGAAGCATCTACTACACAAAAAAGCAGATCTATTTAGCAAAATATCAAAGCCATTTTTAAACTAATCTTTAGTTATTCACACAGAAATAATCTCCAACGGAATCAAGCAGTAGCACTAATATAGCATTCAACATTAGAACTCTCATTATTAAACTTATCAACATGAAGGTTAGATTTCTGGAAACAACCTGTGGGAGAAGAGGGAGGCAGCACAAAAGCTTCCATACACAGGCCCTCCTGCTGAGACACCTGAAGGCAAAAGTGTTAATTTTAAAACTGCCTTTAAAAATTGAATCTTCTTTCAGGAACACTGTACCTTTATTTTCCTATTTTCAAAGTGAATTGCTGAACGTAGAGAAGCTTTGCCTGAATGCCTATAAACAGTCACATAACTAAAATCAGAACATTCCACAATAGAGCACACATGTTAATAAATATTCCAGATTATTCAAAGCAATTGAGAAAGGCTAGTGAAAGGCAGAATGACTGAATGGGACAGTTACTGACAAGTATGTAAGTGATACCACATTTGTTTAAAGACATCTCTTTACTACGTATTAGATTGTTGTCCCTTCTCATAAAATTTAAAAACAGTTTTGAACTACTCGTGAAAACCACCTTACACAACAGAATGTTTATTTCCCATAAAAGAAAGGTTGTAAACTTTTAAGAACATATGCAAAAAACTCACAATACTGCTTGTAGAGCAACTTTGACACACCTGTTCAACAGAACTAATGAATAGTAGGGACAAACTCCATAATTTTGTTTTGCTGACGTAACTTCAGAACAATTCTTTAGACTGATATTTTGCCTTCAATGTACACTTATTCACCATTCTGTGCCAATAATGAACAAAAAAGGGGGTCATTCAATGCAACACTTTAAGCTTTTTCTGTAATGGAAATACAAACCTGCCCTTCTATCATAAAACAAGCAGCTGAGTTCCTGGTTTTCTTCTGTAATTTCAAGCTAAAGCAAAGTTTGCAGCTTTTCTTCTCAGACCATTGCAGGGGGAATATTTGAACTTCTGTACCAAAATCTTTACCTCATATTTTCAAAAAGGTAAATAATTGAGTTCCAAGAGCATCAGAAAAACCTTAAATGCTATCCCTATCTCTTTACTCAAAAAACATTCCTTCAAAAAATAGCTTCTTGAGAAAGTTTGATGAAATTTGTTACCTACACTCTGCACAGAGAAAGATGTTAACACTTAGGAAATAGGTTCTGACAAAGCGTCAAATTTCAAAAAGAGACTTGATCGAAAAAATCTGAAAAGTGAAGAAGAAACTCCATTCAAGTATTTAACAAAATTATCTGAATTCTTACGTCTTCCAAACTTGTTAGTAACTATCAGGTAAGCAGCCATTGGCTTATCAAGGAAAAAATAATAGCAGAAAGTCAAGGAAAAGGAAAACAATCTGATTATGTCATAAGCCAAGTAGGCAGACCTCCTCAGTGGACTGCCTGTGTATCACAATAGATTCAAACATAAAGCGTGGATCATTCAGGAAGGCAGCCCAGAAACTGAACTAGCCAATTCTCATAGTTCTCTGAAGACGACACACGCACTCTGCTCAAAACGTATATGGTTTCATCCTGTTAAGAGAGATACTATATAAATTTCTAAAGCATGCAATCTAATCACTCTTACAAGGTTGTAGGGAATAACAGACACTAAAAAACACATCCCCCCACCCCCCCCCCCCTTTTTTTTTTTTTTAAATAAAGCAAAATTCCAGCAGTGTTGATTATTTATTCATAAAAATAAAGAGTTGAAGAGCTGTTAGCCACATGCCTAGTTGAAGGGCATCATGGGCAACTCGCCACCCCTAGACATTCCTGTTTAAAGGTAAAATAAAAAAGCCAATCCTCCTAAGATTAAAGGCCATTTAATTTGACATCACCAAAACCAATAATCTAAGCTTCCACCCCATTCATTCTCATCTCATCCTTTGTGTTGGAGTGAGTGTTAACATAGCCATATTTTAAGCTTGATCAGATTGTTGTTGTTCATTAGTTTCAGTCAAATCAATTCTCGGATTGTCTTTGCAGCCCACAGAATACTAGTGCCAGGACAGGGAATAGATAGGAACCAATGGCCAAGATTTGGAAGGATGTCCCGCTTACACCTTTTCAGACAGCTACACCACCTTGAAGCCAAATTAACGTGTCCATGGAAACACAGACCAACTGCTACCAATGACTATAAAAAATGTTATTAGTGATGTGTAAGTTTGATTAGTTGACTGCTGCATTCTACTGCATAAGCCCTGAGTGGGTCTGAGCACGAGTAGCAAGGGGCCAGGTCCTTAGTCCATCAAATATGCCAAAGATAGAAAAAGCAGTAGGAAGAGATCATATTTTTATTAGACCAATTAGAAAAATATGTACTGTTTACATTCAAACATAAATCCTCTCATGTAATTACCATATTCATTCATATTAATCTCATTATATTTTTAATTCTGTATATTTACATTCAGCTTCATATATCCAGATACCAGTCTTCAAGATGCTGCAAAACACAGCTTTTATACACATATGAAACATGGACTTACAATTCAAGGTAGGGACCATACTTGTGTACAGTATGCATTAATGCTCTGAGAATCACACATATTTGAAAACAAGAGAGCATGACAGTCAAGCAAGTTAAGCCTATTAAGTCACCTCAAAGAATTTTTTACGCACAGATTTTTTGCCCAACATGGCAGCTACTACAAGCTCTCTCTTGAGGTCAGGTTTCCTTGCTGTAGTCAAGTCATCTCTTGGTGAGACGAACCCTTCCTATGCCACAAATCCCTACTGCAGGTCAGAAGGAATCCAGCTTTGTTGGCCCTAGTTTTCTGAAGCTTGTTCAATATGGCTCTGTTATCCCCACACCTTTACAGCAGGTGTTCTTAAACCATGAACAGGATCCAAACACCTCCTTCTCTTCACTAGACTACTAACGAGGCATGTAATTCCTTAGTTTCGGGACAGAGATTACTTGGATGGCCTTCTACAGAAATACAATCATTCAGGATGCCTTAACAGCTTAGCAATTCATTAATCACAATTCAGCTGACTGATATATGTATACGCTAATTGCTCTAGATAAACAACAAAAATCTATACGTTTCAGCCATGTAATCCAAATTCCTGTTTCTCAATCAGCTTACACCAAACACTTTAAACATCAGCATGTACACATAGTGACAGAATATTTATCCATCAGCCTGTCCCCCGAATCCCCAAATTGTCAGAAACCCACAATACAGTAGCCACCAGCAAAGCAGAAGCTGCAATCACTACTTATTAGTGTTTTATTAGACTACACCAATCGTCCGTCTCCCCACAAACTTTGCCTCCCCTCTGCCTACAGGTCACTCCAGAAACACCTTTAGTAGTAAGTGGACATCCCATTACACCCAGCAACTCCAAAGTGCTCCAGTGCGCGCAATCCATCAGTCCACCTCTTCCAAGCGATAAAATACTTCCCGTCGCTATTTAGGGACCCCTGCCCCTAGGCACCCAGGGCAGCCGCAGCTGCCCGCCATGGCCGAAAGCACAACTGCTCCCGGCCCTGCGCTACGACCCCAGGCTCCCGGGGGCAGTTACTCATGGAGCTGGAGGGATTCAGCCCTTTGAGCTCACCGCGCCGCCCGAGCGCCGGGGGACCGCAGCCGGCTGCTTGGAGCA
>NW_009260616.1:7267731-7267999 GCF_000687185.1 Egretta garzetta | reverse complement strand
AGCGGTCGCCGGCTCAAAAGTCGCGGTCCGGTGGCGGAGGTTGCGTGCGCGGGGTGAGGGGGGCTCCCCGAGCGGGACGCTGCGACAGCCGTTGCCCTCGCGAGCAGCTACGTGCCAGAGCGCTGCCCCTGTAAGCTAACCGAAGCTTTGTCGTCCCTCTGGCTTTAACGAGTTACCCAAACCTCCACCCAGGCCTTTTAAAAAAAAAAAAAAAAAAAATCAACGAGAAGGCCAACGGGCGGGGCGGGGTTCAACCTCCCATTATCCG
>NW_009260616.1:7185430-7267711 GCF_000687185.1 Egretta garzetta | reverse complement strand
GAGGTTGCCCAAAACGGCGGGAACGCGGCCCCCCGCGTGACGCTGCCTGAAGAAGCCTCAGGCCGAGACCCATGGATTTTAAGTTGGCAATCGCCTCCCAGGCGTGATAGAACTTATTTGCTGTAGAAGTCGAGGGAGTTGTACAACATGTTTGTTCGCTCCTCCGTTGCCTTGCGCCACCCCGCTGGGAGATGTGGCATCAAGGGGCCCAGTCAGGGTGGGCTGCGGGACCGGGAGCCCAATTAGCACTGTAAACCTACGCTAAAATGAGCCTAGGGTGATAGTTACGTTCTGCACGTAAAAACGGATAAAATACTGCCTTAGTACCATTATGGCATCGCCTTAATTGTACACAGAAGCGCACGCTTGTTCTGAAATCGGCCACCACTTCAAAGTGTCATCCTTTCTCTAGCATCTGTCCCTACACTCCTATTCTGGCTGACGGATGCGGCTGACTGAAATACAGGTTTCCCCACAGAGGGGCCCCTGTAGCTTGGCATTCTCAGTGTATTTGGACTGTGTGTACTTAGTTGGAGAAGGGGTCAGGATTTCATACTGAGGTATGGAGTTTTTCAGCATATTTATTAGTTTTTTGTTTTCTTTGGCCTATGGGATGTTTGCAAATTTAAATGTTAAGAGAAATATATTGTCTTGATATATTCAAAATTGTCAGCACACAGATATGAATCAGCTTTATTTAAGTATGTTCTTAAATCTGCATGATTTGGTATTTTAGTTAATTTTGCGATATGCACAAAATGTAGTCCAAATAGAAGTACGGTATCTGACAGCAGGAGAGAATTTAAGATTTGCCAGTTCTTCATACTCTGTCTGATATTTGAAAGTCACGCTTTGCTCTTTCAGCTTTGACTGTCACTTGCCGTTAATCATCAACAGCGATGCAGATCTTAAAATCAGGGTCGTAACATTTTTTTTTTTGTGAATGGATAAGCACACTAAAACATAGGGGTTTTTCCTGCAGTTTAATAATAATCACAGTTAATGGCTGAGCAGCACTGCTAGAAGTAAACATTTGTTTTTTCAGTTAACTGAATGGCTATGACTCGGGAGCTACATAGGGTCATATACTGTAATGCTCGTAATATACACATCGAAACTTGCATTGGGATCAACAATAATTCAGCGTGTCAACAGATTCAGATTTACAGCTGGGTTAAATCAGTAACTCCACTGGACCTTACTTGAGCTGAGAATTGGGCCTTGCAATCTCAGACTGTCTGTGGGAAACTGGTATTGGCAAACATTTTACAAACTGTATTGAGTTGCAGAAGTACCTCCACTATATGCCTAAAACTATTCAAATACATCACACAAATTTGAAACTGTGCAGTGATCTGCATAAACTGACAGATACTGAGATTCAAGACTAGTAACTATATCTTTAGTCATGTGCTTGCTATATAGATAATGACTGAATAATAAAATCTACTATTAAGTCTAATAGTATCAGACTTTTGTTGGTTCTGATAGTTTTATATTTCTAGTGGACTGTTCTTTGGGTTTAGCCACATAAAATAATAATTTAAAGTGCTGTCTCAAATCAACTTATTTACCAGATTGCCTTTTTTGTTATGGCTTGAAAAATTTACGGCATTAGTTAGTGTAAGCAATTGATAACAGAGGTCCAATGTAAAAATGTTAAATTATAGGTTCTGGTTTACGGAAGAAACATGAACTTCAATAACTAAAATTTCTCCTTGAATATGTATTTTAATCTCTCTCAGTAAATATTTCTGTAAATATGATTTTGGAATAGTTTAATTTTAATACAGGAATACTGTAGAACAAAAAAAAATTTATTGCTATACATTATGCATCACAATGGATAAAAATATTTTATAAGTTAACTCAATTACTAAATTTCATAAATTAATACAGGAATACTGTAGAACAAAAAAAAATTATTGCTGTACATTATGCATCACTGGATAAAAATATTTTATAAGTTAACTAAATTACTAAATTTCATAATCACAACTATTTAAATTACTTGATTTGTATTAACACAGGGATTAATGATTACAGTGAATCATAGGCAGCTGCAAACTCAGTTTCTGATTTTGAACATGACTGTTTTCTTTTTCTGTCTTTCTGATAGAATCCGTAATGTTCTGTTATAAAGCTATTATGAAATATTTAAATAGCTAAAAGAATGATGAAAAATGTGTTTTAAATGAATTCTTGAAAAGCTGAAATTGTTAATTTTGTCATACTCATGCAGCTTTGTAAAAAAGGCAGTTCTGTGCCTTTATAGGCACATTTTCATGTTTTGCCTGTTCAAAAGCTGCAGGAGTTTTGCATCCATTTTCTACAAGCAGTTTCCTTCTTGTCAAATAGTATTTCAAGAATTTTCTGTTTTCCACTTTTTAACTATTGCAGTTTTTAAGCATACATTAGTTCATTTTGTGAACTGGATGTGCTTCGTGGCTTCAGCTGCAGCACAGCATCTTCCCAGTTTTCCAGCAATACTGAACTGTGTTTTAGAACTAAATTACATCATCTGGTACCGATGATAAGAGCTAGGAAAATTCAGCAATTAAAATGCCACCATCCAGGTCTGACTTCTTCAAGAAAACAAACAGTCTTTGCAGTGTTTGTGAACAAAGGCAACTACAGTGACATTATTTTGTCACTTTTGCTTCCAGGTTATGTGGGTTTCTTGAAAACAGTTCCATACATTTCAGTGACTAAAGAGAGACCAAGCTCAGGGCCACCACTGCTGAACTGCAAACCAGTAAACATTTTGTCCTCCTTCTCTGTCGGGAAATTGGTGAATTTAAAGACTGATTTTAGCCACTCCTCTAATACACTGTAAGTTGAAACAAGGGTAATGTTTGGAAATGAAACTGAAAAGCAGTTTCCTTTCTGACCTGAAACTTTTGTAAGCCCATCTTAACTTGGTAAATTGGCTCTCCCAGCCTCTCCTTCGTAACTATTGGTTTAATTATTTTGTTTCTGGATTTCAGCGTTATCTTCAGTTAGACTTTTCATCAGCTCTTCATCAATTCATAATTTTAGATTCAGCCTTCCCAAAGAACACTGAAGAATCCCATTTTAAATGTGGGATATCTTGAAATTAATAATCACATTTTATAGATGCTTGCTAGCCAAAGGTCCCTCGGTTTCTTCTGTAGTCAGGTAGAGACTGTTAAATACTTTCTGGTGCTAATCCAGTTTCAGTGGTTGACAAAAGACTTTGAAACTTATCCTGGATATAAATGTCAAAGCCTAAAATCTTTTGATGTTTTCTTCAGTGATGAAAAGATATCGCTAAACCAGAACGTAATAGTTCAGCAAAAGTTCTATAATCTAGTTGGTAGGCTTGAGCATAGTGGTTGGAGTACACAGATTGACCCTCCTGTTACATTCTTTCTCTTGTATATAGGATAATTAAGGTGTGGTTGAATACTTTTTTAGAGAAACAGGAAAAGAGAAAATAGAAAGGAGCAAATTGTATGTTTTCCTCTCCTCCATGGAATTTAAGCAAATCTCTTGCTTGAAAAAGAAGGTGGAAATGGCAATTTTAACAAGAAGCTTTTCACTTGTGGCTGTCACTATTAACATAATGGCAATAATTTAACTGCAGTAATAAATACTAGAAGATCAAAGATGTGTTTGGCGCTCATCTTTTATTTTCATGAAGAAAAGAAAGAAGTCTCTGTGATGAATTATTTTAAAAATTACTTTTTTTTATTTAGTTCTATTTCTATCTCTTTTCAGGCCCAGTATCAAACAGTAAAAAAATAAGAAAGGCAAAACACCATAAATTATATTTGAAATCCAGACTATTTGCTTATTTTAGGGTTCACAATTTAAGCTTCAGTTTTGTTTTTCAGGACAGTCTGCATATCAGCTTTCTGTACATCAGGCTGTGAAGAGCCTGCCTAAAGGCAGTTGACTTCCACAGACCAGACACCGTCTGCCTGTTGTAACTGTTGGGATTGCATTGATAAAAAAAATAAAGGTGTATAAATTGCAAGTCAGCAGTCACTCTTACCTTCAGAGATATCCCTGACGCACTTGACATGCCATCAACTAAAAGTGCATCAGTTTCACTGCTTTTGAAGTAATTTAATGCAGGATCACGTTGATATATATGTCCAATATTTTATTTAATTCTGTAAGACAAAACTGTTTACTTTAGGTGTTTCCAATAAAATCCATAAAGATGAATAAGCAACACCAAAAATAATTACTTCAGATACCTACTTTGTCTGCATTCATGTAACTTTTCTCATTACTTTTTTAGATTTTTACATCATTTGCATTTTTCTCCCGGATCTACTATAACCATTTCATGCCTGTCATATTTTCTCCCCCAAATTCCAGAAGGAACAATGTTATCCTCTGCAGATGTCATGCTTTCCGCAACTACATAGAAGCCAGAGGGATCTTCCAGCACCTCTACTCTGATCAGCTAATCCAGACCTGCCAAAAAGACCACCTTCTCTGAGAAACCTTCACAAACCTAAATAGTATTCTAAAAAATACCTGTTGTCTGCCTTCCAAAAAATATATTTTATGCAAATGTATTTCAAACAGAGAAGAAAGGAGAGCACAAAACTTAATGACGTTCCTGGGATCTTACTTCACTGAAAACTGGTCTAATTAGCATAACATTTAATAGAAATGGCCATCAGTGGAGAACTCAAACTAAGATTAATAGATGGATACATATTACTCAACTGCCACTTTTTTTATTATATTTATCAGGGAAAGGCGATCAGAGGTGTTGACCACAAGAAGACCTGAGCCTAATGGTTTTTCTTCACTTTGTTTTTAACATGTAACACCTTTTTAGCCCCGCTAGAAGAGACATTAGCTTTCACCTCCCACAAGGACCATGGGTTTTGCCCATTGGCTTTTTTTTCAGTCAGAAAGAAACCCCTAGACGTCTGACATGCGACAGTATTTTTCCTACCTCTTTGTTGATTTCCTTCAGGTTATGTCAACCCTGAAATGCTAAATGATGTGCTACAGAATGGCCTCCTTTGCTATGCGTCTTTCCACCAGCTTTCTGGCTATGGCTGCAGAGGAAAATGGGTGATCCCAAGTTGAGATATCAACCCCTACAGCAAAAAAATTAATCTCTTGCTGGTATTTCCAATTGTCACTAATCCTCAGCTCTCCTAAATTAGTGGAGGGAGCAGTCATGAGGCCACTGTAAATTAAAAATGCCCACACCTTGCCTGGTACTGCCTGCATGCCCTGTGAATGTAATAAAACAAAGGGATGTTCATGCATATTTGTGAACATTAAAGCCCATAAGACAGCTGACCACATGTATATCTCAGGCCAAAAGCATTAATAAAGTTGGGGTTTTTTTTAATTAATAAACAGTAGGTGATAACCAGTGGATACATGCCTGCCAGCTGATTTGGCCCAGTGCCCTTGATGATGGATTACAGCAAACTGAATTCAAAGAGAAGCAATAAAGTGGCAGGTTAGGTTTCACATGAGGTGAATTAGTTGCTGATTACTTAAATCACACTTCATGTGGCAGAAGCCAAGCCATAACATTATTATTATATGTCTACATGGTAAAAAAAAAGAAGAATGGCAGCTATAATGGAGCAAGAATTTAAATACTGACTTTCAGGTGCACGGAGTAACACCTATAACACAACAGGAGTGCACAAAGTTGGCGTGTATTCTGCAGTCAAGAAGACAGGAGAGGGAAAAGTCAAGTAATTTTTATTTCTTTCTTTTACTGCCATGGCCAATAAGGGAGTTAAAAAAGAACATTTCAGATAAAATATGAATAAATCAGAATATATTTCTTCCATGCAGATTTTCAGAAGTGAGGAGGGTTTGTTAACTGCCAAAAGGAATAGTCAGTCACCTGAGAATGAAGTAGTGTCATTTATGCCAAACAGTTTAACACAAATGGTTCCTTAGTGAACCACCTTCTTTAGCAAGCAGACAGAAAATCATTGGTCTTCAAAATTATTTTAAGAAAGTAATGATCTAATAAAAGCTATCAAGAGTGGGATGCATAGAGTTCAACTGTATTTTTCTGGGCAAAAAAGTGATTGAAAATGTTAATGTCGAGTTGTGTATTAGTAAAGAATAAACACTCTGGAGAGCGACAGAATTACTCCTTAGTTTCAGTCATTACAGAAATGCTTGCATTCCTTTTGAGTGCACAGAAGTCTTCCTGGATAAGACTCTTATGTCATGCTTTTTTCAAATTTGCAAACACCTTTTTTAAACAACAGTAATATGCAAAATATAAAAGCTTGTGAAACTATTCCAGATTGTGTTGAGAATCAGTAGCTTTCTGAAGGTATCTAAATGAAAAAGATAAATTTACAGAAATTGCTGCTGCTGTAGCAGAGACAAAGGAAAAATCAGAGAATATGGTGACGTATAGGAATTACTAAATCCTTTTTCTTTCGGCTAGTTAGCTGCAAATTCTTAGGAATGTAAGTTTGAGGGGGGATTAATATCTTGCTATATAGTGTATGGAAAGAGGCTTCAAACATTAATTGTCCATTGAGCTAAATTCTTTTATCAGTTTAGAATCATTTTGCCTTCTGGGGACAATAACATTTGCAGTTTCAAATGTGATTAAGTGGAAGTGGTAGTTTACAGAATCAAAGATACTGTATACACTTCTTTGAATGTAAAACACCACCAGTAAGTATTGCTTGAATAAATGTAACTTTGACCACAATTTTGTAAATAAACAACTGCTGAGACAATCTTTTTCTTTTCCTACAGAACAAACATACTTTCTTCAAACGGCGCTTGACACAAAGAAAAATAGTGAGGGTGTAACACTTCAGGTTAATAAAACTAAAAGATAGCAGCTGTAGCTGCAGCCTTGCACAGAGGCAAGATGCTGCTCTCTGCTGTAAGAAACTGCATTGGAGCCTTAACATAAGAATAACCATACTGTCTGTGGAGAGGAGAAGCCGTATCGAGTTTTTGTCATCTCCCCCAAACTGCTGTGAAAGCCTGCTGTTAAAACAGAAAAGTACGTGGAAGCACAGTAGCTGGTAGAACTGGGTTAATAAATGGAGGTGCAATGCTGTTTTTCTAGACTCCGTGAGGCTACCTTCCTGAGCTTACATAGTGTAACTTAACTACCACAAAGCCAAGGTGGTCTGTTTTAAGCTGAAAGTCATAGCTATTGCATCAGCACAAATACAATTACAACAAAGCTAACCCCATAAAAACACAGAGTAAATCATAACACAAATGCAAGGGTTTTTTTGAAGGAGCATAGTACAGTGTTAGCTGACACGCTTGGAAAACAGAAGTCAGCTCTAAGGTCTCTCACCTATACCCCAGGTATTGCAGAGAAGCATTTTGTGTTTAGGCTACTTAGCCTGAATATTAGCAAAGGTTAAGTTTGTTTTTTCAGTGTACAGTGATGTCCTTCATATTCTTCATAGGAAATAAGGTCACTGCGATGTTTTTTATGGACCTTTGCCTGGGTGTGGGCTGTGACTCTTCAACATCACCAGTGGTGCACCAGCTTCCAGACGTACTATGGAACAGTTCCCTTGGAGCAGGTCAATAGCCTCACGCTGCTGCTGCTAGTTACCATCCTGACTGATGGCACTTTGCCCCTGTGCAAGCCAAGCTACTCGATGTTGCCTTTAAACAATGCAGATGGAAATACAAAATTACTGGTCAGAGGCAGCTCTTAGCCTAAAAAGGTGGCAGGTGTGTTTTCAGATTTTTTGGATGGTAATACATTGAAATTGAACGCTGCCCTGCCTTGTAGAGTGAATAAAAATAGGTTTATGCTGGACATCAGAGTATTTTTTTTTCCAGCATGTTTTTCAAACTGGTCTAAAGATATTCGCTGGTTTGAAAGACATGTTTGTATCTCTCTAGCGTTCTTCCCACTTTTATCTGATGATGTAGTGATATCACTATGCAACCCTTATGTGCAAAGTGTCCCGGACAAGAGCCATCAGGAGAAAGAGAAAAAAAAAAAAAGTGTGTGCAAGAATATGGAAAGCTGGGCCTAGAAGTGGTTCTTTGGGGGGGGGGGAGGTGTCTACTGTAATGTCATTTGGTTGAAGGCCCATACTCGTTGCTATGCTCAGCTGTTTTGCAGTGCTACAAGTAAGCAAAACAGCTGTAAACCTAGCTTAACTCTCCAATTAAGCTGAATTTATGACATCTTTACAATACCAGTGCAGAACAAAGCCGCTGGAGACAACAAGTAATTCTGATCCTAACAGTCCCTTTTTAGGCTTTATTTGGTATTCCTTAGTCAGGCAAAAGATTGCCAGTTTTTCTAAGATTAAATTTAGAGGCCTCTGAAGATTAAACAAAATTATACCATAGAACACATGTTCATACATGCATAGACTTTAAATGTTTCTTTGTAACGTTATATTTTCAGCAGATTAATCCAATTTGGGTGCCTTGTAAACTCAGAACTCTCACTGATTTCAATAATTACCAGGATTGCACTTTAATTAGTTTTGTCTATTATATTTTTTTTTTACAAAGAAGTAAGTTGATTTTTATTTCCCAAATAAATTTAACAATTGCCTTCTGCCACAATTCTTACACTTGCGAATTGTATGTGTGGATGACAAATCTTCATTTGCCCTTAGCTACAAGGGTCCTGAAATACGGTCCTGGAATATATATGTTTGTATAAAGAAGCCACAGGCATCAGTATCTTGATGTACAGTTCACAGCCTTACTGCTTTTCTTTGTGATTCCCAGCACAGAGGACAATTTGAAAGAGTTAGCAATTTTTTTTCTTCTGTTTTTTATTTGAGAGTCAGTTGCCTTTGGTAGACCCAAAAAGCAGAATCTGGTTGTTCATTCAGAATAAGATTCTTCTTTTTGATCTTGTAGCCTAGATCTGCACCTATGAGCATAGCATTAGCCCTAGCCTTGGGTCTGAGAGCAAGCTACACCTCAGGTACCTATGGCTAAAGTCTCTTCTCCCTAAACACAGGGTGATCTAGTCAGTCCCCACTATTGGGGACAAACCCTGCCACATGCCATCCTCTGGGCTGTGTCCAGGAGTTGGCTGGGAGAGTGCTTGTTGGCTCAGGCCAGAGCTGGGCCTGCTACTCTCATGCTGTAAACAGACCTACAAGATCAGCTGCTTGTGCTTTTCCTTTCTAGTCCTGAATCGTGCTCCGTTTGCTACAGCGACAGTATTTCAACAGGCAGAATGGGAAGTAGCTCTCTCTGTATGTCCACAGCCTGGTGGCTGGGACATGCTTCTGCGAGGTGGGGAATGCAGTCTTCAGCCCCAAAATTTAAGAAAGAAATGGACTGAGGATCCTTCCCCCAGGACCAATGTACTCACCGCAAAGGTATCATACGGAAGAGTAAGTGGAAAGTACCAGCTGGCAGTCGGGGATAGAGAGTCTTGTTCACAGGCACTGCCCAGCGCTTCAACTGCTGTAAACCATTATTTTTGTTCGTTCATCATTTTGCCATGGTTTCATTTAGACAGTATCGGCTGTGGAACTAAACTGCTCTCAGTTTTCAAGTAGAGCTCAGAATTATGCTGTCTGACACTCAAATTGTTGCTTGATGTCAGAGGGCAAGCACAGGATAAGAAATTTATTAAATCTTCCATGAAACAGTTTCATTTCAAAATTTGACTTTACCTTACTCCAACGGGAAACAATAGTGCAATAGCACAGCAACAAAATTAAACCTGCAAGTAAATGGCGACAGGTCTGAGCATAAATCCCTGGGAGAATGTGTTCTATGTTATTTGTATAGCTGTACATACAAAAGATCTGAATTCCCCTAGCAGCAGTGTCTGGATCCAGAGCTTTGATTTAGATTGTGTTCCTCTGGGGACGCTGTTCCATATGTATATAAAACTGAATTTAGCAATTAAATTGGAACTTCTGCATTCTGGGCCCATGAATACCTACTCATAACAAAGTACAAGACTGGGTTTGGAAATTCTGTCTTTGGGAAGATTTGATTCCAGATTTCCAGTTCCAGCATTTCTCTGATAGCTCAAAGTCTGCAATATATGAGTGCGCCATATTACACAGAAAAAAGTCTGACTGACTGAACCTATCAGGGATATGAATTGCTATATGCATAACTAGATCATTAATATGGTTTTATATACAGCATTACCTGTATTCTGGCATATCATAAATCTGTGGAACCAAATAGATGCATTAATATCACAAATACTGTTTTTTCTACTATCAGCCCTGATTTGTCCATTACCTTCTCAGGTCAACAAATCTACGTACACATAAACAGAAAAGCTTCTCCTTAGGATGCCTCCTGAAAGCCATTGCTCCAAGCAGATAGAGCATACAGATAACCTTTTCCAAATCTAAATGAAATTTTAATACTTTAATATGTTTTTCAATATATGAAGAGCATCCTGTGATCCCAAATATTCCTCCAATCTTTAAAGTTTAATAAGCATCTGATAGCTATTAGTGAAGTTCTCACCCTGTACCTATGCAAAAGACAATGAGGATACTGAGGGTACTTTGCCAATGGCTAACTTTTCCACTCCTTAGTTAACTCTTCCTCCCAGCAGGGAATACATGAATAGATTTTATTGGGTGGTTTCTAATCACTTGCAGTAGCTTTTTCATATACTTGAATTTTCCTCTTAGATGCAAACAATGAAAGCTACAAATAAAACTTAAGACATAAAATGCCCATGACATATAATTTGGTTCTCAGAGACTTGGACCTTTACAGGTGATACAGTTCTATAAAGCAACATGCTCAGCAGTTAGTGAGATGTAAGTTTAATACACATTCGTGTCTTGCATGTCTTGTTAATAAAGTTCATAACTGAAATACGACCAATCTTTCTTGTTACTCGACTTAAATAAAGGCTACAGTCTGCAAAAGAATCAGATTCCTTTCTGAATTCTGTAGGATTAGTTGCAACCTCAGCATCTATTATCCTTGTAAACCAATACCTTCACTATATAATAAGTTAAATAAATACAGCTTGTCTTTTACAAGATGTCTTCTCCCACTGACTGCCCAAAGAAGCACAACAAAAATGTTAAAAAAAGAATCCTCAAATAGCTGCATGAGTAGTTGCCCGCTTACTCCAGAGATCAGTAAAACGTTTGGCAAGGAAAACATGGCCCGAGCGCTAGCACTCATTCAGATGTCAAAGCCAAAATAGAAAACATAGTTCATAGTGGAGTGCAAGGATAAGAGTGCTGGAAAGGTATTCTTGCAAATAGGTGCTACAAAATTGATCACTCTCCACCTTCTCTGTTGCTTTGATGTGCAGCTCAACCACATTTCAGTAAAACAGTGTGCCCGAATGCAACTCAGGAATGTCTATGTCTTCTCCTGTGAACAGATGCGGAGCCAAACACTGGCCCCTGTATTAGCGCGTGGACATATCACACAGCTGGAAGAGCAATTGCAGCTATTAAGAAAAAGCATGTGTTTTTCCTACCGGCTTATCTAAACGCTTGATTTGTAGTGTGAAAGTGTGTTTTGACCATGTTAAATTTTGCAAACTAAAGACAATGTAAATTTAATGGTGGTCTTAACTGAATGTCATATATTAGCAGTCAAAAATAGGTGATTGGTTCAAAATCAAGTGCAGTAAAGTTCTGTAAATTTAAGTCACTGCCTGACACATGGGTGCCCACACACTCAGAAAAAGCAGCGTGGGGAGCTGAGCAATGTGACAATCCTCTGTTACCGGCCTAAAAAGATGGCAGGGGTGCACACTGCACTGCCATAACCTCTATCTAGAGACAGTCTGAGTTGATCATGGGCAGGAGGCAAAAAGGGGAAAGGAGAAGGACAAAAGGAGAAGTTGCCTCACCCTTAAGGCACCAATAACACCTTGCCTTGCCTCATCTGTTGCTGGAACATGTCCAGAGGAGAGCCACAAAGCTGGTGAGGGGTCTGGAGCACAAGTCTTATGAGGAGCGCTGAGTGAGCTGAGGTTGTTTGGCCTGGAGAAGAGGAGGCTGAGGGGAGACCTTATCGCCCTCTACAACTGCCTGACAGGAGGGTGTAATGAGGTGGGGGTCGGCCTCTTCTCCCAGGTAATGGGCGATAGGACAATGGGAAATGGTCTGAAGTTGCACCAGGGCAGGTTTAGGTTGGACATCAGGAAAAATTTCTTCACCAAAAGGGTTGTCAGGCACTGGAATGGGCTGCCCAGGGAAGTGGTCGAGTCCCCATCCCTGGAGGTATTTAAAAGCTGGGCAGACGAGGTGCTTAGGGACATGGTTTAGTGGTGCGATGGCAGTGCTAGGTTAACGGTTGGACTTGATGATTGTAAAGGTCTTTTCCAACCTAAACAAGTCTATGATTCTATGATCTTCCTGGTAACTGCAGGTTCAGTTGAAAAAATGCTAGAGTATATAACAGGGACAGCACCCCACAGGCAGGAGCCTGTGAATCTTCACAGTCTCCAAGGCACGAGCTCCATGGGGCTTGGCATTCATTGCATGTGACTGTTTGTCAGGGTTGCCTTGAGGTGCATGAGCAGGTGTAGGAGTATATGTAGATTTTAGGGAAATGGGATTTCAAAAAGAGACCTTAGACATACACCTATATTAAATCTATTTATTTTCTAAAATTGAGGGGGATTAATGCTGATCTAAGTTTATATTTCAAAAAAAAATTCAAAAATCCAGAATGCTTCTTAATTGCTTCTGAAATATGCAAAATTGAAGGTGCTTCAATGCTTTTGTAAAATCTAGTCCTTTTTCCCCCCACACACATACAGTGATGGCTTTAACACTTATCAGACCTTCACAAACAACTATCTAGGCATCAAAAACTACAGTAAAGTTGATACAGAACTCAGAGTCCTCACTTTGCAGACAAGGTAATTGACTCTAAGATAATAAGACCAAACTGTTACCCTAAATCTGAACACCTGCAGACATACTTAATAACAGACAGGTGATGTAAGTGTTATCGGACTGAAAACATCAAAGTACTACTTAAGGTCTGTGGAGATAGATGCCCGAGTCTGAAAACACTGTTGTAAGTTCACGTTTAGTTTCCAAACATTTAAACCATGCATGGTAATATTTATTTATCTGAATGTGTTTACAGACACTTTAAATTTGTTAATTTTTTAGATTTTTTTTCCATGAGACAAAATTACCTTTTTCAGTAGATTTGCTTTTTCTAGAAGAGGAGTTACTTCGGGGCTAACAAATTTCCATTTAATAATGCATGAATTTTCCTCTTATGAAGCTAGATAGTTTTTCCATCATTTGTACTTCAGTATTTCTGAAACCAGGTGTTAATTTTCAGGGGGATAGGAGGTTTCCAAGCAGCTGCCAGGACTAATATAGCAGCCAGCAGTAAACGCTGAATAAGCTTAGGTACAAAATCTATACCATCTGGTTTCAGGAGTCCCCAGCCAAAAAAATGTGAGGCCAGTTCCTTTCATGTCCAGAAATCTTCCTGTTCACTGGGAATTGTGAAATGGATCTTACCTTTGCATTACCTTTTAGTTCACAACTCAGAGGAAGATTCAAATAATGGTCTTAAGAAAACATTGCATAACTGTAAAATGGGAACCAAAATAATGTGCTCCGGTTTCATAATAAGAAAGACGAACACTATTTGACAAGCTGAGATCAAAGTCCTTGCTCAGCCTCACAGTAGTCCAGTTTTCCAAGCTGCTGTTTCTCAAAGTCAGTGATAGCTACCAGTGCTCAAGACAGAAACAAAGTCCCTCAGAGGAATGGTCTCCCTAGACCAGTAAGTCAATAAGGAGATGCAAAATGAAGCCCTTCAGGTTTGATTTAAGACCAGGGAAGTAAGGAGTGAGGTCCGTCTTGGCTGCCAGTGAGGAAATACTTCTGGTTTCTTAGGTGTCTGAAGAGATCGAATAAGTTCTACATAAGAAATTGCTATATGAAAATTTCGATAAAAGAGTGACTTAAGAGTGACTTTGTTCACAGGCATGAGCATGAAGGCATAGATATAGCTTGGGCCACTCTAGAGATACCCAAGGAGATCCAAGCAACAAAGCTTCCACTGAAGAAGCGTGGAAAAGGAGTGTTTCCTGAAATTTTTATAGTCCAAATCATTTCACCCTCTCTCTCAGGCAGTCATTTACAGCTATGCATAATCCACAAGGTCACTTTCTTATCAAAGCCCTGAAGGCACCAAGCTATCGTCCCATCCAAAGAGTCATTAATATCTCTTAGCTTTTTATGTCTGGGTTATATATAAAAAACTGCATATCATAAGAAACCATGCAAGCCTATTTTTCTTTCACTGTCATGACTGCTTTCAACACACTGATTAAATCTTTGCTTTAACTGGATGATTAAATCCTTTTGAGAAGGGACTGCCATGTTACTGTATTTGGCTAGAACAGAGTATAATGATTTCCCAGTCCACAGGCACTCTCACAATGCACATAAAACTGCAGTGGTAGTGCTGTTGCCTTCCCGGTAACTGTGATTTGCCTGCACTGCTGTATCGCAAGATTGCCCTGAGCTCTGTAGAGCAAGTTAGAATAGCTCTATCATTTGATCTAGCAGCAGGTCTAGCTGGAGAAACTTTTAAAGATGAGCAGATGAATGCAGATCAGACTAAACTGAGTCAGAAAAAATATAATTTTAAAAGCCTGATGTTTTGTCTCAGCACTGATCTTCAAAAGACTTAATGTTCCAAGGATTCGTTCTGGCTCTTTTGTGGCTAGTAGTCAAAATATGTTTTGTATCTGTGTCTAGTAATAGTAAAGCGATGATCCTTCTGATCATGTACACTGCAATAGCATTTGATCGTAGATCCCAGCCAGAGGGCATTCTGAGTTAACAATTTCACATAACCAGACTATTTTATAACACACTGTGAATAATCATTTCAGTAAAGGTAGTGATTTTGCTGTGTTCTTCCCCTGGAACAATAGCGTTAGTATAAATCCCAAGATAGCACTCAATGTACTTTAAGGGAGAACTTTAGTCAACTTAAAAAAATTTAAAAGGCTGTGGTCCAAAGTTCCACTTATCTCTGAATGTATGATAAATTGTTGATCCACAGGTAGAGACCAGTCTTCTGTATTGCATCCATGAAGCATCTGTAAGTGATAACTTAGGCAACTGTAATGCACTGATATTTTTCAAAATGGCAAGGAAACACACACCAAGATACTGACCAGTCACTGGCTAACTGGCCATCATATTCCAGAGCAGTGTTTCCTCACTCTTGAAGCTGTAGGCTCCACACATAAAAAGTAGGTGTAGTCCACAGTCCAAAACCACTTCAAGAACAGGCATGCCACAAAGTTCAACCAGATCCAACAGGCTTTCCTGCTACTAGTTTTCACCTATTTCATTCTTTAATGTATTTACTAGGATCTTCATTTCTGATATTATGAAAGGCTCAGGGACTAAACAATACCAAAAAACATAGATCTTTATTTCACATTATCTGGTCTAGTTCCCAAAATTCACAAATCACTTTTAATACCAGAGAGAAAATATTTCAGTGAAAGCAAGTACATGCACAGCCTCTATCCAAGAAGAAGCAGCAGCAGAAATTTCATCACTCGCTCTTCTTCAGAGTTAACACCCAGAGGGAACACATTCTGGAAATCAATTTTCTTTTACGGGAACTTGATGTGGGTAGTTGCTGGATGTGTTCAGCTTCTGTATGGCTCAGATTCAACAAGACACTTAAAAGCATGGCTGACTTTATTCATGTGGGTATTTAGGTATGTGCTTAAGTACCTTGCTGCATTGGGGCTTATGTTAGGTTGTAAGTATTTACTAGGTCAAGCATCCAGGCTAAAAATTTTTCTGTTTTTCCTAGTTACACCGCAGATAAGTCCAGTCACACAATACATTTGGAAGAGCCTGCAATGCATTCATCAGGTGATGTTACCCAAGGCAATGGAGAATACGTTCATGTTCTGCTGGAGAAACATATTCATTTGCCTCCTCAGTACAGACCCTGCAGATTGCTGAGAGGATCTACGTGGGCCAAACTTCAAGCATACAGGATAATTGAGTAACATTTTATTTAAATATTTATGCTGCTGCAGTACCCAGCAGTTGAAGCCAGTCTTATGCCCTGTTGTATTAGGCACCGTAGAGAAGTATGAGGTCTCTGCTCCAAGTAATTTACATTCTTAAGAAGCATTGCATGCCAGGGCTAAGTAATCAGAGAGCCATACAATTGCCACAGTGAAACACTTACCAAGATAAATCAAAAAGCAGATAATTTAGGAAGGAAAAATTAAGTGCATGGCTGCTTTTTTCCTCTTTAAACTCTGGCTATTAGCCCAGACATTAGCCTATCTAACCCACAAGTGAATAAGTTATTTAGGAAACACAGTGATTCAAAGCATTGAGGGAGTATCACTGAGCAAAATTTTTCTATTTTCTTGGAAGAGATGTGATTAAGATTGTGCTCTAGTCTGCTCATCAGCCCTCTGTTACTGACTTCTAACTCCGTGGCACATTTTAGGCACAAAGATATGAAGTCCCCATGTGTTGTTCGAGATCCTGTGGCAGAAGAGATGACCCTTGCAGCTGCTAGCTGTTGCAGGCCTCATTAGCAAGGCATAGAGTCTGGCTGGGAAAACTGGCGCCTCGCTCAATCTTTGACAGTGTTTGAAACTCAGACGCACTGCAGGTGAACCAGGTTCTTTTCCCTTCTCTAAAACTGCATATATTTTCTCTGCATAAACTGCAGTATCCCACTCTGCACTTTACTATCCTGGCAAAAATACTTGCAAAACCTTGAATTAGTTCTGCCTCTGAATAAAAGACTGTTACAGCTCAACCAAGGAGGCGTACCCATCTAAGCAATCCATGCATATAGAGGAGCCAGTAGGTGCATGCATAGCTGTAACGGAGCCTGAGCACAAGGGAAAGACAGACTAGGAGATACGAGAAGGAGCTGCAGTTCCCAGGGAGAGTAGGACAGAACCTGGGACACAATTCCTTATGAAACCAAGTTGCACTAGTTCCATTGCTCACTTATTGCATAATTATCTTCCTTGACTTGCTTTCGTTCAGCTGCAATTAACGGGAGTGTTTCTCAGTGTCTTGATTTTGTCTCAATATCAAGACTTCAATTTTTTTTTTTTTTCCAGGGCAAACTGTTTTGGGACTGATTGCTTCTAAGTAATTCAGCAAGGTTGAACGTTGGTCTCCTGAGTTGTTGTGGTGTCTCTTTCTTTTTCTGGAACCAACCCTTACAATCATAAGATGTTGGTGTTAACTTTGTGAACTGAAATGTCACTCTTCCGATTTTCTTTCAGACTTTCTTTAAACTTTGATTGAGAGTGTCAGTTCATATTATAAGGTTTAGTCACATCTTGGTGGTATGAAAGTTCTTTGCTGTTTGCAAAAAAACAAGCTAACAGTGGTTAGGTATTGTTAACATTGACAAAAAGAATTAGTGGAGACTATTTGAGCCATGTTTCTTTTTCAGTGTAAATTGGATACAATGCTGAAAAAGGGGAAATCATCATTAGTTTAGCAAAACTCCTGCCTTACATCTCACCCATCTTCAGTGTCTTTTATTCCACTAATGGAATCTGTGTGCATTTTGAACTCTAAGGCGAGTATAAACTGTGAACATCTCTTGAGGAGGGGGAACATACAGCAATGAAATGATAGAACAGAAAAAGAATGAAGCTGAAAATTAGGCCAGAAGATTGAAATCAGGACAGATTTAAATCATTCTTTGCTATTTTATTCATCTTGGTTGTCTGATAAACTACCAAGCAGGACAAAGTTCAGGAGACTTGATGTATTGCATGTTAAGTCTTTGTTGTTATAAGGTGAACTCCCTCACTCCAGCTCGCTCTCCTCGTCTCCCACACTTGTTGTTTTAATACAGAGGAAAGTTCAACTCCCCCTGCTTAACTCCAGTACCTCTTAATGAGGGAACTGTAACACTATCCAGTCGTCTCACCACATGGCAATCAGAATTTCATTGCTTTGCACAGCATGACTTATGTCAAAAAGGATGGTTAAAATTCACCCAAGTCCTGGAAACCCCCTATTGAGTTAAACAGATCACATCTTAGCTACAGGAGGATTTTTTGCTTGTTTGTTTTGTTTTTTAAATGGTCAAAGGGCAAGAACTATTATTTGCAAAAGCCCTTTCACATACCTGGTTCTTAGGATGCTGGCATCAGCAAGATGATTTACTTATCATATAGTTAAAGAGACAGAAGCAATAGAGCTTCACGTGCCAATAAAAAGAAACACCATTTACAAAAAATATAGTCTGATCATACAAAATGGATCCTTTAGCCTATTGTGGTCAAGAAGATCTCTGAGAGCATTCTAATAGATTATCTTTGACAGTGTGGGCTTTACATTTACAAATGAGCAAAAATCAGAACAGAAGGCTCAAGGCCGGTAAATTTGAGTCACGGGAGGTAAAGTTATTTATGGGCAGCAGCACTTGAACCACAATTTCTGAAGCCTTCAGGACAAGCCTCCTTGAAGGCTCACATGCAGATTATATGGTTATTGCAATTTCTGCAAAAGAAACAACACGAGAAAACATTTGCAGGCACTTGTCATATGCTTGCTGTAGCTCAAGTTGTACCTTCCAAGAGTTTTTAGACATGCTCTTTTTTTCTAGTATGTTGCTTCAATTAAACTGAAAACCAGACACAAAAGAATGCTCTATTAAGCTGTGAAATTATTGTACTGCATTACAGGAAGCCTCCAAGTTTATAGAAATAGGAATGTCTCTATGTTATAGGGGTAAAAGATTCTTATTACCCCAGTTTACAAGACCTCTGACATGATAATGCTATAGATATTTTTCTGTGTAAGTACAGTCAGCATAAGGAGATGACCTTTAACAGTGGTGGTTCTACATCCACGAGAGGTTAATTATCCAGAGAAAACATAAATTGCTTATAAGCAATAGCCCTCAAACCAAAAAAAAATATATATTTTTAAATTGTGGCTCATTTAAAGATCATTTAAAGGTACAGGAAATGCCTGAGTAGGGCAGTCTTCATTATTCTGGAAAAAGGGACCACCAAAAGAAAATACGAAGAGTTTACAGAATCATAAGGGGCATGGGGGTGAATAGGCATCAGCTGCTCACTGTTTTCTCCAGTGCAAAACCAGGAGGGCATCAAGTGAAGACTAAATTCTGATCCAAACAAATGTGAGAGCGTGGTTCTTCATGCAATATGGGCAATAGTGTATGTATGTTGTACACAGATGGGTTTGAGCGGACACTAGGCCAGTTAATGGAAGACAAATCCATTACAGGTTACTAAATATATAGAAACTACATCTGATTCAGGAAATCTCTCGACTAGGGATAGTATAAAACTGGGAGTCTTCAGGGCATACTCATATTTGCTTGCTCTATTCTTGTTTTTCCCTAGGCAACTGCGTATGACCATTGTTCTCACTGGATTTCCCCTTACAAACAGACTACCAGCTACCCAGCCAGAGTAAAGGATGATGAAATGAAAAAATTAGCAAAAAATTACAGAAACATCAAAGAGGAAGAGAGTCAAAGGGTCAAAAGTAGAAAAAAGTAGAACGTGTGAGTGGGGCAGAGGCAACCCAAAATAATTCCAAGAAGTGTGTGCCAACAGCATCACCACTCCTTCAAGGCATCCAGCTCAAGGGACCCAAGGAGATAATTGGTATTGCTCAGTAGTGCTCTTCCCAAACAGAAGGGGTGGAACAAGGGAATACAGGCTCACCCTGCACACACCAGATGCCATCAAATTTCCTTCCCTAGAAGCTGGGAACAGCCAGCACAGACAGGGCCAGGAGGAGGTTGACAATAAGGTCTTATGACTTTGTGGGTCCTCAGGTGAGGAGGGTGTAAATGAGATGCTGAGGGGAGAAATGCAGCCACAACCTCAAGGACTGAAGGACCTGGAAGAACTGTGGGGTTGTGCACTCAATGCACAGGTATGCCAGAGCCCCTCTCTCACTGCAAGTCAGGGACCTTATGAACCACTTTGTGCAATGCTAATAAACATCCCTATGCCAGCCCCACATCCTCCCCGAATACAGCATAGTCTGCATTCATTCTCTGTTTTAGTATTTACCAGCAGTTCTTCCAGCTAAAAAATCTAAGCACCAATGGGGGCAAGTCCATGCTGGGGTACAGACTTTATGGACAGGCTGCTCATCATCCATCCCAGTTCTGGTTCTCTTGGTACATTTCTCTCTCCACATCTCACATGAGGCAGGGCTGACACCTTCTGTGGGGAGTAAAGATTGTGGTACCCTTAGCATGGCCAATGGTTTCTGTGTGCAGGGGAGGAAGAGGCTGTACTTGTAACACAGTGCATGCTGCTGATGTGCAGCAAGGACAAGACCTGTCCTTCCATATGGCTGCACTTAAGGAGTGCAGAAACAGGCCAATCTACCTCACTTGGTCAGGAGGCACTCTTTGGTGTGAGTATCACCAGCAGTATCAATGTAGCCTACAAACAAAAAGAAAAATGTCTCAATGTGGTTCCAGCACCTCAGACTCTGAAACTCTACATTTAGACAAGGTAGGTGGAATAATTGCACAGCAGATAATTGAGGTGAGTCCAAACAGTGCCCTCCAAATAGCCAATGCTTTTATCCTTTACCTCAAATTCAAGTTCTTCCATATCATTACTATAGTTAAATGTGGTAAGGAAGAAAAACACAGCACTTGTGCCATCCATCTGAGAAAACTTGGACTTCTGGGTGGGTTTAGGGTGTAAGAATTATGAATTTCTTTCAGAGGAATCTAGCTGCATGTATAAAGTATCAAGGACTTGTTATGTGCAAATATTGAAAGCTTGTTTAAAGTGATTTGTTAGTCTTTGGGTATGGTCTGTGCTATACAGATTTATGACCCACAAAGCCACATGGTCTTAGGCCAGGCCCAGCTGTGATTTCAAAGACTGTGTGATGCAAGATAAGAAACTTCAGCATATATATACATGCTGTGCTGAATTTTCCAAGTGCAGTGCAAACATTGGCAAACCTGCTTTCAGGATGGGAGAGCGTGTTGCACAACCATTTATATCCAGCTACCTCCAAGGGCAAGGCTACACTGCTTGTCAGGGCCCTGCGTGCAATCTCTTTCCTCCCTGCCTCTTTGCCAGGGTCTGGCTGCCTGGTCTTAGGGCCAGCTTTTGAGACAACTGTATGGCCTTGAGCCAGAGAGCTGTGGGGAAGGAGCTGTGAGAAGCAAGTTTCTATGCTTCTTTCCTCAGGAGCTGCTTTTAAGCTCAGACCCTCACCCTTGATTTCCACCCAAGTGACATTTGCAGCTGTGCCACTGCCAGCTGGCTCAAATTCCCAGCTTAACCTTGAATCTGCCTCCTCTATATGGTTATTTCAGGTGATCTGGACTCTTGGGTGACCCTGGTTGCTGTCACTGGACCTCACTGCTCCCAGCACAGCCTGGAGAACCATCCTGTGGCCAACTGCAGCACCAGCTTCACCGTTCCCACGGACAGGCAGCCAGTCTGCAAGGCTGGCCTTGGGTGATCTTGGAGACCACCCCAACAGGTGGCATCCCACAGCCTTGATCTCACCATCTGGTTGCCCAGACAGGCTTTCCATGAGCCGCCTGGGAGGCAGCTGTGTCAGGGAGCATGCCATGAACATGGTTTCATGTCAAAGGTTGAATAGACACAGGCAAAGTGATTTATAAAGGTAAGTGAAGAGAGAGCTAAGTCTATTCAAATATCAGATACCATAATTCATCCTGATTAGCCTGGGATGATTCAACAGCTGTAACCATTTAGGCTACAATTCAGAAAGGCAAATACTTTAATCTGATGCTAGCAGGGGATTGCCAAGGAAAGGGAGGAACTGAAAAGAAAATATATCAAAATTTCAAACTTCATCCTCAAAACAGAATTCCAAAACTTCATTAAAATGCTTATGCTGAATGTGTCAAAATATAACTCAGTTATTCAAAAAAAAATTGCTTCCAATTTGTTGAGAAGGATCGAGAGCATCCAAGATGGATGCAATGTAGTCTTAGGTTCAGGAAAAGTGATAAAGAAAGCTTTTATCCAGCAATGCCTTATCATGAAGGCATCTAAAATTTAGTGGGCACCTTTATTATGCTTTTTCATGGTCTTAAAGTTCCCTAAGTGCCTTCACATTCACCATAGGGCCTCAGCTGCAAGACAAATTCTCACTTGTGCTCTACCATGATCCAGAGATAAGGATGTCCGTCTACAGCTGCAGTCCATTACAGCCTACTTCCAACACACATAGAGCGCTGAGCTCAGCATGTAGCACAGCATGGCCACCTACTCCCATAAACCTGGCCAGTGCTGGCAGCAGCCTTTCTTCTAGAGGCCCCGCCAGAGGACAGAAAAGAGCACAAGCTTTCTTTAAATGAGCCACCACTCCTGTGTGAGCTTTCTGTTAAAAGGACCAGAAGAAGCTGCATCTCCTCCAAGTCTCATTGCTGGTAGGACACAGAGCCTCACCTCTGTTAAAAGGACCAGAAGAAGCTGCATCTCCTCCAACAAGTCTCATTGCTTGTAGGACACAGAGCCTCATCTCCACTGACTGACCAGTTTCCAGGAACTCGTTTCTGCTGATACGGTTCCTCATACCCTGTGACAGTTTGCAACGTGAGAGGAAGGGAAGGAGACCCGGGGTCTGTGAAGACTGAACCTGGGCATGTCGCATGCTGTGATTGTACTATTACTTTCCTCCAGCGTGTGCAGGCTTTGAAATAATGTTCATTTTTCACCATCTGTCACTGTAATGCAGCTGAGTCATTGAAATGATATTAGGATAGACTTAAGCCTTCAATGTGTAGTGCCCTTTTGAACTACTTACTAATCACTGTTAAAATAAAGTGGCCAGGTAGTATCTTTCTCCTCCTTCAGTTCACAAGATTAATTACTTGTCTTCAATAAAGACCAAAAGGAGAGGCTCATGTAGCTCTGCATTCTGACTGGTATGGAGACTTCCCAGAGCAGCAAAGACATCAGTAACTGCAGCGTAGTATTAAGAGACATTGCCACTAAGCGAGGATGCACTGATAAGATCAGCGTATGAGAAAAAGCAGCTAGGTCCTCTTTCACCCAATTTGTTCCTATGAATTGTTTACTATTGTTAAAGTAAACAGGTTTTAAGATAAGCTTTCTTCTAAAACCCTTTCTGTCAAAGGCAAAGTGAGAAGTCTTGGGATGCAACTGGTTTTTTAAGGCAATTTGATATAAGCTACTTTTCCCGCAAGGTACTGTTTTTTAGTGGCAGAGGAAAAATTGACCACCCGCGTGCACACAGTCAAAAAGAGTAGTAGGGCTCAGCGTCCTAGGTGTTCATATTGGGCATTAATTCCTCTGTGCAAATGCCATCCTCACACTATTTCCTGGCTACCCTGCACAATCATTTCATTTTTTTTTTAATTGGGTAATTTCCAATAGGTAGTGCAATATCAATGTATTGATAGCAATGTATATGCTAAAGATCTATGTTTTGTGTTATGTGAACAGTATAGCTATGTAGCTGCAGGCTCTGAAGGTCTTCCTGCCAGGAACAGTCTCCCAAGTCTGCAGCTTCAGAAACTGAACAGATGCATAGCACAGTGTCAAAGTAGTACATTTGAAAGGGAGCTGGGCAGCTTAAAATTGAAATTAGCTAGAAAAAATGAATTGCTGAAGACTAAGTGAAACTGCTTAGGTTTTTTCTTTTATGTTTAAGAAGCTGTGGGGAAATTCAGCAGAAGCAACTTGTGGTCCATCTGTGACTGTACTGGTACACCTGAGAGAAGAATGAGGTAAGAGCTCCACAATGGTGACACATGTAGATTTCATTTCATGTCTTCTTATGAAAAGTGGCTTCCTGCATAAATTGCGTTCTTAAAAACTGAGCATAATCTTTCTGAGAGAAAATAAGGTGTGGCACCAGTAGAACCTGATTTTTGAACAAACTCCAAACTTGTACTCTTTCAATATCAGTAGGGAGATTTGAATAAAGGTGCCTCTTAATTTCTTGAGGTTATTACAGAGCTAATACTACCCAGACAGTGTCAAAATACAGCTGATATAAACTATCAGATTGTACTTTGAGGGTATACTCAAAAAAAGTCATTCAAGTAGTGCCGACCCAAGTTAGTGATGTATGGCACCGCACAAACTCAGAGAGGCTGTTCTGGACCTGAGCTGGCTCAAACTGAGCTAGATTTGATGTCTCTGTGTTTCATAGTTAATGCACAACATGAAAATCCAGTTTGGGATCATCAGAAGCTGACTGTATCTGTCATATACACAGGGGAAAATAGAGCAAGGTTCCAAATTCTGACCAATCTAGCAACAACAGACAGACTTCAGGGGATCAGAGGATAGCTGAGGTTGGAAGTAACGTCTCGCAATCGCCTACTCCACCCCCCCTGATAAGAGCAGGATCAGATAGAGCAGGTTGTCTGGGACCTTCCCTACTCAGATTTTGAAATATCTAAGGATGGATGTTTCCACAGCCTCTCTGGGCAACCTGTTTCAATGTTTGATCATCATTACCATAAAAAGGTTTTCCTATGCTTAAATGGAGTTTCCTGTACTTCAGTTTGTACCCATTGCCTCTTGTCCTTTCACTGGGCTCTAATGAGAAGTGCCTGGCTCCCACAACACACTACCTGGTTCCCCTACTCTACCCTCCTAGTCAAAAAGGTTTTTTTCTAATGTCCTCCCAAGCCACATTTTGTGTCCATTGACACTTCTTACATACTTTGCCACAAAAGATAAAAGTTTGGCTCTGTCATTCTTGTAACTCTGCTTCTACTGTTATTAGATCATCCTTTAGGCTTCTCTTTGCCAGAAAGAAACAAGCCCAGTTCCCTCAGTCTCTCCTCAGAGGTGATGTGTTTTGGGCTCCCAACCAGCTCCGTAGCCCCCCCAGTTTCTCTCCAGTTTCTCCCTCTTGAACTGGGGCCAAAACTAGACTCTGTATCCCAGGCACCAAGTAAAGGGTAGTTATAAGTTCCCTTGATCAACTGGCAATGCTCCTCTTAATGTAGTTCAATATGTAGTCTGCCTTACTCACTCATTTATTCTTTAGTCAAATCCTGTCCTTGCTCTAAATCATAAATATTTAACCATTGTTTGAAATGAATCAGTAAGTGTAATGACATAGTTAACCTGTGCTGCTCTTGAAAGATATACCCCAGAGTCCACTGTTTCATGTTCCAGTGGCAAAGCCATTGACCACAATAAATTAACATCACAGAAAATAATAAAATAGTTCAAACTGAGCATGCTGAGCCAATCTGATACTTGGCACACCTTCAGAGTTTGCACTGACTTATTCTGCTGGTCTGTGTGGTGGTTCAGAGCAGACTTCTGCTGTAAGAATGGAGCCCATCTGAAAATCAAAGATCAATCTTTCTTAATCAAAGAGGTCAGGCAGTAGCACAAATTCCAGAATTGGTGTGTGGTATATGCAGAATCTGTTTATCTCCAGAAAAGTATTTCAAAGCCAGAGCATGACTTTTAGAAGTATTGACATGCACCTCCACCCATCCCTTCAAAAACTCTCACTCAAAACCCAAACCTTCCACCCTGGCCTAGATGTGAGATCTTGGCTGAAGGCCCAGCAGTCCGTGCAGTCTGCCTAAACCAGGCTTGGGTGGACCCTGAAATGAGATACAGTCTCTCTCTTTTCATTGTAAAGGCAATGGTTTAAAGACAAGCAGTGAAAGAGAAGGAAAATGGAGAGAATTGTATTCGATCTGACTGTTAGGAACTTCAAGAAAGGGTAAGGGTTGGGGAATGAAAAAATGAACATTACCTTTTTAGAATAATGAAGGAGTAAACTGAGAAAATTACTTTTTATTTAAACACTAAACATCCTCTGCAAGGCATTTAACAGCTTCCACTCCCAGTAGCTTCAGTGGGTGAGGCTGTACTTAGTCAGCTGCTCCCCCCTTCTTTAGCAAAGCCATGAGCCATCTGAAACACTTAGCTCATGCTAAATGATCATATGCCAAGTATTGTGATAAAGACCGATCTTGCTGCCTGAGTGGAATTACACAATGAGCAGGAGTCGAAATACGTAGGTGTTTAAAAGTACTTGTGCTCTTAAGGACATGGCTGTGCAAGTCCCTGACTCCTTGAGCTATGGCACTGCTACCCAATGACACCTGTCCCCTTGACTGCCACCATGGCCATTGAACCAGGACCTTCAGAAGCATCTTCAGTACTAGAGTGTGACCCAAGGGACACAGAGAAAGTGTGCTCCCGATGAAGTGGCACAGACAAGGCCCTGGAGCTTGTACCTCATCAGAGGGTTACAGTCAGGGAGTAGCAAGAACAGGATTGCCCCGTGAAGGAGGACAAGTCAGCAGCCAAGGGTGACCAGAACACAGGCTAGTGACCCTCACCAGCAAGACAACATCCCACAGGGGCTGAGCACAACAGGCAGAGCCAGGGACTGTAGCAGGAAACATCAACAGCCCCCAAAACAAGTGACGAACCTGGGCCAGGGTCCACTCAGGAGCTCCAGTCAGGAGTCAAAGGAGATGGAGACCGGGCTGGAGATAAGATGCAACATAGGACTGAGGGGTCCATCCAGGATGTGAGCTAACTACAGAGTAACTCTAAGGTCCATTGGGAGGCAGGGCTAGAGACAGGGGGACATATAACATAGCTCAGGACAGGACCAGGTGCCCATTCCTGACCTTATAGAGAGCCTCTAGGCAGAGGAAGTGTGAGTGAGTGTCCCAGGTGAGGCAGTTGAGACCATTAAGGCCTCTCAGTGCCCTCGAGGCACTGACAGTTACCTCACATGGCCCTAATTCCATTTTGAGGTATTTCACTGTGTTGTAGAAAGACATCACATCAGAGAGCAAAGAGCAAGCCAGAAGGACAGCAGCCCAAGCAGGAAGCGTGAGCCATCGGCCTGGCGCTCCTTGTTCATAAGGACTAAGCACATGTGCCCAGAGAGGCCAAATCCCATTTGCGAGAAATCATTAGACATTGTACTGAGACCAGCTGATATTAGTAAGGCCTCACAATCCCTGTTGTCGACAGCTCATTCGCATAATTCATGGCTGCCTCCAATTATCTGTGGGAGATTTGCAAGCCGGACTCTCAGCCTGCGAAGGAGGTTCCACATGGGCAGGCGCTTAATGAACAGATTGGATTATAAACACTAGCTAATCTTTCCCACATGTACACCTGAAGAATATCACAAGTGACAGATGTTTAAATTTGCGAGGAAATTAATGATTCCTAAAGAGGCAAGGCTTATCAAGGCTTTGACTGGGCCTGATAAGGGACAACCACCAAGGGGCAAATTGTTTATAATAGTCTATAAGTGCCTCATTCTATGGGTTCATCTTGGAAACTTTTATTGACATGGTCCCTTTTATTAATGTTTGTGCTGGGAAAGACTAGAACAGCTTTGTTCAATCTACCGATGATATTAGGCTACTAAGGCCTCTAATGAGCATCTCGTATCTTCAGGTCACAGTCAGTTTAAAATGATTGGTACTGGGGCCAGGATACCACATGCTCAGCTGAACCCTACGAGATGGCTTCATTGTGCCTGCCCCATGCTCACGTCCTTGCGGGGCCCACCTGTGAGACTGCTAAAACATTAACTTGTGCACGGTGGGTCATTTGCTGCATTAACTGTCTTGAGATTTGGGTGGGAGGGTGATGGTGGGAGGAGAGCAACCCAGGTTTACCTTGAGACTGTAACCAACCTCTTCTAATAGACTGTATATGGAAAAGGAAAGCCCCTTCCTCTGTCCCCTTTTGCAGAACACCTGTACCTCTACATTAGGACACAAAACCTCTGTCAGTCACCCTGGCGTTCCTTCTCCCCACTGAGCATGTGGCAGGGCACATTCTCATTTCCAAGGGGAATTTTCAGAGCCTGGTTTTGTTTCAAAGAAGGCATCATAAAAAAGAAAAAAAAAAAAAGCATCCACGCTGGCCTGTGCAAGTGGCAACATGGAAAGGTCTTGGTTAAACTCAGGAGCCAAGAAAAAGGAACTAGCTACAGCAGGTCATTCTCCTCAAGCTACAAGTAATGCAATTCCTGTGCAGAACGGGGTAGCTATAGGATTCTTTTAATAATTATGAAATTATTAATTTAATTCTTATAAGTTCAAACTTCTCTTCCTGGTCAATGAGTGTTTCACAAAGGAGCATGGAATTAATTTGTATTCAAGGCTACAGGCAAAACAAATCGTTCACAAATAGTTTATAAATGTTTTCTTGCATACGAATAACTCCGTGATCCATCACCGAGCTCACTGCTGAAGTGTCTGGCCACAGCAAGGGACCTGTTCCTCCTGCCACACTGGTGTAAACAAGGATTGATTCAACTGAAACAAATGGATGAAGGTGATGGCTAAAGTCAGGCTAAAGCAAATGGAACTGGGAGGAGTCTGACTTGTGTTTTATCTAAACCCATGGTAATATTACTGTCTGACCTATTGCACTCAATTAAGCCAATTTTGGATGTATATCATATATTCTGCAAATCAGCTCTTTCCCAGTTTATGTTCATATAATTACACTGACTCTGTTTGGTGAAGGTCTGGCCCAGAATTTGTGACTTTAATTTCTCTGTCATTCATCATCAAAATTAGTTGGGACCTTCACTTAAAGAATATTGGAGCCTCCAATGACTGGATAAATCATTTCTGTATGGGTTATTTCTCGTGCTGTCTCTGACTAGCACGGCATTTTTCCTGGGAATAAATATGAAAGAGAAGTAAATCACTGACCTTATGATTGGATTAATAAATAATGGATATTTTAGAATACAACTTTCAGGCAAAAGATGATCTATGTCCTCCCAGTGCACATGCATACACACACACACATCATTTCCTCAGTTTTATTTTAGGATCTTGCATGATTGGGCTTTTTCTTCGGAAACTGAATATCTGCCACAGAGGATGTTCTATTATAACCATAACAATATGATACTATATTAGGAAAGGAACTCATTTTGTAGGACATTTGGAATCTTGGTTAGTTACAATTCAAGCCCGTTTGTTTTCATGAGGCGAAGAAATCAAGGACATCTAGCCTAAGCAGGAGATGTTGCTAGCAAGTAATAGGACTGCCTTGGTCAAATTGACTGTTTACTAACTTACTGCTGGATTTCTAACAAAATAAAATTCTTGAACAGCATAGGCAAGGATACAGCTGTTCACTTGTCTGGTTTGTTTGAAGATTTATATTTTGTTAAGGGTATTTCTCCTGCAGTACATGGGTCCCTCAGTGGCTAATACAGCACTTTTAAATCAACTTTTAATGCCTCTTAAGTAACAAAGCAAGTGTGAAGAACACATACAAAATGAATGTATGTGTGATGCCAGTTAGGGTAGACAAAGGAAGTGCTGAAGCCATGTAGAACAAATCATGACTTTTACTGAGCTGCACCTCGCTTTTTCCTCCCACATTTCTTTCTTCTAATACTCCATGTTTGTCCTGAATGAAAACCCTGACCCCTCCCCTGACCCAGCAAGGCTGCATCCCCAGAAGCTGGAGAGAACAGGCTGACTGATGGGAAAGGTATGGCAGAGAACCCCTGGCATGGGGGGCAAGAGAGGAATCACAGAATCACAGGACGGCAGGTGTTGGAAGGGACCTCGGGAGATCATCCAGTCCATCCCTCCTGCTAAAGCAGGTTCACCTAAAGCAGGTTGCACAGGACATCGTCCAGGCGGGGTTTGAGTATCTCCAAAGAAGGAGGCTCCACAGCGCTCCTGGGCAGCCTGTTCCAGTGCTCTGTCACCCTCAAAGTAAAGAAGTTCTGCCTCACGTTCAACTGAAACCTCTTATGCTTCAGTCTGTGCCCGTTGTACCTTGTCCTGTCGCTGGGCACCAGTGAGAAGAGTCTGGCTCCGTCCTCGTGACATCCACCCTTGAGATATTTGTAAGCGTTTATAAGAAGGGGGGAAAGGGAGAATGACTTTCCTTCTCACCACGGCTCTGCAGCCTTGCCACCATTATCAACAGTATACCAGTCCTGTCTTAATGCAACTAGTTTTATAATACATCTACACACCACTCCAGGAGTTTCCTTCTGATTTCAAGGACCACCATTCAAATGCCTATGCCTGATTCTCAAGGTCAGATAGCTCTATCTGGTGAAAGTCTTTCTAAGGCAGAAAGCCAAAAAAAAAAAAAACCAAACCAAAATGCAGTGACTGCTTCTCATGGATCCCATAGAGGGCATAGATCTGGGGAAAAAAAAGACTCAGCAAAACCCTTTTCTTACAGGACTAAAAATTTGCTCGAATGGGCTGAGAGAGAACTTAGAAGACTGTGTGCAACAGTGCCATCTGATGGGCTTACTCAAAAGGGTAAACAAGGTGACGAAGCAATCTGCAGGCCTGGCAAGCTACCCTCAGTCCTAAGTGAAATGATGTGACCAATACTGGATTTGATTAAAAGAAGGTGCTGTCCAACGAATTCTTATTTATGTAGTCTTTTCATTTTAAAATAAGGTTATGGGGTTTTTTGAGAAAGGCAATAGCGTGAAAATAATTTCCACAGTGAGATATTTGATTCCGTACTATGGAACATTTTGACTGAGATGCTATAGCAAATGAAACATACAAGTCAAGTTAAAAGCACTAATTACTGGGTAATAGACCCAAAGCAGGAAGCAATGCAGGGGAGATGAGGGTCTAGAGGGCTCTCAGGAGAAGCTGGTGTGTCAGAGGGGTAGACTACATAGCTAACTAGGATGACAGAAAAGGAAAGGAAATAGTATATAATTGATCAGCATTTAGCTGCTGACAGCTCTTTGACAATGTACGTAACTGCGGGTTTCATATTTGCAGAATACGTTGCCCTTAAATAGTTGCTAGAATTTTGTAGGACAAAGTTAACATAGAGGGTTTTTTTAAAACCTAATTCATTCTTCTTCAAGACCCCGCTCAAGTGACTTTGGTTTGAAAAATGAGGTGCGTTCATTACCCATTAAAGTAAACAAAGTAATGAGGCTTCTGAGTTTCAGTCATGGCTTCTAAGCGCTTGGTGTGGCTACTTATCACTGGACTGCCTTCCTCTAAGCCTCTTCTTCCTATAGTGCATAAAGTTGTTGTTATTATGACATTGATTTTGAGAAGATCGCTCTTCTTAAATCAATTCCAAATGTAAAAGTGACCTTTAATTGATTTATATCTTCATTACTATATTACAGCATAGCTAAACCAAACAAATTTCCCCAGGTCTGAATTTCTGTGAACATGCCGAAGCGGACAGCAAAATTTATTTCATCTGCTGCAGTGAAATAGCAAGAGGCATCCCTGGCCACAGAAATCAGTTCATGGCCCTATAATGTAAACAGCTTTTATCAATGAGCCAGGAGAAAACCTTAAATCATTATTTATACAATCCCTAAATAACACAAATACTGGAAATATATATAAATATTGGAAAGAAAAGACTTTTGAAACAGACCTGGGCCATTTGGTAAGTAGGGTTCAGATCGATGTTATACTCTTCAACATAGGTAAATGAAAAACTTGGGGAAAACATAGTGCATCTTTTTAGGACTCACTTCATCTTCAACAAGGAGTCTACTAAAAATGTTTGGAGATTACAATAGATAACTGGTTGATAGATAACTGGTTGAATCTTAACTGCCTTCTTTTGTGTCTGTTTTCAACTTCCTTCCTAACTCTTAACTTTTACAAATAAAAATCCCAACTTTTTTTTTTCCCACAAATTGATTAGTCTCGGCAAGATGCTGGACCATTGTCATGCAAAAATAATTTTTTCCAGAGATGAAAAATAATATGAAAAATTTTGCTTTAGCCCTTGATTTTCTTTGGAGTTCTAACTCCTGTCTAGGGAATGTTCGTGGGGGAAAGCCCTGTTCAAACATCTGTCTCAAAGGGGGATTAGGAGGATGAGATATGAAAGGCCAGGGTAGAAAAAAGGTTTGTGTTGAACCAGGAAAGGATTGTTTCATTTATGGCTATTTGGAGGGAGAGAAGGAAACAGGGAATGATGCGGGGGGCAGAGGGAGTTCAGTTGGTGAGACGTAGGCATCTCACACATAAAGAAAGCATCGTTGCTGCTTTTGGAAAACTGAAATTAAATATGCAAACACTGTGGCTGAGACATCTTATTGTACTTGACATCTTCTGGATCTACCCACATCAGTCCTTGATATTAACAGGACAACAGTCAGTTCCATGCCAAAAGCTGTTAATAACCCTAATTCATAGGAAAGCTCACTTGGTAGAGGTACCTGGACATAGTACCAACAGAGTATTTAGATTCTATAATTTACATATTGGCCCTTATTAAACCCAGGAGCTATTTTTCAGTAAAGGCACAACTGAAAAACTCAGGTAACCAGGCTCTTCTTTTGTGTGTGTATTATGTGTGCAATTTAGTTATGCAACTGAAAAGGACCAAATCCAGATGTCCTCAGCTGACATAGCAGAGGACGTCTCTAAGAAACACCAACGCTTGCTGTGAGCGGAACCACGTTGCTGTGGCCGGACACAGAGTCTGGTTATCTGGTTTTAGCTTCATGATCTGAGGAAAGGTAGGAAACAAATATGCAGCCCCATATCTGTGCTTTTATTTACTTTAGCTATTGATCCCCAAATCCTCTGGGAGCCTTTCTACGATGAGTGATTGGTATTTAAATTGATGTTTACCAGTTAATCTTCTGTCCGGTATCTCCTTTGTCAGTAAGTCTAGGCCTGGTTATAGGCTACAAGGCAAGATGGAAATGTGAACTCCAGCCAGTAATGTTGTCAGAGTGGCTCTAAACCTGCTAAATCAATAAAACCAGAGGCAAAGGCTCGTAAATCTCCGTATGTGTGTATAGCTGCCACGATCCAGCTCCTTCTGGGAGCCTGCATGTGGCCTCCAAATAGAGTTCCTGGCAGTTCATCTTTCTGGTCTAGAGGTACGTCTGTGATAAAGCAGATTTCATGGGGAAGACCTCACAGTGGAATAACATAAGCTTTATGTTTTGTTTCTTCCCTCTCACCAAAAAGCCAATATTCAGTTTCTGTCCTGTCCAGGTCACATTAGCTTCCCATAACAGTGCTCACCCATGACAGTTTCCAATATTCTGTTTCAAGACAAACTGAGCTCCATGAACTAGAACACTTGCTTTTGGAGCTGACTGCAGCGGGTGCTGAAAGAGCTTCCAGATTTGCACTTGGAAAGGGGCAAAGCTGTGTATTTATATTCTAGCTTTCTGCCTGCGTGTCTGAGTGCATATGCGATCTAATGCCAAACAAGAAAGTTCATCTATGAAATGCAACACGAATGTAATGTGCAGCGCGTATGGAAAGGAACAGTTTCATTTTTGGAGCATGAAACACAGTGGTATCTGTAATCCCTTGGGTTTGTTAGCCAAGAGGAAAACAAACCTTGTGATTTTTTAATTTGTGAAAGATCAATATTTTTAGCAGTTTCTCAGCAGTAATATTATACCTTGTACTTTATTAATACTGATTTTAAAAGAAGCTATCGAGTTAGTCCAGTGGTTTAAAGAGAAGGCATTTGCATATTCTTCTTTTAAGTTGTGTCCTTTTTTAGCTTTTCTAGCTGAAAATGCAATGTTTTGCTGCATACTTAGCTTCAGTTCTACAATTTCATGAGAGCGTTCAAAACATGAAGAATTCTTATGAAATAGAGCCAGGAGTGAATAAAAATTAACAAAGTTTCAAATGCATCAGAAGCGAGAAGCATGGCAAAGAGTCTGTAGAGTCAACAGATTCAGCTGTAAAAGCAGCTTTCCAGAAAGTTAAGGCCATTAAAGAAAAACCAAGTTAAGTCTACTTAGTAAGGGAGGTTTCCACCACAGCCTTTCTTTACAGAGGGCTGAGTCTGCTGGGCTGTTTCAACTTGCAGTGTCAGAAGAGATTTTTAAATCAAATCTATAGAATGAGAAGTAGGAAATCAGAAGGACCAGATGGTCTTCACCCGGGCTTTCCGAAGGAATGCATGTACCAATGTGAAAATGTTATGTGTAATATGTCACTTAAGATAAATCTCATTCCCAGATAACCAGAAAGCAACAAATGTGACACCATTTTTAAGCTGTCAGGGAACATTTTGGGAACTGTAGATCAATAATCTCACTTCCATATAGGGGAAACTATGGAAACTATAATAAAATCTAGAATTAGTAGTCACATGGAAAGGTTTGATTTAGTAAGGTAGAGTCAAAGCTGCTTTTCTGTATGGAAGTCACAGCTCAAATATTAAAATACTAAATATTAAATATTTCTTCAAAGTACTTAGTGAGCATGCAAACAGCTTTCCAGAAGTGTCTGCTCTGTGTTTCAGGCACAAGGGATAGAGGGAAAAATGAAAACTTCATTAAACCACTGTATGAATCCATGTTGAGTGCTGTGTGCTGGTCTAACCCTTGAATATCAAAGTGTATAGTAGTCTTAAAATTATACAGAGAAAGAAGCTGTGTTAGCACAGCAGAACTATGAAGAAAGGACAGGTATCTTCTGACACAGCAACATCACTGAGAGTCAAGCAGATTCATTTTATTTGAAAAAGCAATTTTGCATCACTGATGTCAGGAAAAGAAGAATCTTTAAAGTTTTATAAAAATGTCATTGAACATACATGCGAACTTTAGAGACAAATAAATTCCCATCTTTTTCAGTCTTTCATTGTGTTTGTACTTAAAGCAGAGTCATCAGAACAAAAAATGTCCCCAGGATCTCTTGAGCTGTGAATAGAGGATGACTTTCCTTAGCACAGGAAAAAGGCTACTGTTAAACGGAGCTTGGAGGCAGTTACTGGATACCTTTTGTGGAAAGAAAGGGCAACAACTTTTCTGCAAATGGAGAGGAAATAAAAGTCTGAAGTAAGGCTCTGAAGTTTGGAAGAGTTAAAACTCCAGTGAGAATGGGTGGTTTAACCAGAACATTTATTCTACACCACTCTTAGCACTTGTTTCTAGTATTTTCCTTCTCATCCTTTGGGATTATCTTCTGCAAAACCTGGTTCTTGCAGGCACAAGGAACGGCATGTGAGGATTTGGGGGGAGATGCTAAGCCAGGGAACAAGGAATGGGTGTGGGTGGATCCTTGTTAGCGCAAGGAATTGATCCCATGTGTGAAAGAAAAATATCATCTGCAGTGTAGGCAATGTTTGGGCAAGCCCAAAATTCCTATGCCTGTTTCCTCAGTATTGAAAGATCATGACACCCATGGACAGATTTTCTAAGGTGCTAATATCTTGGGATAGATTTTCATGGAGCTCAAAAGTATCCATAGCTGCTGGGGGAATGGAATTATGGCACCTGCGTTGCTACAAGGACTTATGTACATGGGTAAGGATCTACCTGTCAATACAGGTAGATCCTAGGGGATTTTGTTTTTAAAATGGTGTTATAACAAATATTTACCAGACACTGTAAGGAGCAATTTTAGAACCTCAGCCTGTCCTCCCAGTCCAGCATTTTCTCTGGCCTCTTTTACAAATGAGTCTTTTAATCTATCCCAAGGCTGGTGACCATGACAATTACTTTTTAAAACAAAGTTTCTTACGGCCAGTGTCTCAAAGCATAGATATGTCTATGTTGAAGAACAGCATACATATGCAAGTACACAAGCACTCATAACACCATGGGTCACATTACAACAAGAAAATATTTTTTCTTTCCCCATTCTTGTGCACCAGAAAACACCTCTTTATATATGCTCCGTTCCCCCTGACATCTACAGCAATTATAGGCACAGGAGGGGGGTGTCCCAGTAATATTTCTAAATCTTTCACTTCACAGAAGGAGTCTTTGCTGACTGTTTTCTCAGCAAAAGGCAAAGCAAGTAGCCTCTTGTCTTGATTAAAACCCTCTAACTTTTGGAATCTTCTGCTAAATTATAGTTGCCATACAGGAAGGGTGTAGGAGGGAGGAAAAGAATTGAAAAACTCCAGTCTTGTGTCAATTATCAACTGTTTTAAATTTAGAGATTTTCCCATCAACTAGAAACTAAATCCACTTGTTTGTTGCCAGGGAAAATGGGTGAAGATGCCATTTCTAAAGTGTGTAAAGACTTTGTGGTTCATTTCACAATAATATTTGTTGAACTTTCGTGGCACACTTTCAGAGGAAGCAAGATGGGGCTGTGTTAGTCATGATTCACTAAATAGTACGCCCTAATCCTTCCTAGTTTTTGTTTATTCATGCCTTGCTGTGGGATTTACGGTGTTAGCTCATGGAAAGAAAAAGAAAATCCCAGCAGATAGAAGAATGCAACCTTCCAGTCCACTGCTTGGAGGCAGGTTTGGATAGTTCTGTCAGGAGGAGTCGCTTCACTTCTGTCAGAAACCCAAACGCACAGGGAATGGGGAAAAGGAGCAGAAATAGGTGGTCTGCATCTCAGGTGCAGGCATGTGAGACTCAGGAGACCAAGCTCTGCACATGAGATGACCTTGAAATCAGAGGTACAGCCCAGTGAGGCAACACCAGGCGAGCTGTGCCTTTCTCCCAGGAGTTCATCACGCCCCTGCCTGCTGCCTCTGGCAGCCAAAGCTGCAGTCAGGTAGAGATCATCCAGCTTCAGGTATCCCAGGCAACCTCCAAGGAATGTTGTGGCCAGGAGGAGGGTGCAAGCTGTGCTAGAAGTGTTCCCACAAGCTCTACCTCCTGCCTCATTAGGTTGTTTCAAAGGTTGCTTTCATTCTCCATCTCTCCAGCCTGAGCTGACTGATAAAGGAGCTCCTCTTACTTTTTCCCACCTGGTCTGAAACAGGATTTGTTCCTGTGAGAGGCCCTTTTGTCAGAGGAGGGTGTCTCTTCTGTGTTTTGTTTCCTCTTGACTCTCACCGGCCATAACCTTGGTGGAGCGGGAGGAGGGAGCTGTGGCGCTGCCCGTGGGTGGTGAAGCCCTGTCCCACCACTGGGGAGCAGGCATGGAGGGGTGGCGAACAAGGGAGCCAGTGTGTTGAAATCCTGCCTGAGCTTTGCTGGTCCAGGTGATCCTGTCAGTGACAGATCTGGTCTGAACCTCTGCGACCGCTGAGGAGGGCGAGGGCAGAGGGAGAGGAAAAGGAAAACCTGTGGCACATAATGAAGTCCTTATGCGCTGAAAACTCGTATTTGATATGATATCGACAGAGATGCTGACAGCCATGTTCTGTGACTTGCAGGAAAAGGTTTTAAAGAGAAAATACACTGCTGTCCTGGCTTCAGCTGGGATAGAGTTAATTTGCTGCCTAGTAGCTGTCACAGTGCTGTGTTTTGGATTTAAGATGAGAAGAATGTTGATAACACACTCATGGTTTTGTTGTTGCTAAGCAAGGCTTACACCAGTCAAGGACTTTTCAGCTTCCCATGGTCTGCCAGGTGCCCAAGAAGCTGGGAGGGGGCACAGCCAGGACAGCTGACCCCAACTGGCCAAAGAGTGATTCCATACCATACGACATCATGCTCAGTATATAAACTGGGAAGAGTTGACCGGGGGGCAGTGATCGTTGCTCGGGGATGGGATGGGCATCAGTCAGCAGGTGGTGAGTGGTTGCATCACTTGTTTTTCCTGAGGTTTGTTTCTTTTTTTTGGTTTTGTTGTTGTTTTCCTTTTCACTACAATTTATTATTATTATATTTTATTTTATTTCAGTTATTGAATTGTTCTTACCTCAACCCACAAGCTGTCTTATTTTTGCTCTTCCAATGCTCTCAACCATAAACTGGGAAGAGTTGACCGGGGGGCAGTGATCGTTGCTCGGGGATGGGATGGGCATCAGTCAGCAGGTGGTGAGTGGTTGCATCACTTGTTTTTCCTGAGGTTTGTTCCCTTTTTTTTGGTTTTGTTGTTGTTTTCCTTTTCACTACAATTTATTATTATTATATTTTATTTTATTTCAGTTATTGAATTGTTCTTACCTCAACCCACAAGCTGTCTTATTTTTGCTCTTCCAATGCTCTCAACCATCCCACTGGGGTGGGGAGGTGAGCGAGCGGCTGCGTGGTGCTTCGTTGCCAGCTGGGGTTAAACGATGACAGCTGCCTTTGCAAATGCTGGCATGGAGATGGCATGGGCCTACAGAGCATTGGATCTGTTCAGTGATGACTCCCGTGAGAGAACTAAGGAAGAAATAGTTCAATTATTTTTGTTTTACTTTGGAGCATGGCTTTGTCGCTGAGTGTGCGGGACAAGGACCACAGCATCTAAGGAAGACGGATTTCTGTTCCTCTGCCTGTCATGGTCTTGGCACATTAACTTATGCAAGTCTGCACTGTTCTGGGCACTTTCGTTTCTTCACCTCAAGTCTTCGCAGCTCTTGGGAAGCCAACTATCAAATATCGTTATTAACTGAAGTCACTTGATGCCGGTTTTAGTGTTGGTCAGTCTATCAGTCCTCAAGAAAAGTCACAGTTTTTACAAATCTCTGCTTTCCAGTGAAAATGCATTTTCCTGCACAAGTTAGTGTGAAAATTATGTGCTGAGACTCCATAAACAGGATGAATGTGTGTTCTGCAACTGATATGCAAGAGAGAAAAGAAGCTGCCTCTTCCCGAGCTGCTTTGAAGCAACTGCGATAACAGGACTCAAACCCATGTATAATTCATTAGTTTAGACCTGACCGTACATTGCAAATTTTGTTATGATCCATTAATTTGGGGTCTTGATTATAACACAGGATTCTAACATTCCTTTTGAGTTGCGGTAGAAGCTCCTTTTGGCTCGAGTGCTCCAGTACATTGTGTCTCCAGTTCACACTTCTTTTATGAGTAGCCATTGCTAAGGTTATCTGACTTCATTATTTCTCTTCACTTATTCTTATAATATTGGACTCGGATTTGCAGGACCCAACTTGTGAGCACAGGTTACACAATCTCTCTCTAGTTGGCATGGTGTGAAGCAGCTATTCTGCCACTGCAAACTGCGATACAAGAGTTTTCACCCATAACTGGACCAGCAGAAATGAATCCCTGAGACCTCAAAACCATGTTTAGCATTCATGCTGTATAAAGAGTGGTCCATCATATCCATATAATTTTATCCCTCTTGTTCACCATATTACCACAAGTTGTCAATCACCCACACTTCCCACACTGTGCTAAGTGGTAGGGGGGACACCCGAATCTAGTTACCATAGCTCTTCCCAATCCTGGAATTCTCCTCAGGATTTGCATGGTGGGTTGGCCATGACACACCCCCCCCAGCCAACACATCTGCGGGTAGCTTGGCTGAATCAGCATGGAGATATATATAGCTACAGCTATATCTCTCACGAGAGGAGCTGTGCCAGTTTGCAATCGGCAGGTCTTCACCCCTGCTATACTTAGGCATATATTCCAAATGTAGTCCTTCCCTTTTGCCTTTTCCAATTTCTCAGAATAATGCATTGAAGTAATAGAAGTCAGAGACAAAATTTAAAAATGGAGACCTCAAAGAACAGCCTCCCATCTATGGTGGCACTTTCCATTGCGCATGGCTCTGTCAGTGATTCCTCAGATTCCCCCCTTTTGTCTAGGCTTTTTTTTTTTTTTTTTTTTTTAAATTAGTTTGCCAATAAGGCACAAGCTTTTTTCAAATTAAATGAGGTCCAGGATGAAAGACATAATTTTGTACTTAGGAATTAGGAGCAGGATGGAATTATACTTTTATTAAAGCTAGATCTCATTTTAGGTTATTTGAACAACTGTGACAATTTTTGCAACAGCACAAGAAAGAAATTGAAATTTATATTTGACACTATCTTTATTTAATGTGGTTTTTTATACTGTATGCTAGACTGAACATGACTTTTAATTCAGGAGGTCAAAAATAAGCAATGGAAAACATTTGTTTTCAGCTCATTTTTGCAGTATTGTTGCTTTTGAGCCACTAGAACAGATTTTTCTAATACCTACAGTAAAGTCTTATAACATAAAGGACTAAATGCAGAGTAAACACTAACTACAGAACTCTCTAGATTATATCATAAAGAGTATGTAGTAAAAAACCCCCTCTCCTCTCAGCAATGCAACTTCATATTATATTCTTCAAAATATTGCCTTGCACAAATTATATGCCAAGTCATGCTCTCTTCAACTTCATTGTTTCCATGACAAAATCCAGGGCAATCTCCAAACCTGTGATCCTGTCTATTAAGACCATGACGCTGAAGTCTGTTGTAATTTCTACTGTGAAGCCCCTGATGGCCTGACAGGCAAAACAGACAGCTCAGTTTTAGCTCAGTGCCGCTTATTTCAACAGTTTTCCTTCCAATTTTCTCCTGTGTACAAAGCAAATTAGATGCACTTATATAATAATATTGCACTTCTGGATGCAAGCAGCAGTTGTGGGGTTTTCAGCATTAACATTGTCATGCTTCATTCAAGGTGGTAGAAAAATCTGCTTAAAAACATTTGGGTAAGCATTCCCCACATTTTGAGTCTTTTCTTACAACAAAACAAAACCTGGAATGTTTTTGAGTAGCTGAAACTTGTAGAGACCCATGCATAATTTTGGAAATGTCTGGGTTACATGATAGCATGCCCTGTAGAGCTTAGGAAACTGCATTCATTTCTGTTCCTCTCTATTTAAAATTCAGATGCTTTTAGCCATGTCTTTTCTTTTCAAATTTATCTCACATTAATACCTCACACTGTTGCTGCTAATTTATGTTCTTATGAGGAGTACAGAATGAATTTAGCTATATAAGAACTATCGTGTACTTCTGTAGAAACTGTGTAAATTTTAATTATGAGTTACCTTAAAAATATAGTACCAAAGTAAAATAATTTCTACATTAAAGCAGTATCCAAAATCATGTCTCCCTCTTCACGGGAATGTCATGGGCTAGCCAGTTCAGCTGGTGAGCTCCTACCTGCCGATAGTCCACCTCACTGGGAATGAATGTCCACAGGCATTTGCAAGTCTAGACCTGACTCCAGAAGTACGAATACAAGGGGGAAAGTTACTATTTTGCTAACTAGATCAGAATATCAGATTAATTTCTACAATTGAGATAATACATTGTTGCACAGAGTTTTCATTTTGGAAAACAGACAAATAGTTGCCAAGCTGGAAAGAGAGACAGAAAGTGGCAACGCAAATATGTCTGCTTTATTATCTGTTCCTTGAAGCGTTCCTACTATCCAGATGCTTCTGGTGACATCTGTCTTTGCTCAACAGATGCTTGTCATTGCACAGTCCCACCACCTTATGCTGAGTAATTGAAAAAAACAAGATATACTCAGCTCAGCAACACCCTGTTTACAGGAGAAAAGCTTTAATTTCAGCACTTTCAACTTGGAGTGCTATTTGGAAACATTTAGCTCATAAAAAGTCTTACAGTTCATGCTTTGACCTCATCATGACCTGAACATTTTGTTAACAAAGTACCCTGTTAATGTTTTGACCAAAAGAACTAATGTACTTGGGGCTGGTTGTGTTGCCAAAGTGGTGCTTGCTCCTAAAAAGGGAAAGTTTTAATTCTATTTTCAAAAGCAATGTCTTACTCCTAACTATATATGGAAATGTCATCAATCAGGCCTGGAAACAGAGAGTGCACTGCGATGCATTGTAATAGCTTGGATTTCTGCATTCGGTGTAACAAATCTCATTGTACCATACCTCGCAGCGGAAGTCTTTTGCTACGTCTATTTTCCCTCTACTAACTTGAGTAGATGTGAATATAACTTTTGTTTCAATCACCAGCAGTGAAGTACAAGGTAACAAGCTAATCAAAAGAGGGATAATAAAGTGCATAGCCACTCCCAGCCATATTTACAACAGAATTCTTTGACTAAGCTGGTTTTGCTTGTATTTTTTTTTTAATTAAGATGTAAACTACCTGAACCCTTCACCCTCCATGGGCGCAACCTTCTGCTGATGGCCCCTTTTTAATGTAATAAACAATAATTGAGCTAAAAATTGGATCCAAAACATTTTTATCAGTGCCTTGTTAATACCTACCAAAGGGCTTCAGCAACTGAAACCCATCCCCTTCCTTAAAGATGTATGTTATTTGAGCATTAGATCTACCAGGAATACCAAAAAATGGGTGGTTTTGAAGTAGGCAGTAAGCTCAGACTGTTTAGTCTTCATCTTTATAAACCAAATCCGAAGAAATCCCTGACTGATAAATTCAGCAGCAATACACGTAAGAATCACATGGAAATACTACGACAGTAAAGAAAGGCAGTAACTAAGAAAGGTTGTATTAGATACAGCTGAGCCCTGCTAAAAAGCACAGTGCGTTGGGAAGTACTGTGTGTGCAGTTATCATTTACTAGCCACTTAACTGTATTTCATCTGTGTCTTTTAAGTTCTCGGTCAATTTTAAAAAAGAACATATACTATGCATATTTTAAAATTCATGTTAACTCCCTTTATTTTAGTATGGAGCTCATAAAACATTTTGTTGGTTTTTTTTTTCATTGTCAGTCATCCAACTTACTACCGTCTCCTTTGTATGGGAATAATAAATACTTCTAGGTCCTTTCAGAAATGCATTTTAGGAACTCAAAACAGTCATAGTTGATTGGGTTAATATGCAAAAGGGGGTTCTACAAGCCCCTGGCAGAAGAGTTCTCATGGAAGAAAATAGCAGTTAAGTAGACAGGATGCAGAAAAAAAAGTGAAAGAGGATAATAAATGGGAGGTTTTGTGGCTTCTCAGAATATTGCCAGCTAAATGCAGGACAGCAGAGACCTTGTCAAAATTAGCAGTCAACATGTTGTAAGTGTGTAGGATAAAATCTATTTTGTTGGTGAGGAAAAGAAGACCAGTGTAACTCATTTAGCGACAGGATATTGCTTCTGACACTTCGTCAGCATGTTCTTATTAATACGGAGGCTGAGCATTATTTGTGTCAAAATTGTCACATGGAGCCCTCACTTTCCAGCAGATTTCAGTTTCTTAGTAATCTGCAAACTCACACAGTTATTTTTATTTTGGGGTTCAAACACGATTTGATGCCAGAGTAAAAGTGGGAGATAAACAGAAAGAGCCAGAAACCCTCAACAAAGCTCAAACTATTGAGCAAAGATTCCTAAATTTAGAGTATTTTAGGTAGGAAGCCTGATGATCTATAAGGGGCAGTTGACTTTATTAGAAAACAGGATGCACAGTTGAAGGGGCTTGCATGGAAAAGTCTTTGCTCACTTTGACAGTGCCCACTCCTTTGACAGTGCCCATTCCTTCAGCTAATTAAAAGGCTTGCATTAAATACAGAATATCCTGAGTTACAGTAGGCAGATATAAAGCTTTAGGAGAACAATTAAATGTGTTTTAGATTTAAGCCAATCTCTGTTAACCAGGGTTTGGGGGAAATCTCCTTCAGTGAGCATATTTTCACGAACAGTCTAGGTGATGGAAAACAGAAAATCCTTATTAAATCTGCAGACAATAGGAAGGGTGGAGCTTCAGACATGCCGAAGAGCTCAGAATGATCCTGAAAACTGAAGTTACATGAAAAAAAAATGGGATGGTATTCAACAAGGAAGAACGCAAAGTACTATGCTTAGCCAGGGTGAATCAGCTTCTCAGATGCAGGATGGGGAACAACTGGTTAGGTGGACAAGGATGGAAGAGGATCCCGGGGTTATAACGCACTGCTGGCTGAGTATAAATCAGCCATGTCATCCTGCTCCAGACAGGCCAAACATTAAGCTAGGACTTATAAACAGGAGAAAAGACATGCAGCAGCTTCTGTTCTACTCAGAAAATGAAACCTGCTGCTCTGCTTTAGTCAGTTTTGGTGTCTCCACTTCTCAATCCACTCTAGCTCTATTTTCTAGGATGACTGTTACTCTAGACTTTGCAAAACCTTCTTCAGAGGACATGGATCCAGCTGCCATTGGTGACAATGTGAAGGATGAGCAGGGCTCCTGTGGTTCCTCCGTCCTCTGCGGCTCTGCTGTGTGCCCCATGTAGGGGACAGGGCTGCTCATTTTGCATAGCTTTTTTTTTTTCATTTTTATTTGAGGAGGTGGGCCCAAGTCCCAGATCTGGCAATAGTTCTGAAATGTTTCCTTTCCTAATTTCTCCCAAACTCTAGGCTCACCTCCAAGTCTTTCAGACGGGACAATGTCGTATCACATTTGTATTGTCTTTACCTCAGCCATTCTGCAGCACCGCCAGGCCAAACATCCATGGGACAGAAGGGAAGACAGAGGAAGGGATAAAAGGTCGGGTCTCTGATTGTTGCACATAACTCATTGAGAGGAATGAAGAACTTTACATTCATAATTTTACTTGAGTTCAGGCCAGCCAGTAAACATTCTTACTCTGAAAAATGTGTTGCACAGCTATTGAAATCTCACATTTTGTTCTGCTGGCTTTTCAAACTCTTCCTTAGATTTTGCTTTTTCTAATTTGTTTCTGATGAGAAAAAAGACATTTACTTGGTCCGACTTAATTTTTCTTTATTCTGTAAACTGTATGCCCTTCAGAAAGCAGAAACTGGCTAGTCCCAGACGAATTATCAGAGACTGCATGGGGAACGGCTTCATGAAGAAAAGCAGTCACTGCTGAGGTCCAGTGTTCCCTTTTGCCTACAAAAGACTGAAAACTTTGATATTTCCATTGCAAACTAGTAACAGCACTGGTTTCGGTTCCACCCTCCAGACAACACACCACCTCCCTCAAGTGGTCAGTGAAATTAGGGTTGTTTTCTCTGCTTCAAGGGCTGTTTTTTGGCACTGCCCAAAGAATGTGTTGAAGAATGCACTTTTTAAAAACATTATTAATAGATCAAGTTTAAACAGTTCTGAAAAAAAGAAGTATTTTGAGTGGTAGAAAGAGATAATAACCCCACAGAAACAAATACTTAGCTGGCATCACTTGGGCACTGTAGGCTTTTGATGAGAAGAAAACTGAAATAGCTGGTTTTTTGTGGATGGGCTCTAATAGCTTTCTGCCTGCGGTTACAGGCATTCAGTTACGGTCACTGCCACGGCAGGGATTGTATAAGCACATAAGCTAATCAAAACAGTGGCACATTTGGAAAAGCAGCACTGTCAATTCTGATGGCTTGCTCAAATCCTCATTGGAATAATTACAGTTTTCTTCTTTTGTTCAAAATGTTCCCCATTTAGAAACAGTTCTTTTGTAATTTGCTGCCTAATATGTGCTTGCAGAACAAACTGGAACAATGCTGGGGAAGAGCTCACAGGAACTCAAACCAGAATTACATAAATTACAAAAACAGCAATAATGATGGTAAGATAAAAACAGAGAGGAAATAGAAAGCTTCATACTTCAGGAAGCAACCCAGGCAGGCGCTGCCGGGGTTCAGGATAAAGTTTTCTCATGGAACAGTATGCTATAGAAGTGCTTTGCAGAGAGACGTTCACCCAACACACGGAGCAATGCCGCTGTATGCATGCTGACAATAGCCACCATGGCAATGGGTAAAGAAATTCCTGCTCACGTAGCCAAATCATGCTCTTCTACAGACCACTGGACACCTGTGAAATTCTGTGGGTATTATCTAGGATGAAACCAAATATCCACACAGACCACTACCCTGTCAGTGCCCAAACACGGTGATTTTCAGCGTAACCTCATACGAGCAAAGACTGATAGCAAACACAAAAGTAAAGCAGTTCAGGTAGAACTGAGTGAGCAATGAAAAATATAAAAAATATCTTAATTTATAGTCTGACAAAAAATATCTGAGTCAACCTGTCTAACAAAAGACTACACAACACATAGTTTTAGAGAGGAGGCAAAAAACCCAACGATGCCAAGTCACCAAGCAGTTAAATTAGCTAGTGCAGGAAACCCAGTCCTCATGTTTCAAGGCCTAAGTCAGTCCCCAGCAGGAGTCGGGAATAAAGTTGTGAAGTACGACACATACAGCCAAATATATTATAAGCGTTGCTCTTGCTAGAGGCAATGTTCTGTTCTAGGATGTAATTTTTGTGTTTCTTTTGCTCGGTAAAACTGCAATCAGGTAGTTCCAACCACTTTTTTTAACAAAAGCCTGCTAATTAAAGCAACCCAGCCTCCTTCTTGGCATTAATGAAGTGCCAGAGGAAGGAAGCCTTAAGCATTTATTTTTCTCTCAGAGCATGTAATATCCCACACTACAGCCGGTGGAAAAATGGTAACACATTTCCTGACCAAAAAAATAAAAAAGGAGAGAGAGAGAGAGAACATATTTATCACAAAAGTTTCAAGTACAAAGTTTCTTTTGCAGTCTGTCTGCAAGCTGTTGAAAGGATAATGTCCTCTGCATATTTGAAAGAAACATAAGTGGTATGAAAAAAGGTCCTTCTTGCCTTACCACAGCACCAGGGTGGTTTAGGTTGGCTGTTGCAGGTCTCACAAAAATACAGCCAAATCAAACTGTACACAATGTGCAGGTGCTGTGACAGAAGCACAGCTAAGGACAACAGCCCTTGACTTGCAGCAGAGATGCAAAGAGATGCAGAGGAAGCAGATAGCTTCAGATAACTTGCAAGGTCATCACTGCTAACTTTATGTGACGAATCTACAGCTATGACCCCCATCCAATTGTCTGCTATTTTCCCTCATTCTGCTGCTCCCACCTAAGAGCTGCCTTTCCTTCACTCTGGCGTCTGAGAAGCCTTTAGAAAGAAAAGTGATTCTTTGGTACCAGACGGAAGCCAAACCAAACTCCCACCTCTAAATATCCCTGAAGTTTAGAATTGCTTGAAATTCAAACTCATATCTAGATCCAAATTTGGCTGTTTGAGGTCATCTTTACAAATTTTTGTTTAAAAAATAGCATTGTCTGATTCCTCCAACTTTTTTTGCTTCAGCCTTTTGGGTCATGGTCAGATTGGCTTACCAGAGGCCCTGGTAACCTACCATACACATCCCATTCCCCGCCCCCCCCCCCTTCACTTCATAATCTTCCAGAGATGAAATTCAAGATTGCCCACTAATTGTAACAGGACAGCTTCTCAGACAGATGACTTTCCAAGTAACCTTCTCATTCCACTCATATTCAGGGAATGAAAAAGTATGCCAGAGCGTTATGTGATGACGGATGAGGGCCAACATTACAATTTATGTTTGTGACCTGGCACACAAATGGAAACACAGAGTATGATTCAGTGGTTTTTGCAGCCTTAATCCCTACTAAAGAGTGGTTCTGCCAAGGTAAACCTGACATTTTAAATGAAACTGCTTTGCATACACTGCATGGAACCTGAGATCCCACTTTTGTACTGCGGTTTCCTTCTAAAATGTAGCTACTGCCTGACAGGGCAGAGTAAGTGTGTAGTCTGGGCTCCCCTGTGCGAACAGTATTTGGTCTGCTTCGGCAAATGGCAGAGATGAGCAGACCGTGCAAAAGGAGAGAGACAAATATTATTTGAACGCATATGTTCCCAAGACTGAGAAGAGGAGCAAAAATAAGGGCTGGATCCCGCTTTCCTTCCCCACCCAGGCAACTCCCAAGCAACAAAATCCAAATTTGTAATAACATCACATTTCCTGGGAAATCAATCATTAATCTACAGAACTAGGAAAGGCAATACATCTTGTCGTTAAGTCCACAACTCAAAACAAGGTTTTAGCACTAGGAGCAGTTTCCTCTTTCCCTTCTCCATTGCTTCCTTTTTGCTCTTTCTAAAAATATAATATTGACAGCTTTTAAAAAGGAGGAAGGGAAGGAATTCAAGTCATTTAGCGCTCATTATAGCACCAATCCAACCCAGTGCAAAAAGCTAGCCTCTGCTTAAGTTACACAAGTAGTCAAAGTCAATGAGGTTTATTCAAGAGCTTAAAGGTACTGCACCAAAGCCTGAATATATCCAACTGAGCCTCTCCGCACCAGTGTGGCAGGAACAACACTGGTTTTCCTCAGGCAAAACCCCACCAAAACACCTCACATGCAGTGGGTAGAGCTATACCACAAAATAGAGCTCATCTCCGCGCTCCCCTGTTCTCCCAAAGACCCTGCTGTGAGCATGCTATAAGAAGATTTACGTAGACTGAGAGCAAGTCATTTCGGCCAAACACCTCATGGCCATCAAATGTCATCAAAGTCATTGTCATCTCTGACTGTCACTGGCCAGACCTGGAGTCAAAGGTACAACCTGTGTAGTGTATAAATTACACGTCTCCAAACACTTACATAAGCCTGGAAAAGAAGAGCACAGGACAACTGGAGACAAACAGCTAGCACAGGCTTCTTTAGTCTGCTCACTTCTGCCTGGAGAGAACAAAAAGCACCTCTCATCCACCCCCAGCCACTTTCTATACTTTCCTTCACCCAGGCACAGTTGAAACAGGTGAAAATTTGAAGCCCCAGTAAAGTCAGACATTGCCTTGGGCTCTGGGACTGAGAATCAGAAGTACAAGATGCTATTCAAGAGCTTACAGGTATCACTCCCTTGCCCAGATTTACCCACATGTGCACCTTTTTGAGCGCTGGCTTTTGAGCCTTTCCAGGAGTTCCCCTGCCTCATCTCTCAGGCCCTGGCAGAAAGGAAAGAGATTTCTATTTACCATCAAACATGTGGCTGTCCTACAAGAACCTATTGTTAAGGCCCTGGTAGCTGGTTTGTCTTTGAAACCAGTTTATTCCTTAGGCTCTACCGAATGTGTAGGTCTGGATTTTCTACATTTCTTTGGTTAAATATAACCAGAACAAGACTATTTCCAATCATCTATTTGATGAAAGCCTAGTAATGAAAATGCTACCGCCCGACCTCTTCAACCTCTTAAAGCTGCACTTATGGGAGAGAAGTGTTGAGAAATTCCTCTTCTTTCTGAAGAGAATGGTGGGGAAATGGCAAAACAGTTAATGAAAAAATAAAAATCAGAAACATTTGAAAGACATGAATTTCTGTTCAACTTTCTTAAAAAGATTTTGAAGGATGGGAAAGGGAATAATTCCATGGATTTTTCTAGTCAGAGAGGTGTGAAATGGGCCTTTCCTAACATCCCAGAGGTACCATTGAGGCTGAGTATCTATCTTCCTTCAGCATCCTGAATGTTTCAGCTTAGCCACTGTTACTCCACTACTGCTGTCCTCCTCTAGCTTCCCCAGTAAATCTGTCCCTGACCAGCTGTCTGCAAATGCAGCCTAGCAGGGTTAGCACAGATTTCTGATCCTTTCAGCAGGGTCAGTTTGGACTTCAACCGCAATTCTAAGCAGCTAGACACAGCATCATCTCTCATGCAGCTATAAGCTTTTCCTAATGCAGTGGAATCTTCTACTATTTAAATAATTTTTTCCAGAGTATAATTTAGACAGGATTGGCCATAATTATATATGTTTTGGAAATTGGAAAAAACGTATGATAGGAAATGTATGTTTCCTGCTTTCCATCGCTGATTTTGAGTCTCTCCAAAGAGGTCTCAAAAGCTTTGAAAACTTTTCTTCTGATTTAACTGATCATATCTTTTTGATATTAAAAGTCAAAATGCAGCAGTTTACAAGTCAACAAGCCCAGCACATTTTCTTCTCTATATAACAACATAATATTGCATTGCAGGAGTTGCTATAGGACAAGGAATAATGGTTTTACACTAAAAGAGAGTAGATTTAGACTAGATATAAGGAAGACCTTTTTTACAACAAGGGTGGTGAAACACTGGATGAGGTTGCCCAGAGGGGCTGTAGACGTCCCACCACTGGAAACACTCAGGATTGGATGGGGCTCTGAGCAACCTGATCTAATTGAAGATGTCCCTGCTCATTGCAGGGGGGTTGGACTAGATGACCTCTAAAGGTCCCTTCCAACCCAAACCACTCTATAATTCTTTGATTCTATGAAAACACTTCAGGGCAGACAAAAAATGAGATGAAATGCAATTGGCAATGAAGAGGAGAAATAAATACAGCGGGATGGATCAAAAAAAAAAAAAAAAAAAAGAGGAAAAAAGCCACAGGGACATAGAAGCACATCTATGTGTCTCTCTTTCTCTGACTACCAGCAGATCATTGCATCTCAGGAATACTCCACACTGGAAGGAGGGAAAAACTAAGAGCAGCTCTGAAGTATTGTTAGCTATAAAGCATATCTGGGTACAAAGATGTATAACTGGATCAGGACCTTCAGCTCATTACTCTCTAAACATTTCTGCAAAGATAGAAAATAATTAAAATACATTGTAACATAGGAAGATGATTTTAGTTGGCTAAGCTGTAGTATAAACTTTGTAAACACTAAGGCAGAAGATGTTAAAAACCTTTGGACCATGCATTAGCACTTCTTTTAACTGCCTAGTTAGACAGTAACTTTAGAAGCATATGACACATCATAATATTTAGGAGCAGATTTAGCCATTTTTTATTGATATAAGAACCCGTAAGATTCACGGTTCACTTGTAATTTTTATTTCCAAGAAAACAAAAACAAGAAAGTTGCAAACAAAAGCCCTGCCAATAGTCAAACAAGGAGAAATGTAACCAAAATAGTGGAAATCAGAAACCACACATGCATAGCTGTGTGAAGGTGCTGGCATACAGAAACAGGTCTCCAAAGCATGTGCTGCCTCTTCTTAAACTGAGACTTCTTGTGTGAGTTCCTGAGGGACTAAAACAGTGACAGCTACTCCCAAGGACTGGAGCACTTCAGGATGATATCCTGAGCAGCACTGTCTGTGAAATTCTTCAGATGATCAAGGTGGCATCCTGTTCTTTAAATCTTAGCTACAGGCACAAGCATGTTTGCACAAATGTTAATCCAATGCTCCTTCCACTATTCAACCCAGATTCATTTGTTCTTCCTATATGAATTTTCCTTGGGCATTTCCATCTTTATTCACTTCATATCCAAAAGTGCATGCTCTGCAGAGACAGGCACACAAAGCTCTGCTGCAGAATCATTTCGGTGCATGAAAACTGCACCTGAACCCTGCGCAAGTCTCTGGGAGAAGCACGAAGAGTTAAAGACAGTCAGAAGTAGTGTTTGTATCTGCCTTTGGATAGTAAAGGATTAAAGCAGGAAGCAAAAGGGACTGATCAGCCTAAGAGGGATTAAGCCCACTCGCTCCCTAAAAAGTGCTCTAACCACCAGATCATAGGGTACGCTGGGCAAGAGCATTCCTCGTTCTCCCTCTTGAAACTGAGCCACAGCGCAGCCGGGCATGCATGAGCTACAGAGACAGTCAGAGAAAAGGCAACAAGAAATATTATTGTAAGCTAGTGGTTAGGGCACTCATCTTGGAGGGAGAGGGTTGAAAGGCCTAGCCCATTCTCCCAGGTCTGTTCTGGATTTTCTTTAACCCACAACTAGTCCAGTGACAAACTGAAGGGAAATGCATACCCATCCCAAAAAGGAGGGTCTAACCCCCAGCTTCCTCCCCTCACAGTCAAGTAACTGACTAATCAGCTAAAGTCAACATGTCTCTTGCTGCTGTTCCCTGCGGTTCACCTTCAACAGAAGGAAGAGATGCTCTCCAGTGGGATGAAGTATGACCTTGCAGCTTGGTTACTTCTGTGAGATCAAGGGAGAAGTTTTCTCTTTGTCCATCTGGGTGAACCCAGAATTCAAGGCATCCCGCTGCCCATGAGAGCACTGTGACCACTGCTATGTGAAAGGAGCATTCCTCTGGTCCCCTCTCCCATCAGGTACCTGTCCTCAGAAGAAAGGTATGCAGATGAGGTGGCTGAGTAGAGAATAGAAACCAGTATTTCCAAAAGGTCTGCTATATTCTTAGTGGAAGTGGTTGGTACCTAAATTGGGTGACCTGACTGACCATAGGAGATGGCACTGCTGAAATGACTGGCACTGAATGGGATGAGGAGGCTGAGCAGATGAAGAATACACCTGATGCTGGTTTGTGCATGTGTGTTTGAGGAAACATGAGCATCTTTCGGTCTAGTGATCTCTCAGGTAGTGTCAGGAGAAGTTAAGACACACACACGCAGAGACACAGTGTAATGATCCAGCCAGACCGCTGTAAGCTTTTGGTTTCTGCTGATACAAACCAGATGGTGGCAAGATCTGAATTTCTGAGTTTGCTTAACTCCTTGGAGCATCATTTTAGAATAAACACAAGAGGCATCTTTTCTCACTGCTCTCACAGCTCTCTTTTCTCTTGTGTCAGACTTACTTCAGCTGAACAGGTTATTTATTGCCCAGTGAGGAATGCCAATTACATAGCATCATTTGAAAAATTGGAGGGAGGAGGGAAAAAAATTGCTGTGAAATTTTCCAGGCAAAACTGCATTTTTATGCTTCATTTTACCTGATACAGTGGTTTGCTACTGTCAGCTATGGATCCATTGATATGTTTAAGCAGACCAGAGAAAAACCTCACACTATTCAGCATAGTAAGATAAATGTAAATTTAATGTACAGCTCATTGAAAACTGATTTAGTATTTTAGTCAAAGAATAATATCATTCTCCTCTCCCTTGTAATTTATTTACTTCAGGAAGAACAAGTGCTTGGAGAAGTATTTCAGAGGGAATGTACCTGGATAAGAGATCAACATCTGTCCCGTTCTACTTGTGTGAGGTAGTACACAACAAAAATCTGGAATTTCAACACCACCTAGAGCAAGTCTATGTAATTTCACAGCTAGCACAAAGTGCCTTGAGTTATGCCATCACAAATGTAGTACTACTGATGTTACAATGAAATTTGGGAAGGGGCAGGTCATGAAAGGGAGCTTTCAAAATTTTAGCTTGCTGCCTTGCTCTTTGCTCCCACACGGCCAAGCTTCCCCTAAGAGTCCACCCAAAGCTACTCCGTAGGAGTCAAGAGCCAGCAAGGAGGAAGAAGCATGCCCACCAAATGCGGCTGAGGTCAGCAAGAACAAAGTCTCCCCAGGGTCTATCCTCTCTTACGTAGAGGGGGTAGCTGAGCTCTGTACACTACTATGTGGTGCTCCCCACTACTCTTTAAACATCTCAGTCCCAAAAGAGCCAGGAGGAGGAAAGGAAGAGTAGGACTCTTCCTGTGCCAACTCTCCCCCTTCAGACTAGCTGCCCTGAATCCAATTTGCATCCCAAGATGTCTCTAGTCTGTATCTCTGGCTCACAAATGGGAAAAGCGACCTTCTTTCCTGCAGGAAAATTGCTTCAAACACAGAAATTATGGGAAGAGGCAGCAGACCAGACTATATGGCATGACACGGTCTCTGAGCAAAATACCCTAAACTGCACTTAAAAAGGGAGCAAAGGTTGGGGAAAAAAAAGCACATAGGAATGACCTATAACAAACTTTTCACCTAAGAGATACAGTAATATTTTTGCCATTTCCAACTATTACTGAGAAAATCTGTTGCTCTGCATTTACAAATTTGCACAGGTTTTAGTGCAGTGCTCTGCAACAGCTCGCTGCTGCCTAGCTCACCAGAAGCACAGGGGTGGAGGATTTGGCAGAACTGACTTGATTGGTTTTCACTTGAATTGATCAATAGCACCAAAAAAATTGTAGACTTATAACTGTCCACACTGCAAGGATCTCTTATCATGTAAAATTTGAATGTGCAGCTAACTGTTCATTTTACAATCAGACAACCTATTCACATAAACATGGCAAAATTTTTTTCTTTTTTTCACATGAACCTTCCCCCAAAGGTTCCTTCCCCCTCACTCCCCTTCCCCCAAATCAGTGACAATGATCTATATTCCAGAGAGAAGGTAAGATTTAGAGTAGCCTCAAAGAAAGCAAATAGCTGAGAAGGCCACTTTCAGACTGGGAGATGCAAAAGCGTGCAGCAAGGCCGATCACTGTCTTACAAGGCCATGGAGGACTCCACTATAAGTGGATGTGAAAGAGATGATGTTTGCAGTGCTGCAGATGTTTAATCCATTCAATGAGTAAATAATAGTAAAATCGGTCTACTGGATGTGATGAGTCTGCAGGGATACATACACATGTGCAAGAAGCACCCTTTTATTAGGATCAGAGAAGAGAAATCCTGAAACTCCCTCTTTTTGTGACTCAGGGCCGCAGTCTGGAAGAGATTGAGAACCACTGTGTTAGAGAGCCTCAGTCTCTGGCACTAATCAATCCGACATCTTTCCTGAGCGGTAGGAGAGGTGATAACCCATCTATACTGCCCATAGATCACTGACAGTAGTCTAGCAGGCTCACTGACCAGCCAGGCATCTGAGTAATATTCAAAATGAGACAAAATAATTAGCTCCAGCTGTAGATTTTGAACATACATCTAACTAAAGCATCTCTTCCTTTAAAAAATGTCCTCCTTCTGTCAACTTTGTAAAGGCTCTGCTCGACAGGGCTGGTCTCCCTGGTCTCTGTACGCCTGACAGCCCTGGTACTGCCAGCTACTCTGTAATCGTTCCCATTTATTAGCTGGAGGCTGACAAGCCCATTGAATTCCACTCAGCAATAAAGCATGTAAGGAGTGACACTGTCTTCTGCTTCTGGGTTTACTCACTTGCTTTGTTTCTGAGCAGTGCTTGAGTGCTTTGCTGGAGCAAACCAAGCCACCCGGCACCAGCCAGGACCTGGCACCGCAACCCTGCAGGCTGCAGTCGTACATCCAGCGCTCTACACAGAGTTGTAGGAAAAGGTGATGAATATTCATAGAAGAGTAGGTAAACCATGGAAGATTTGGAGGAAGATGATGAGGAGAGTTGCACTGGTGTAATCTTCAAAGCAAACAAAGAAAATCTTCAAACCAGGTGTTTTAAGAGATGTTGCTCTATGCAGAATACTCTAAAGGGAAATTGTCTGGGATTGACAAGATACAGGACGTGTTGGAACAGCCTAACACACTGAGATGGCAAATTTAGGCTAAACATTAGAAGTTAACTATAAAATCAGTTGGGCAGAAATGCAGACTCTCGAAAGAAGCAGATGAAACCACAAGATCTGCAGCTATGCAAGAACCAGTAAGGTACCGCAGGACACGAACCAAAGCATGGTCACACAGACGAAGGGACCCTTTTCTGGATCACCCAGGTTGATGTTATATTTTTCCCTATCCATTGATAGACCAAGCTTACTTCCGTTGAAGCCAGTGGGAATTTTGCCACTGACTTCCAAGGGTGATTTGGCTGTGTAAAATTTCAATTAAAAAGTCTATGAATCACATCATTCTGCCCTTGGCAGCTGAGAGATGAAGACAGCGGGATAGGAAAAGAGCAGCTCAAGCAAATGGAAATGATTTTTCTATTAATTTTTTTTAAAGGAAGATACTCAGCATAACTTCTTCCTTTTTTCCTCCTGTTCTGTTACTAATAACTGTCTGGTGTGATTAAAGTGGATTGCTAACATCTTGTTTACTTTTTGCTATCTACAGGTTTGGTCCTGTGAGATTTATTCACCACAGATAAAACTCATTCCTATACAGAAAAAGTTGTCTTGTTCAGCAGTCATTCAAGTCCTCACTTAGCTCAGTTTTGACAGTTAATTTGGGCTTTGGCTAATGGCACACCCTTGTGAACAGGGCAGAGGAAAGCCTCTCAGAAGTACTTCTGCGAGCTTCAGTGATGCCAGTGGAACTGGCTGATTGTTCAGACTGGAAACAGATCTCTGCCTTTACACTGCCTCTGTGTCTGAGCACCCAGCTGCTTTGAAACATACTGCTGTATGTGCATGCCTGCATTATAGACCCTGGGCATCGAAGTATATTCTGCAAAAAAAAAAATAGAAGCCATGCTGAGAACGCCACTGCGGTTACACAAAGAACCTTCCTATGCAATATTTTCTGAAAGAAAGTAGGAAGGACACAGCATAGTGCCGGCGGATAAAGACTGATGTTCAGATGGCCTTGGCTCATGTCCAGGCTTCCTAAATGCCCAAGTACAAGCCATTAGGAAAGTGCCAATGTAGGTCAGTAGACAGATGACCCTGCCCGTTCCATTAACACTACATCCAAAACTGAAAAATAAAACCCAGGGTACTGACTGAGCATGCGTGAGCATGGATGGGGGTGTGCCTGTCTGATCAGTCTTACAAGCCAAGCTACCCTGCATCCCCCCCAGATCGGTCTGGCTCACCTCTACCACGTTGTGTGGTGCCGGCTTGGGCCAGCCCCGGCACTGGCACTTCAGATGCTCAAGGCATTTGGATGTTTGGTTCACACTGGTTTCAGCGAGGTTAGGCACATAAAGCAGGAAGCATTTTGGAGGATCTGGGCCTCAATTCCGTCTCTGTGAAACTGAGATATTTGCCTTTTCCTATACTCCATACTGTCTGGTTTGATCTATAAGACCTTTAGAGTAATTTCTTGCATTGTGCGTGTGCAATGTTAAGCACTGCAAGGCTGCAGCCCCTGCAAATGCTCTGTAAACATAAAACAAACATATTATTAGGAAAAGCAGAATACACATTTTTTTTGTGAGTCAGCATTGACCTTGAAATAAAACTTCCCTAAGCCTTCAGAAGCAGTAGCTTGCTAGCTTCAGGTAAGTACCACCAAATGACTCCAAATGTAGCTAGGGTCATTGTCAATTGGTTGACTCAAAAGTACTGCAAAGGTCTCTTCAGAAGTGTTTTTCTAGAGATAAAATACTGCTTTCTGCCTCTTTCTCCCAATAGCATCCGTATTCCATAGCACTGTGACCTTGTCATTACATAGCAAATTAATAGTGGTATTAAGATAACTCTCCCTTTTGTAAGAACAAAAGCATGAGAGCAGCAGCAAACCTTAACCTGAGTGAAATCCACCGATTCCAAGGTGAAGCAAGAGAGTGTGAGACAAAACACGGAGTGCAGCAATAGCCAACACCCTGTTTTGGCAGAGAAATATTTGTTGTTTTTTTCTTTTATGAAGGTATCAAGTCATGAAGGGGAGACTAAAAATCTTCCACTCTGTAAATCTTTTTACCCACAAGGTTTTCTTCATGTTTGTGCCATGTGTCCCCTGGTAGTCCTCCTATTTAATACCCATAATCCACGCTCTCTTTCCATAAAACCCATAATCCTTTGATACTGCATGGAGCAGAGTTCAGAAGCTTTGCAAGCCAAGACATTTTTAAGTGATTTATACAGTGAAGTAGAATTTCCTCTGCCCACCTGCAAAAGCTGAAGCATTTCTCTGATTATAGTTCATTTTTAAAAGTTTCCATTCATGTAGGTTTTTTATTAAAAAAAGAAGAACATTAAAGGGATTCATATATATGTGTCTGTTACTTAAATCTTCAACAGGTCTCACCGTGTGCCACTTGGAAGAAAAAAATTTATTTCATTTGAAACAATCTGCTCACTACATGCAATTGTTTTAGCTGTAAATTGTTTTGTTACACTATAAATAAACAGAATATAGGAAAGGAAAATATCAATTACACATGCAGAATTTTTCCTCTAATAACATCACTGCACACGCTTGTTTTTATTGTAGAATGAAGTAGCAATCTGTTCATTTTCATTAGCAACGTCACACTCTTAACAGCTATTAAAATCGCTTCTTGAGGACCAAATTAGAGCAATCAAATGCAAAAAAAAAAAGAGAAGCCTTTCTCATACAAAAACATTTTTTTTAACTTTCTCAGTCTAGACATGGAGTAGCAAGACAGTGGCAAATGTTTTCATATCCCATTGCCTACTCCCTGAGCCATGCTGTCCCTTGTTAACAGAAAAGAACCACAGATTAATCAAAAGAATACGTATCAGAGAATATTCCATTTAGAACAAAAGGAGAAATGATTAGCAATGTCATAAAATTGCAGCTGGTAACTTAAATGTCTGCAAGGATTGCAGACAAAGAAGCAACGCTCAAAACTCTAAATTTAAACACAAATAAAAGGCCTTGTGGAAAATCAAGTGCCCCTACATTTGAAATAAAATGTATGGAATAGGATGTCAAAGAAACCAGCAAAAGCAGCAACCATGGAAGAAAAATTATTACAGGGTACATAAACACTAGTTAGAGGAATAGCATGGCCTTCTTCCATCTTGGAAGGCTGTTATGTTACTAAAAGGCAGCAATAAAAGATCAGAGCATTGTTAATCAGCATGAAAGGAGAAGATCAGCCAAGAACAGCAAAAAATAAATATATTTTTAATGGCTATTAAAAATCGCAGGTCTTCTGGCCAAGCAGGGAGTCTGGGATGTCTGGTTACCTCACTCTAGCAGGAGACACAGTAATTGAATTTACCCTTTGGTGCTTGCACAGAGGAGGCTGAGGTATGTAGGAGCAGACAGTACTGGGAAGCCCGGACAGCTGCTTCGTCTGCCCTCTTGGTGTTGGGTTTGGGAGGCAACGGCTTCATCTCTTTGTACAGAGCAACTGAATAACCCCGAGATGCTGTGGTGCTCAACCATTGTTCGTAACAATAGCTTAAGTTCACAAAGCCTAAATTCCACCTATGTTTAATATAGTAGGTAGCACTTTTTACAATATATAGACTTTCCTACATAATTCCTACGCAGCAAATAGAATGAAAAGCAACACATCAGTGTTTCAGTAACTGTAAGCCTCGCAGAACAATGATGTACCCACTAGAGGAGCAGGACATGGAGTCACCGTGTTAAATAAAATATTATCTAAATCCTACCCTCCTGGAGGAGGATCTCACTGCTGGAGTTTTGATATCCCCTGTGGTCTTTCGGAAGCTGCCAGACACCTCTCCAATGAAGCTGCAAGCTAGACTTATACCCAAACACCATCTCACTAAACGTTTTTGGCAGGAGGGCATACAAAATGAGGTCAGACTGCTAGCTCAAAGGTATTGGGTATTGCTCATATACTAAAGAGAATTGTTCTGCACGTTGCGACTTTCCTCACTTACTTTCTAATGCAGAAGTGGATCCATCTTTCACGGGAGTTTCTGAACTGAAACAGTTAGAAGGCTTATTTCATAGGAATATATTCAGTAAAAATAATGAAGTACCTTACACCACGCACCAGCTATTGCCTCTGTGGGACTTAACTACTGTACATACGACACTGTGACCGGGGCATTGCACGGAGTTGATGACACCCTGCTCCAGGGAAACTGAAGACTGAAAAATAAAAAGCATCTAAAACATGATACTTCTGGTGAAACATACGCCAACAAACTGTCTCACCCGTGGGTCATTTAATATGTAATTTCAAAGCAGATGTATTTTCCCTAATGCTATTTACAGATCTCTCAAACTGCAAATACAATTCCTTTTGTTGCTCAGACTTTTTCCCAGCTGAAATGTAACACTGATACAAGTCTGGGTGTTATTTTAGGATGTCACTAATCTTTTTATTTTTATCTTGCATTGCTTGTTAAAATCTCTTTGGCTCCCATTTAAACATCTGTGGAAAATACAAGTGGATTTACATTTCAATAAGAAACTTTCATTGATTGTTTTTTCTCCTGAATGAAATCTCTCCTCCTATTTTCATGTTTTCATGGGAGGAAATCCAATTTTCTTCTGCCAATTCCTTATTTTTGTTTGGTTCTTTCTGAAACCTTTAAATTACCTCTTATTCTTTTACTGGTTGGGAGAAAGGGAGAAGGATCCCTTAATTCATCTCACGTTTTGGCCATTCATTCTTAGCAGGATCTCAAAATGATATAGATTATATTCTCAAGTAATATATTGTAATATTTTTTACTCAGGTAGCAATTACTGAGACAGCTTTGGATTTTTAAAACTCCATCTGTTGTTCAAGCATAAAATTCTGTTAGTGATTGCATTGATCAGCACACTCTAACCAAAGGCAGGTCAAGAAAGCAGCATTTAAGATCGATGGTACGTTTCAGCTGGGGTTCAGGGTCTGGATCTGAAACTGAACCAAAGCCAAGAATAATGCTCCATTTATTTCCATGGCTTTATTTCTCATTTTGATTAAAAAGAAAAAAAAAGAAAACACAGAAGTGCTTTAAATCTTACAAATCAAATGTAGTCAGAACTGTACAGTATAATCCCACAGGTTCAAATTCAGGATCTAGAGCTTTAATTTTCAAATGTATGGGGTTTAAATTTAATGGTGCATGTAAGATGGTCCAATCTAGCACTTTACTGGATTATCTTGTCTTATTTTTACCTTAAATTAATATAAACCATGGATCAAATGCTCTTGCCTAAAACAAACAATGCGGTCGCAAAATGTTAATATCAGAATAAGTCTTTTCAGGAGCTTTTTGGCAATTCCTGTTAGATGTCATAGAGGCTACAAGGATCTTCCACATATAATATTGCTTTCATTCACAGCACCAGCAACAGGCTACTCTTTGACAGTTCTAATTTCAGTTCAATTTTGATAAATTCTCAAAGCTAGGCCTATCCAAAGCTACAAGATTCACAGCATGAGATTAGAAATCTTTTGGAAGTGGGCTTTATCGCCTGTTGTCTGGGACTTTAAGAAGTCTGGGGTTCTTAATAGCATCTCAGGGCTTATGTTTTCACTCCTGATTACAACCAGAATAGCAAAGAAATTTTAGAAGTGCTTCACCATCATACTGCCCTATTCAGTATCAATTCTTAAAAAAACCTATCTTTTGTAGACAGAAGCACAGTTATGCCAAACCAGTTCATCTGTCTATGGTTTGCATCACCTGACTCCAGTGCTTAATAAAAGCAAGTATCCTACATGAACTGTTAAAGCTGACTTAATGCAAAATGTTATCACTTGCTGCCTGGGCTCCTGCCATCCTTCCTCTGTAGGATGAAGGCATACATTGTACATCCTCCTGCTTTCTATGGTCACTTGCAACTTTGAAAAGCATCCATAGGACAGAACCCGTTTGGATACAGAGAAGTTCAGATATCCCAACAATATAAGGCTGTAAAAAAAAAAAATTGGCCCAGGGGAGGGGATGAGACAAAAAATAGGTATTTTTCTTATGCTTTTTCATTGGTGGTTTTGGGGAATTTTTTCTGCAAAAAGCTGAGAAGGGTCTAGCTGCACACAGAGAAGCACACACAACCAAAGTAAACCTGCAGACTCAAAAGGAAAACTTCTGGGGAATCCTCTTTGAGACAGCAGTAAATGGGGAGCTCCCATGTGCTTTTGATGACAGCACACTGTCTGCTTCTTCAGGTTTCTTTATTTACTGTGATATGAAAACAGAGACAAGATTTCAAGGTTTTCACTTCATGAACATAGTACAGAAAATTTAAAAAGATGGTAGATCCTATGGGAAAATAAACCTTTACTTTCTTACCTTTTTTAAAGACTTTCACCCAATTTATTCTGATTGTTTGACTCTTATAAATTAAGGACCAGATCTACAACACCTAGTGAATTAGTGCAGCGCTGCTAACCAAGTCAAGTTCATTTACATGAGTCCAGATCTGAATCATCTGTTGCCTTTGGGTACGTCTTCTGCAGTAAGTGATTTCCCCAAACTGTTTAATCGCTTTGGAGTGTTAGGATATTTTTGCTCTCTATTAATGAGATTAGCTTTATTAGATTTATCTAAAGTTTCAAAAGATGATGTCATTTTAAATTACTAAAGCAATAAAATTGAGGAGGTTTGAAAAAAAAATCCTAACAAGTTTGCCAGCATTGTAAAGTGAAAAAGAAGCAGTCAGAACTGGTGAAACATTCAACATGGATGAGGCAGGTTATGACTGGGAAATATGGAAAATTATTTGTCCAACTGCATAATGACTTAATAAAAACATGTACTTTACACGGTGCAGGCTACTATATCACCGTTTATACTTGTAAAAACAATCTCCTTTTATCTCTCCGGGCTGTGGAACATCTGGTAAGCAGCTTCCATGCTGCATTCTTTGTTGCCCACTAAAACTTTAAGGTTTGAGGAAAACCCATTACCCAACTTGCCCCTAAAAAGTAAATATTTTAAGAGATCCACCAAAATGTCTGAGGATAATTCACTTATTTATGGACATGCTATTAACTTTATAGTTCAAGCCAGTTCTGCCTCAAAGGTTCTGCATCTGATGGTAAGAAACCTGTTTTTCATGGCTGATGGGTGGGAGGAAGGCTAGCCCTTCTCAGAAGGAACACTTTTATTAGCTTTTGAGAACTGAGCTGTACAGTGCAACTCAATCAAATGTAGTAAGCAGATCTGAAGACTGAGCTTCTCAAAAATATTTCCGCCATGAAAATGGTGGGGATTTTTCTCACAAGTATCTTCTTTCTAGCTCTTTTTTTTCTCTCTCTCATTGAAAAAATCAACACCCAAACTCTAAAATTTTTCCTCTCCCACCTACCACATCAGTTTCCCTCAGGACAGTCATGCTCTTCCCCATTTCCCTCAGCTGGTGGTGTTTCCTTCAGCTCCCCTCTGCTCATATCTAGGGGTGACACCATGGAGATGAGCTTGCAGGTCAGAGTCAGAGGGTCTCTTTTGGAACTTAGTCTGATCTTCTTAAAAAGTGGAAGGCACAGGAGTGGAAAAAGATTATGCAGCCTGTTCTAAATCAAACCTACAGATTTAGTGCAGCTGCATAACCCCCCAATATTTTTATGTTCCCTTTGCTCCAGAGCAGCAAGTTCAGAAACACCCATATTTTTACATGGTTTGACATTTGCCCAGCTTACTCTTAGCTCAGGAAGGGTCACTGGATGCCATGAGATACCAGGAGAAAGAGACAGCTCTGCAGCAACATTGCCCTCCAGGCACGCTGTCACTCAGTCTCAGTCCTCACCATGCTCAGCAGGATCTGAGCCCAGGGACCTGTCAGGGACTTGAGCAGCACAACACTCAGACCTGCCTGTGCCCAGCCCTTCCAGAGGAGCCCTATCAAGGCCCATAGAAGGGATCTCAATGGCTTTGGGCTCCTCCACCTGCATAAACTTCTAGGGCTGGGCCTGGCTTCACACCAGAGCAAATTTCTAGCCTGACAAAAACCTATACGGGGGATGGTTCACTCTGGCAGGAAAATGTCTGAGATGCTAACCATACAGTTTTGTGTTAGGAGCCTGGCCAAGACAGGCCAAGTAATGGCATGGTCCTAAGGATGAAAGGCATTGGAGTTACATCATTTCTAGACATTGCAAAAGGACACTTAAGCATGAATCTGAAAAGGTTTACTTCGAATTAACATTGAAAACATATGCGCAGGTCCTAAATTGAGCTCTTATGGCTTGTACGTTTTGTTATACTGGCACTTCCCGCCCCAGCTTTGTTTAATCTTACCCAGATGTGCAGCACTACAGAGACCCAGACATAAGGCATGCACATTTACTGATCCACCCCAGCCTTGCAAACTGTCCAACAGGTGGGATCGCTGAGGAGCGATTTATCCTGGTGGTAGCAAATGTACACTATGAGGGAGATGCTCTGGGTCAACAGGAAGATATGAGGCAGGGGAAGGAAGTTTTACTTGTATTAGCAACTAAGTGTCAGGATTCTCTGGAGGAAGCCCATGATGCCAAAGGCAAGGTACAACCCTCTCCCATGATCACCCTCCATTCCCCTACCCCCATTCGACTGCGTCCTTCTTCCTGACTTCGAAGAGGAGAAAGGAAGAAGATCCCTCTCTTCTCTTCCTCCTGCCCTGCACTGTGGATGAAAAGAGAGGACAAACCCACAACATCCCCTCCCCTGGGGCTCCCGGGCAGGCTAAGGAGGCAGTGCTGGCACGGGTTTCATTGTTTAACTTAATGCACACAGGATCGCATTTTTGTCCTTAGCTTTTAGCCTGTTTCTTTTTAAGAGAACATACTGGATAAAAGTCATTGCTTAGGGCGAAAAAAGACACTGGGCTTTGAGTTTCATTCAAGTTATTAGTCCAAGCTGACTTGTGGTATAACTGTAATTGTGCCAGCTATCTGGTTAAATGTCCAGCTTGCTCCGGTTCTGTGACTGTTTCTCCTCAGAGTAGCTTGTAGCCGTACAGAAAGGGTACAAGTCTTAGCACTTGGAGTCGACAAGGAAAACTATTACTATTAAGTTCACAGGTTTTGGTATTTAAAGGGTGGGGTGTTTTTATGCTGCCTGTGCTGCTCTTAAAAAGTTCTCCTTTGCCATTGTTCCTTCTAAATAACCTATTGGAATCCAAACATGAAAAAAAACGAATAAAACAGCAGAGAATGGCAGCAACAGCAAAATGCTAACAGAGAAGTAACTATTTACCTGTAAGAAACAACCAAAACATCAGAAAATGGGATCCAGCTAAATAAATAAAGTGAAGCATTAGCTTAAGTTTAGTCTGCAACCATCCTACAGACCTAGAAAAAGGACTCAAGAGTCCTGTTAGCAGCAGGTCCTGGGTGGGGGGAGCTGGGATGCTCTGACTCCTTCGGGAGCCAGGGTGGAGTTCGCTTCTCAGCAGCACTCGTCTCCCTTCCCAGATCTCCAGGAGACTTCTCTGTGAACATCGGTGGTGGTTTTCAGGCATCTGTTTATTTGCAGACCCCCTAAAACATTACACTGGAGAGGCAGAGTACACAATACTGCCTTAAATCTCATTGCTGCTAGGCTTGTTTTTCTTAGTTACCATTCACTGGCCTTTTCAAAGTAGTCCACAGACAGTCCAGAGGTGGGAAAGCACTGCCCTTGGTCCCTCACCTGTGGCAGCAAAGGAAGGCAGCGACAATGCCCAAGCTGAGAAAGCATACATCCATCACAAGCAAAAATCCAGGATGGGTTCACAGGAAGTCCTTTGAGAACTTGCTATGCCCTTGCCCAGGAGGGTGTTTAGGACTGTCCTAGGAGCTGCATCAGCTGCTTTTATACCAGGAGACACGCTCTTAGGAAGATCAAAAAGATGGTAGAGTCTATTAGAAATGCCAGAAGATACCATGCAGGGAGCCCTGTTCCTTCTGGTACCAGACTTACATGAGGTCAGAGGCTGAAAACACTTGTTCAGGAAATAAACCTGCTCTCTTCTGATGGCAGGGACATGGTCAATTCAGCCCCTCCTGCAACAGATGAGATTTCACAACCTGTACATGCATGGGATAACAAAGTACCCAGAAAATACAAGTGAGAAAGGGTACATTGCTTTTGAATTCAATGAAAGTTAATTCACTATTTTCAAGAAAGCAGCAGCAGCCCTCTTCAAAGCAGAAGTATCTCACCAAGTGCCCACAAGAATGGTCTGATGAGGCGAGAGAGGGCTTTGTGATTTCAGGATCAGGCCCTCTGGGAATGAATAAAATAGAAGGTTGTGTTATGCTGATAATATTCTTCTGTACATTTCAGTCTCCATAATGCTCTGGACACAAAACATTTAATTTAATTAGGGATAGAACAAGAAGGCCATGTTATGGTTTTTGTTTTGAAGAACTACATTAGTCAGGTTGTGATTTGCACAACCCAAATCAGGGATGGTTTAAATCCAGGTTCCATTTTTAGCCAAACCACTAAAGTCCAGAGGGGATAGAGGGCCCAGATAAAAGGTTTTGAGTTTAGTCTCATGTCTATAATGGACAAACTGGAGTGGTTTGGGTTTGAATTTTGTAAAACCTCATCACTCAGGTTTTGGTTTTGCAAAAACAAAAACAACTTGGTTGGTTTGGATGTCATTCCATTTCATCTGAATCATTAAATTTGGAGGAAGGGATGGGGTTGGTTAAAGGCTCCATTTATGCTCCATCTCCAGCTTTAACAGCACTGTTGTGATTTTTCCTGTGATTTTTCAGGATACAAAGAAAACCAGCCCAAAAAAAAAAAAAAGTAGATTATGAAGTCAATTTAGGACTCATTTCTTTGAGATGCTAAGCAATTCTGCAAGGTATCAAGCTAACATGGCTTCCAGCACCTTTACAAGATGTTGAGAGAACATGGTATTTTGTAGGAGACTAAGCCAATGGCACTTTACAGGTCAGACCCTTGATTGGCAGAGCTGTCGCTATGCCTCTGAAGCTTAATAGCCAAGGATCTGCTCCACTGCACCAAATTTCACTGTTGTAATCAAGCATGTAAATCCCATGCATGAAGTTAGTCAACTTGGATGGAAGCAACTGGAACCCTAAAAGGTTAGAGATTTAGGAATTCAGATGACATTTGAAACTGAGAATTCATATTCTCTGATCTGAAAGGTTAACACTGTCCAGTACAGGGCATGCGTTAGGAATGATTAGAAAACCAACAGCTGATTCACAGTTATGAAACAACTCATTTCAACAATGCTATTCATAATGTAATTCAGTAATGTTTTATTAGTCTTTCTTCTTCTTCCTTTGTATTGATTTTTCTTAAATGTAAATTCATATATAAAGCAAGTTGCTGATGTTTTCAGAAATCAGTCCTAGTTGTGTTCTCTAGAACAATTTTCCCTCCTCCTTTTTGATTGCTCTAGTTTCAGCAAATAAAAAAATTAAGATCTAAATAAAAATGTGTATTGATATAAATATAGACATTGTCGGTGTTACTAAGAATCAGACCCAAGCTGTTAAATTTAGGTACTCTTAATTTGGAGTAGAACAAATGTCAATGCAAGGTTCATTAAGATACCTCCTTTGCTCAAACCAACGTTGGATCAGTTCTGTACTCAACAATTACATGTCTGTACAGTGCTATCCGATAAATATGTGAGAAGATGTTAATGAAAAGTAAAATATTTATGTCACCTGCTTACTAGCATTTGATCGCTAGATCCCTCTAATACTGCTACATCCAAACCCTTCTTTCACACCCAAGCCCTGCCTCTTAATTTTCCCCAAATGACTGCTTCTTCTCCAGATTCCAATACTTTATGATTAATGCACTGACTATGTGGTAGAGCTGGGCCAGCGGAGACATCTAACCTCCACACTTTCCTGCCCAACCTCCTCAATACATCCAGGTTTCCAAAATACCAGGGTCTGTAGAGGAGCACTCTGGAAGACCGAGCAGATTGGAGGCACCTGTGCTCATTGTCTTACTGTTCATTCTAGGTCACTGTTAATGACTATGTAATACATTAATCAATCTTATTGTAAGCTGTCTTACCCATTTTCTGACTTCTCCGAGTCTCTCGTTTACACCTTCTTTTTTTCTTTGTTTTGTCTTTTCTTTCCTCTCTTTAATTTTTTATTCTTCACTTTCTCAACTAACTTCAGGCTATGCCCTTTTCCCTCCATCTCTTACCACAGCTCCCTCATATCCTTCCTCTCTCTTACCATCCATATACCTATATCGTAATATCAATTGTCCATCTTAACCCCTTCATTACTCTGTTGTACTATAATGACATTATAGCGTGAAATTACTCTAAGGAGTCGCATTCACCCTCACAGACAAATGAAGGATTGTGGCTCCCAAGCTTTCTGGAATTGTTTCACACACCGCATTCAACCTTACAATCCTCAGCTGTGTATTGGCAAAGTTCTTCACTTAAAACTGTCCTGAGTGCAGTTTTCAAAGACTGGAAAGCAGTAGTATGATTTTGCATTTTGTACATACATCTAGATACGTGTCTGAAACAGAAACACAACCTTACGTCTTTCCTGAGTGCAAAATAGCATTTTATGTTGCAGCTGTAAGCTCTACAAATACTTTGGCTTTTCTATGAATACACTCCTACCAGATGTGTACCTAGCCTCTAAACTACAGCTTTGAGCACAACAGGCTATCAGGCACCCTACGTACTTCAGCCTGAGACCCTACGATTCCTGTCGATGTTGCCTTCAAATACACAGGAAGCCTCACGGTGCCTTTCTGAATAGGACATCGCCTGTTGTTAAAACTTGATTGTTATCTGCACTGTGGAATGAGGTCCAAAGGGGAAGCAGATTAACTCGAAAGAGCTGCTCTGGCTGTCCTGCTGTCAGCTTCTGCTCCAGCAACTGCTCTCTTATCAGAAAAAAAATGAACAGTTTTCCTGGGGGTGTGTGGTTGCACGTTGTCTTCAGGCCCTAGACCTTATTCCTTTCCTGCCAAAAGGAGGTTAAGAGCTAATTTTAATTGGGGGAGGAAAGAGGGGGAGCAAAAGTATCAGACGCTTTCCAAAAATTGTTCTCGAAGAGGATTTCTCAGATAAACCAAACCAACATTGGGCTGCGATATCAGTAAACTCCTCTACCACTTAAAGTTGTGAGAACTGAAGAAACTCTTATGAGATACTGCTCAATCTCAGTGCATAGATAAGAGCATGAAACCATTCAGTCGTGTGCATGCTGGGGATAGAATAATGGACTGTCTGGTTGAACAAGAAGAGGATGATGATGAATGCCAGGTGATGCACACTACTGGGAATGGGGAAGTGGGAGATCACATGGAGGCAACCAGTGTTTTAAAACAGAAAATTGTGATACCTACTGGAGGGAAAATTCTCCTTCTCAGTTCCCAAAACAGACCTGATGTTTACATATTCTGGCATAACTGACTTACACAGCATGAATACTAACCTGGATTTTTTCAATTCCCTACCTCAACCTCATCCAGACTTCCGATAGCACTCTAGACTCACTATGGAGTAGACCCAGGAAAAAACTGAAAGGGTGGACAAGCAGCAAAAGCTTCTCTTTACAGACAGCAAAATAAAATAAAATAAAATAAAAAAACAGAAATCAGGGGAGATGCTGAAGATTGCTCAAGACCAGAAGTAAATCCCAGGTTTCAGGGCTCTCACTCTGTACCCTGAACAATATTTCACCTTTCCAGAACTCATATTGAAAAAATATCAGTGGGAAAATGATAATGTCAGGAAGGGCATTGCATTTCCTCAGACCTATTAAAAAAACATTTTGCTCTTGTCAGAGTAATGAGGGATAAATGAGAGATTTGTTGGAAAAAAAAAGTCAAACAGAGCTTTAAGATGGAGGGGTGTTAGATTGGCAAATTTTGTCACAAAGGGTTGTGGGAACTATTTTTTCTGCCTTTAACTAAGGAAATGAAACGCAAACAAGTCTCCTTTATAACTCATTTGAGATTTTTAAGCACTGAGAACTCAAGAATTTCATTACTAACACTCCCATGGCAACTGTAACTTGTCCATACTGCACATGTATATGGCACCATAAAAACTAACACTCCAGACAGTAATAGAAAGTTTCTGAACAATACTTTTGTACTATGGTGGTTATTGCAGAAATTAAAATGCTGATTTCCATCATATATGTTGTACCAAAATGTCAGCCAGAAGGCTGAAGTAATATTAGATAGGTTTCACTTAACCATTAAGGCACTCTCTTAACTTCCTGGGAGAAGTTCCCTTAACCTCTGCATCTTCCTCGAACCTTCTCCACCTTCACCCACGAACCCTCTCCACCTTCACCCACCTTCACGCTGTCCTTGGCTATGTCCACTATCATAAGCCGTGAGACGAGAAGAGCTGCAGATTTGTTGCACACATGGGAGGATCGTAGTACACCCACTGGGATTCATCATTGACTCTGTTTCACAAGAACACAAGAACAGGCCAAAACAGAGGCATCACCAGGCACATTGGCCAATTCTTCAGTCCTACCTGCAGATGTGAGGTGTTAGATCATTCTGCTACTTGAAAAGCAAAGCTTCCCCCCAGGCTGTGGGGTGATTTTCTCTCCATGCACAAATCCAGCATTGAGGGCAGTTAATCACAGTAGAAATAGAGCTTTGATGGTTTTTTCACATGGCCTCAAGGTTATGCTTGGCCATCAGGCAGGAAGTCTTGTTTAGTACATCTGCATTAAAAAAATACTAATAAACCTTCTGTGAAATGTATGGTGTATAATGAGCGAGTTGTTGTGATACCGTCTTTCACCTCTTCGATAGCAGCTGAGCTTGTGGAAGCCAAGCTGAGTCAGGAAAAAGTTGGCTTTATCTTTGTGTCTGTCCAAGAAGCACCATCTGGCATCCACAGCTGGAGAACTCTGCAAAGCTTGTCTTGGTGTCACGTCTGCCATCTGGAGGCAGAACAACCACCTAATGTATTCAGGTGACCAACTGCTTTGAGTCCAGCAGGGGTACTTGCAGTATTGAAGAGCATGAACAGTATATAGGTCCCCAGAGGAAGACTTGGTGCTGGAGCACACAGCTAGCAGCAGTTAGGAAGCCTGTTTTTCTTGCACCCATGTTCCCACTTTTTTGCTTGTCCTTTCTGAAACATCTCTGCTGCCTTTTGCTCTTCTGCTCCCTCCAGTGTTGCTCCCAGGATGGGTTTTGCTGAGCCTCTGGTTCACTCCTCTCCTCCAAAAACAGTTCCCACCAGCTAAAATGGGCAGACTGTCAGCAAGCGGGACCCCATGCAAAGCAAACCAAAGAGATCTCTCCTATTTACAGTGCGCCTCCTCATCCTGGCCTGCCGCCCGGGAAGAGAGCCATGGATGGGGAGGAGATGGCTGCACAGGCTGAGCAGGTTGTGGGGACAAGGAAGCTGGTAGTTTGAAGGGAAGCTGAGGGTGTTGGCCAGGGAGCAAGTGGAAAGATGAAAATATGGGAGACTCCTGCTTCAACTGCGTTTTTGGCAGCTGTAGGACTGTTGTTGGCTCGGAGAACGGTACATGACTGGCACAAATAGCTATTTGGAGGAACAAGGGAAAGGGAACACTGTATATTTCACATACAATTTGACCCACCATAATCAAATTTATTAATAATAACCAGCAAATAGCTGAGCAGTAATGAAATGATACAGAACATGTTCTGTGGAAATTTCTAGACAGCACCAAAACTCTCATGCTGAGTTCTGTAAAACACTACCCTTTTAAGGAGGAAAGAAGCCATTTGAAAAACAGCCTTCCCATCTTCCCATCAGTCAGATGCAGCAGATGGATTCAGTTATGGCAAAATCAATAGAATGAAGAAAGGAATTAAAAGTACTCAGGTAGCTGAGCACTAATATATGCAAGCAATAGAGTCAAGGCAGCAAAGGAGGACATATTGCCAGTGATGGGGAGCCAAACAGGGAAAATATCTGAGGGAGAGGGAGAAGGACTCCCAGTCCTGGAGTTTCCCCAGGCAGCTCTGTTCAATGACACCACACAGTATAGCTGCCCATACTGGGGAGCAAGCTCAGCTGGCCTTGGCCATGAGAGATGGTGAGGCGGATTCCCCTAGCAAACTCTGCCCTGCATGGCGCTGGGCAGGCAGAAAACCTTGGGTCTGAAGGTACATCTACACACAGGAATATAGAGAGAAGTTGGAGAAAGACATGTCCACTGAACCCAAACAAAGATTGCAAGCAGTGAGGAGGGAAAGACAAGTAGCGTGCTAGTCTGGGTTTTTTAATCAGATAGAGTAAAGTCAAGCTCCATGAATTGGCACTCAGTGATTCTTATATAGGTCTAAGAATATATACATATGGTTCTCCATGACCCATATGAAGGAGGTGGTCAGAACAAATTATCGTAATGGTCTCTGCTGGCTTTAGACTTTATGAATCTCTGAATTTATGAATTTATTTTTGAAAGTACTGTCCTCTTATGCCCAGCAAGATACGCTGTGGCTCCAGCAGCACTTCAACGGCGAGCCAAGTGGGAGCCACACAGGGAGAGTAAAGTCGCGAACAACCAGGCAGTGGGGTTACTGCAATAACTATTTCTGCTACTATTTAGAAAAAAAAACTTAAAGATTTCCAAGTATTTTTTCCGTATGTGGAAAAAAATAGCTGCAGGATCCAGGTCTCAGCATGGGGAGAAGTATCTGGGCCTGCCTGGGAAGGCTCTGCTCTGCAGCTGGTCATTTCACACTGCTTATCTCACAGCTGCCACGCAGTTTTGTCAGCACAGCGCTGCTTCCTGACTAGCGCACTCCATGAATCTTTATCTACTGTCAGTGCATCATGCAGAGAGGATTTTGTTTATATACACACATGCACGTGTGACACAGAGCTCCCTGGAGCTGCACGCATTGCAACCTGTGCTTTGACCTTTTCCCTTTGCTGGCTTTGATCAGACTGCAAGATTTTTGTTGAGGACTTGCTATATATGCAAAGTAGATTTTGGGCGGTGTGATAAGGGGAAAGCAGTGGGATGCTGGCTGAACAAACAAACAAACAAGCAAACAAACCCCAAACCGCTTCTAAAAATTGAATCTTGCTGTCACATGATTCTATTTTGGCTTCTTTTTGCAGCATTTAATGATAACCACGCTGGTGGCTGCCCTTGCAAAGCCTGGCTGCAAATCCCCCGCCTTAACTGTGCTGTGCTCCTCCAGGTCATCCCATAACCCTCTTTTCTCTCCTTCATATTTTCCCACATAGATCACTGCATTTGCAGTCGTAATACTTAAAATTGTAAACACTGAATTGTTTGCCTGCCTGCCTTGGAAACACCGCAGCCAGTCCACCCGCATGTGTGTCCCTTTGCTGTCCTTCCATCCCACTCAAGCCGCTTCGGAAGCTGCGTGCCGCTTGTCCTCGAGGCTGCTCAGGGAGAGGGTGCTCTGCCTGAGGGATGGGTGCCCTTAGCACACCCCAGAGGTGCCCCAGTCCCAGGAGGGGTTTCGGTCGGGCCTGGTGCCTGCTCAGCCATGGGATACAAACCATAGCTAATTAGGCTCATTCATTCCAGCCCGCAGGGAGCCAGTTGTTTTTAAAGGGAACTGAGTAGATCCCAATCTTGCATGGAGGGGCTATGGCCCCAGCTGGGGTCATTGGGGTGTCAGGAGGGACGCGGCTGAAGTTCACAGACGTGTCCCAGAATGATCCAAATGGAGAAGAGGGCTGTGGGAAAGCCCGTCGCCCCCTCGCCGAACACCCCTGTCCCACCAAAAAAAACCCTGGTAAGACAGAGGAAGCTGAGATCCCTCCCTCTTGTTATTGTTGTTGGCTTGTGTTTTTGTTGCATTTGAGAGTCCTGGTCAGAAATTAGTTAAGCTCATTACACAAGGTAGTGTGAAAATAAAAGCAAAATATCCTACGTTGTATGTGCCTCTGTCATTTCTCTATGAGATGCGTAGGTTTTCTGATGTGCTGCCTTCCTTCCTGTTGTTCTTTTTTTGTACAATAACATGCTCAGAAGTCTCCAAAGCTCCATAAATATGAACAGCAAATTAGTTCTACCCAGACACGACTGTCCTTATGCCTTCAAACAAACCTGCAGTTAGAAACTGAACTCGGAGACATACAGTTACCTTTAAATTTTACATTACACATCTGAAAAAACAGAGACTGCCCAGCTTTCTGCACATTATTTGTCTTGTATTTAATTCTCAAGTTTTCATATGTTGAAAATGAGGAATGGAGGAGAAAAAGTGCAAGGAAAAACTGGACTGACGCTTCACTATGTGCTCTGCAGTGATCACTCCATCAGCCAAGAGGGCTGGCTTCCAGTTAAGGACTCTGACCTGTAATGGGTTGTATCACTGACAGGGATATATCCTCTGTGCTAAAATGTTGGCATAAGAGGTCTTAACGCTTAAAAGCCATAGCTCTAAGAGGGGCACAAACCAGAGAGTGTGTTTTTTTAAATCTCTGTTATATTCCTAACACTTGCGCAATGACCATATCCTGAAAAGGGTGGATTTTCTGTCTTTCTCAGGCCTAATTGATTTAGATCAGAATAGTTATTTGGTTTTCAAGAAAGAGTTATTGTTCCCATGTGCAGTGATTTTTATATGGCCAACAAAGCTTTGTGATGTTTCTAGCACATGGCGTGAGCACATTTACTTGAAAGCTCACTTTATATTTAGTCCAGAAGCTTGGGTTGGAAGTGGGAAAACACAAGCAGTGATTAGAAACTCCTTAGCTCTCACCTGGCTCTTCTCACTGACTCCCTGTGTGGCTTGGGATGCTGAGCTAGAGCAATTTTTAAAAACAGCCTCTGAGTGGGACTGCCCAGTTTCTGGCTAGTTGGAGACACTGTTGGCCTTTTCCTTACGTTGCTGTAAAAAATCAAATGGTTTTTTCCTCCTGAACTGGTCACATAACAACTTAATCACCTAAAAGTTACCGGACATAACTGTCTATATCAGTTTTCCCATTTCTAAATGTGGTATGCTAATATTAATCTGCTTCATCAATGTGGACCAAGAATCAGTTATTTAAAATCTATACAAACCTTTGATGTTCACTTTGAATCAGTTCATACTCAGTCTTTCTTATTACAATACAGAAGTCGGGTTGAATCAGGGTGTGCATGTGCTATATGGCATAAGGAGACCTTCTTTACTGGCAATCCAGAAGGGTCTGATTTCAGCCCAGTCCTAATGGCAATTGATGGAAGCGTTTACTGCAAGTTCAACAAGTCCCAGCTGCAAGGCTCCTTGTGCAAATGTGCAGGTTGACTGTTGCCACTTACGCCGAGTGGCCTTTGAACGATATTTCTGGACAGCTGGCAGACCGGCAGCCCGATATCCAGCCAAACAAAGTGACAAGGCAGTAGGGAATTGCTAAAATCTACCACCAAAGCTTATAGAGCCAGCAGGGGTAGAATAACCCCTGACTATAGCTGCAAAAACGAATTCTTCCAGCATAAGCTGTCTCTGAATAAAGCCACGTTCTGGTGATTGCTTCGGATGACTTTACTCGTACGAATCACGGGCATTCACTTTTTTTCAACTATTGTTGCCCTACTGTATCTGAAGCAAATGGGTTGGTTATGAAAGGGCTGCCCAGCTACCATACAGCAAAGCATTAAGTGTCCAGAATGAGAGCATTTCAGAAAAATGTGTGATAAAACCAATCCGCAGCTTACAGGTGACCAGCCACATGGAAACGTAGCTGCTGTCAAGTACCTCAGGCACTCCCCAGGGCCTTCTTCTCTGGGTCCTCGCCTGTCAGTGCTGAGGTGAAGAATGTTTTGCTGTGCTTCCAGCATTGTCAACCTGTGCCCCAAATGGGAGGTGTACAGGGAGGTCTCTGGGGCTGAGGTCTCCTTACAAGTCATCGTGCCGGGCTCTGCTCCTTGACTGGGATTTTTGGTGGGCCTGTGATGGATGAAAGTCACCCCCCTCATCTGTGTCATCACATAGATTATGCACTTTCCACAAAGAAGATATTAAAACAAATTTAAGCAGTAAACCTCTATGTGAGGACAATCATTCGTATAACGTGGCATAAGGACCAATGCCAGATTGAGCATCTGATGACAAGCAGCTCCTTTAGCAAGTATTGTCCTCTTACAGGCTGCCTACTCTTGTATTCCTAAAATTGCTACGATCTCCTTAAATCAATCAGACATGGGTGCTTCACAAGCAATTGCCAGTTTCTGAGTAAAATTTTCAGAAGCACCTTTGTTACTAAGCCCTGTCGACTTTGACCGGTACTTAGAGATCAAACACATGGTCAGGTTACTCAAACTTCTCCAGCCAGGAGTTACCACAGGTTGTGCATAAGCTGAATGGCAGTAAAAGTCTGTGTGCATACAAATACAATGTAATTTGACCTAATTTAAACCTCTCATGTTATGAGGTTAAGTTCAGAGCTGCCACAGACTGAAAGCAGACACACAGAGAGGTATTGCAGCTTAGCAGACACATGGTAACCTGCTATACTGCAGGAGCTGGGTGGTTGATCTGGGCTCTTAAGTTCTCAAATCCCTTTCAAAAACGGAATTTAGGCACTTCAAATAATTTGCACAAATCTCGCTTGTATGTTGACAATTTAAACTCAGCTTTGTGAATGCCACGTAATTTTGGAGGCACTTTTAGAGATGTCTGCTACCAATAATCATAGCACTTGAGGGGAAAAGAAAAAAAAAGCTTTCAGAAATAAAAAGTACCTCTTGACAGAGTTTCTCCTCCCCCCAACTGAAGGGATGATGGGACCTTGCAACTTACAATGATTTCTGACTCTCATGCAGAACACAATTTCCTCAAATAGTCAAAGTGAGGAGATAACTTGGTAGTGGAAAACTAAATTACCATGTACTTAGCTTTATTTTCAGAGAGGTTTCTAATGAACTTATCATGTAATTTCCATAACAAAGTGTGTAATTATTCCTCTTTTTTACTGTGGAGATTTAATATTGAGTAGTAGCCTCAGGTCTATTGCTAAACCACATGCTACAATAAAGCTGTTGTTTTGTTTGACTTTCATTCTCAGCCCTAACAAAAGGACACCCTGGCAGAGCTTGTTTAAAGTGGAAAATTGGCTACATCCCTTGAAGCTCAAAGAAAATATAATTTATTATACAGTCTTCTCAATGTCTTCATAAGCATTGTCCATTTTCTGGAAAACTGTGTCAATAAATCAGCCACTAATTGCTGTATGAAGGTCAAGTAAAAGGTTTTGTTTTTCTTCCAGTTGACTTCTGTAGGTGAAGAAACATTTGGCTTCATGGCTAGACATTCTTGGAATCAATTTCCACCAGTTCTTATGCTACTGAATGTCAAATATTTCTGCCTTTGAAACTGTCACATCATTCTGAGGAGCTAAATCTAATTGCCACCTCTTTGAAACATTTCTTTGAGCATTACTGTGGCTTTTTAATTTTTGTTTGTATTCTTTCCTTTTTTGCCTTTGGCTTTTTTTTTTTTTTTTTTGGCTCCAAAGACGATTGTGAATCTAAGTGTCTTGCTAGGATCCAGGCTAAAAACAAAAATTGCAAATGAAGCTTCACTGCTGTGTGCTGACTTTGTTAATACTTTAGAATAGGGTCTCACCTGCCCCACTGGGCTGAGAGGGGGAGTGTGGGTCGCTGGGTGTGGAGAGTTTGCTTCACAGATGCAATAGTCTGCATGGGAATAGATGTAGTGGGCGACTGAAGAGAGAGAAATATTGACAGGGCCTGACGAGAGGGATACAAAGCTGGCTGGCTGAGGATTTCCAGGCTCTAGCTGTGGGCCCTGGGAGCGCTGTGGGAAGGGCTGCCCAAGAAAGGCAAGAGGCTATGATGAGAGTCTAGCAAACAAGGCGGCGTGGAGTCTGGATGCCTTGAAAAGGAACGAAGGTAATTACAGGGATGCAACTCTTCCCTCATTTTATCTCATACAAGGAGCTGCTGGAGGGAACTGCTGTATGTAGGACATTATCACAGTTTCTTTCCCATCCTGTGGGCTGAATTACCATCTACCAGTTGGCACCAGTCCCAGAGGACTGGTTGCACCAATGTGCATGAAGCTCTGGCTATGCAACCCATTTCTTTGCTCCCCATGGTGAGTCACAGTGGACAGCTGCCACATCGCTCCTGGCATGGTGTGTGTTGCAGCATCCTTTCTGCTACGGCCACCGAGGTTCATCTCACCTATAAACATCTACACCCGGACTAATTGTCTAAACTCACTCTATAGTTATTGGGGAGAAACAGACACATCTAAAATGCAGTTCACCTCTAATAATCTTTTTACAGTGTCAACATGGCCAACATTCATTGGATTTTTGCTTCTTTCTACTATTTGTTCTTTTCCAGACCACCAACTCTTTTTCATTTTTTGTTTTCTTTGCCTTTCTTATATGTATGGTGCATGACGTCTGTTGCTTCTCTGTTGCCTTCTTCATTTACTAGATACCAGCGACATGATTAGGTGCCAGTTCCATCACAAAATATCCATTCTGAATTCACTGACCAAGCAAAAGTAGATCATTCGGTGTAGATGTTGACATTTGGCCCAATGAATCCCACCTTAAGTGAGACTTCTTAGGTGCAGAGCCTGGCAGTTGCACAATGTTTTAGAAGCAGAGAGAAATGCTACATCTTTTCCTGAAGAACTAGTCTTCCAGCTGAGCGAGGCAATCAAAATAGCAAGGACCATGCAGCAGATGATTGGGTACAGATGATTTCAGAACAGAACTGAATTTTGGACAGGAGTGTTTGGATGTGTTGGATGGGAAATGAAATCTGGGTCCATTCTTCTAAGGAGTACATAGACAGGAGGAAAGACTAAAATGAGAGAAAGAAAGAAGATTAAGAATATAAGAAATGAGTGAGGGCAGTTTGGGGAGGGTGTCTATAAATCTTTCTCATCTCCTGCTCTGTTACAAGCAGACCCAATTTTAGGAATACCCGATGGTGCCCTCCTTCCTCATGCCACCTCTTCCCACAGGCAGCCTATGTTGTCACGGTGTTGCCCCTGCCCACATCCCTGAGGAGAGATCCTGGCCTCCAACAGCACCCAAGGTGAAGGGGCTGGAGGGAAGGACTGCACGGAGAGATGTGAAGAAACTATTCAGCTCTGTTTGGATGGGAGGGGTTTGTACCCTACTGAAATCTAGAAAAACAAGTGGAAATCATAGCCATAAGTTTTGAATAAATAGAATAAATATTTAAAAAAAAAAACCAAAACAGTTCTGCAGTTCTAAGGAGAAAATAATATTTGATTAAAAGACAAAACATGTATGGGGTAACTTTTTCATTTCCTGTTCATGATGAAGGTATTACTGACATTATTTAAGCTGTGTTGAAGACATATAATGAGAGTCTAAGCAGATATAAATGTTCTTTTGGAATGTTATTTATAGTTCCTTGGTACCCAATGCCAAACGTTAATAAGGTTTATGAGAAACCAGTGGAGACTGTAAATTGTTAGACTTCTAATTTAAATCATGTTGCTGACTCCATTTGTTTCCTACACATTGATCTGACATTCAGATAAATCTGATAAAATTCTCCAAGTTGGAGAGAGATTTGTTTTCTGTCAGTGGGAATCTAACTATTAGAAAGACAAGGAGTGAGGTTATTGGGAACAAAGCCACAGGCAGTAATATACCATACTCAAATACTTCTTTTCTATTTATTTAAATGTTACAGTATTTGATAAATTGCTTATGCAGCCATTTAACTGACTCTTCTGGAAAGTGTTTATTTGCAGTCACCTCAATGTCAGCAGTGAAATGAGCTGGGACTGAAATTTCATTAAGAAAGTCATATTTCATTATTATGGCCCCAGCGATCATCACTCTGTATACATTAAGCACAAAACCTATAGAATGTTTAAATAATAATACAGCTATGGCAAAAAATGGGCATGAGCCAGACAGGATATTCACTGTTAACGCACTGGCCATACCAACAGCCTGGGCTCTTATGGGACAAATAGCTGAAGGAGTATGTGGGTCTTAAACTTTGAATTTCCTTTGATTTGCCCATTTCAAATGGCAGCCTTAATTTCCTTCAGTGCAAAGAAAACCTCAAGGTACCTGCTCTGTGCCAGATTGAGCCCTCCTGCTGGAAAACCTGAAGGAGAAGGCCAAAAAGGGAGGGAAAAGTTACAAGGATCCTCGTTAGGATGTCTCCTCCGAATGTTTCTCTTGGGACAGAGGTGATTTCCCTCCTGTTAAAAGCAAGGTTACAGAGGTGGGTCAGTCCCCCATCTCTGGACAACCACAGGGGCCAGGCCATGGGCTGATGCCCTCCTGCTTTTGAAACTGCCACCATTTTAGAGCAGCTAAATTCAGCCTTTTCCCAAATTGCACTGTAATGTGTGTCTACAAACCCAGCTTGCCCCAGCTCAGCTAAATCAGCTTAGGCATTTTCTTCTCCCAGACTACGTCTAAGTCTATGTTGTAAGGGTTTGGTATTCCTATGGAGGGACATGATTCCGAGCCTATGAAGCCAACAGAGGAGAGGGATGGACAGACAAATGGGCAGGCAGGGTGGCAGCAGCTGTGCTGGACCAAAGCAGGTGAGAGTCCACAGCACAAAGCTCAAGGCAGGGTAAGGCCCAATTAGGAGGGATATTTTGCCCAGGGATAGTCTTACACCTTAATTTTTCTTCCCATCACATACCTTATCACCTAAGTGGTCTGGTGTACCCCAAATGTCATGCACTGACTCAGAAGCCAGCTGCAATATTTGCATCTGTCTGTGTTTCATAACTCAGTAACTATGGGTTTAGAAGCCTCATTTTGAGGAAACAATATCTGGAAATAACAAATTGGGACACGGGACGCTTTTATGGCTCCTTATGCCTTACAGAGATTAATGATACGTGGAGTTTTATTCCTATTTTCTGTCAGTCAGAAAAGTCCTCAAGGAAAATAGTAACACAGAAATGTACACAATTTAGATATAGCAAATAAAACAAGCCATAGAAGGTAGGGTTATATTAGGAGTTTTGTTTGTGCCTTCGAATATACCAAGATGAAACAAATGAAAATCAGAATATCGCAGGAAAATGGGACCAAAGGGGACTTTGAAAGACAAGCAGCTCTTGGACAGCTTATCTACACTTTCCCTCCCAACAGTGTGATTCAAACCCTGCAGAAGTCGGTGTGTCTCATAGGCTTTGGTGGCTTTAGCTCAGCTCCTCAGTGTTTTACAGTCCCTTTGGAGCAAGAGAAATCTAGCTTGCCTCTTCCCAATCACCAAATAAAGTTTCCAAAATGTCACCTATGCCTTGCTGACTACAGTCTTTTCTTTTTTAATTGTACACGTGTATCCCTGAGAAACCTCATTCCAAGTTCAGGATAAACTCATGTTTCCTCTGCTTGCCAGAAGAAAATGAAAAGTAAAGCCCCATCAATTTTATTGCTCATAATTGTGGATAAAATGCAATATATTTGGCTCATATAAATTTGCTAGCAAATTATATTCAATAAAACCCTGGTGAGCAATTTAAAAGCATAAATCCCCCCATGCTGAAAAAAATCTCATAAATTATACAAGAAAAAGGAGTGATTTCATCAAAGAGCCAAGCTCTGCCCATGGAATGTTTCAATAGTACTGGATTTATAGTTTTCTGGGAGACGATTTATGATCCCTAATTTTCTGCAATAAAAAGCTCAGCAGGGATTCTCTGAATGAAATATCTTTTAACAAAGAAATAAATAAAAAAAAATCCATCTGAGAGTGAATGCAGACAATGCCATTCTTGGAGAGCTGCCCCTTTCGTGCTCCTGTTCCAAAATTAATCATGGAAGACCCTAATAAAGATTACATAGTGAGAAAGGAAGACCATTAGACTTTGAAATAAATGCATTGCACAGTTGGAGAGGGCATTTTTAGTAATAAATTCACCTGTGATACTTCATAGCCATTGTCTTTGAATAAGAATAAAATGATCAGGCTGGTTTAAAGGAAAGGTTAAACATTTCCAAAACACACAGGGATGATTACACTATATAAATAACCTAGAGGGGGAGGTGGTGCGTGAAGCCTGTGCACAGACGTGACATGTAATCACAGCAAGATGCACAGGGAGATTCACTCACTTCCCCTCATTTTAGGGCTCTAATCTGCAGTCCTTGCCAAATTTAGTGGCAGTGGCTGCAGAAGTTGCTGTTCCCACTGGCCATCAGTCATCAGGCAGCAGGGACCATGACTCAGAGCATGTATCTGTCACAGGTCACAGACCAGGGCACTAAGGTGAAGCAAGAATGAAAAGATTTAGGTTAATATGCCAGGCTGTGAATTATGACAGCTGAGGAGGCGACTTAGTGTTTCTTTGACTGCTAAAGGGGTGGGATAGAAAAAAAAATCTTCAATCATCTTTTAAAGACTCCCATATAAATCACGAAGGTTGTGACCATGATCTCCTGCTTTGAGAATCTCCTACTGGGTGGTAGGAGAGAGACAATAATGGGCTGGGTGGACATTTGCTGTAGTACACCACGGTTGTTTCTCAAGATGTTATTATTCCCATTTTATTGATAAGAAGCTGAGGTATGTAAAGATGTAAAGACCCACGTGAATGATCAGAGAAGCAGATCAAGAATACTGGGATCTGAGCACATTACCCTGCACGTCAGGTTGAGGACTGTCCTCCCTCTCTACCATACTGATCATCCATAGGCAGTCCATGACCGTAGTACACAGGCATAGGGATAGCTGCCAGGATAAGTGGGAGCAGTGACAGTACCTACTGCTGAGTACCTACATCACCGGGGTCAGCAGCAAATACTCAAAATCTCTTGCTGTCCCTCCAGGCTTCCAGACTTTGAAAAGCAGAAAAAGGGTGAAGGTGCAGTTCAATTACATTTCTCATTTCTATCCATTGGATTTTCGCTGTTTATTTCTCCTGTGTGAGGGCTCCAATCTAGGCCCCCAAGCTTTCAACTTCCATGGCAAAAAATAGCCACAGGCAGTTAGGGGCTGATCCAATGCCCACGCAAGCCTGTAGATGAAAGGACTCTATTGCCTGTTATAAGTATTAGATTGAGCCCTTGCCTAAACCCATATAATGCAAATGAAAAGAAAAAAGCTCAAAAACATTTTGTTTTGACAGCAAACAATGGGTAGAAAAGGTCGATGAAGATATTTGACTGACCAGTCTTTTTCTCATCAAGTTTTATTATGAAATAGAACAAGAACTGCTGAAAATAACCTTGGTTCAACTAACTCTTTCTTATATAGCACAGCAGACTCAGTTGACAGAGCTTCAGGAAAGAAGGGCAAGAAAACTGCAGCAAGGAGGAAGATTTTTCAATAAATTAATTTAAACTCACATTGCAGCTCTGGAAGACTACCAGCTAAGAGTGCTGAGGCAGAACAGCTGGCTGAAAGGAAGGAAGTGTGTCTTTGGAAAGGTAATTTGTAAGTATTAAGCATGCAAGATTTGCTATCTATCATCTATCCCTGCTCCAAAACACTTTACGAGCACCGGGCATTTTGCCCATGTCTGACCGGCAGGACCTGGGAGTACTTCCTAGCTCCTCTGTGTAGGTATTCACGCCAGCTACATCCAGTGCCATGTCGGGAGCAGACCCAGCTCCATCCCATGGAGTGGAAACCCCAACTTATGGCTCAGGAGGTAACTGCAAAGTGCCCCTGCCTCTCCCTTGACCTGGACAGAGAGTATGTGCCCCGGGGCTAACTTACCCCGTACTGTTACAACATTTGTGGCTGAAGCAGACCAGGAGAAAGCATTCATCAACACTTCATTCATTGCTCCCCTAGAAAAAAAAAAAAACACAGTGCAGCTTGATCATTCACAGCTCTTACAAAGTTGGAGGGTTTTTTGTTTTGTTTTT
>NW_009260616.1:7183176-7183549 GCF_000687185.1 Egretta garzetta | reverse complement strand
AAAAAAGAGCCACAGGCAGTTAGGGGCTGATCCAATGCCCACGCAAGCCTGTAGATGAAAGGACTCTATTGCCTGTTATAAGTATTAGATTGAGCCCTTGCCTAAACCCATATAATGCAAATGAAAAGAAAAAAGCTCAAAAACATTTTGTTTTGACAGCAAACAATGGGTAGAAAAGGTCGATGAAGATATTTGACTGACCAGTCTTTTTCTCATCAAGTTTTATTATGAAATAGAACAAGAACTGCTGAAAATAACCTTGGTTCAACTAACTCTTTCTTATATAGCACAGCAGACTCAGTTGACAGAGCTTCAGGAAAGAAGGGCAAGAAAACTGCAGCAAGGAGGCAGATTTTTCAATAAATTAATTTCA
>NW_009260616.1:7165313-7182632 GCF_000687185.1 Egretta garzetta | reverse complement strand
GAGGATCTGCGCTGTATTTCTGATTGACCAAGAATGTAAAATAAGATTTTTTTTGCAGGAATAAGTGTTCTAGTTATCTACAGGTATTCCAGTAAATATATCTATTCTTTTCATCCACTGCTGGTACCAGAAGAGAATTTAGCGAATGTCTACATGCAGCCATATATTAACACATCTACTTGGCATCCCAGTGTACCAAAAAAGTAGCATTTTCTTATGCAGACAGTGGTATCTGGCTTCCATACCAAATAGCAGTAATATTTATTTGACATAAGTAGAAACATCCCTACAAAACAGCTCCCCACAAAATAAAGGCGTTCAAAACTAGAGCTCTATGATCCATTCAGTCAGCTGACTAGACTAAATTTCAGAGATAAAGTGAATTTTCTTTTTCATATATCTTGGAGATAATTCTAACATTTCAGTAAGTGAGACTTATCACTGATCCTGCAGTCTCCTAGTGTGTCCCCTGAAGTAAATCCACTGGCTGACCTGGGCAAGAGCTGTTTCTGCTTAGGAATAGCTATTCCTGAAAGGGCCTTTTAAACACTCCTTCTGTGGATCTGTCCAGGACTTTGACACAGCTGGGGGTGGGGGGAAAAAGGGGAGAACCAAAGCCATCTCTTAGTTATTTGTCTTGATCCACAGAATAGATCCAAACCAACCCTCCAGACTTTTACTTGCCATAAGGAAACTCAGGTCAATAAACACAGTAATTCTTTATGGCATCGTGAAGCCTTACAGCATTAGTACAGACTCCCAATGATCTGCAACAATAAAACCAGGATTTTTTTTAACAACCCACCCATTATTGGTGCCTAAAATAGCAGAGCTGGATCCCCAGAATAGGTTATGTTCAAGGAAGTGAAGGAACCCTGCCTGAAAGCTTTCCCCTTTTCTTGTCCAGCACAATCTAACTGACCTACAAGAGCACTTGCAGCTACTAAAAAAGGAACCAAGCAAACAAGCAGCTGATTCCTCAAATTGAAATACATAAGAGGGCATCCAAAAGGAGACAAACAACTAAAAGGCAAAGGTATAGTGGGCATAAAAGGAGTAGCTTGAGTTGGAGAACAGTCCGCATATATCAAGTGAAAAGAGCCAGGGACATGCCGCCTGGGGAGAGGTCCATCTTGAGCAAAGAGCCTCACAGGCAGCATACGTAAAACGCAGGGTAACATTTTTGTGTGGTGTGTTCTAGTAAAGTGAGAGTCATAAACATCCCAGAAACAAGGCTGGAAAGGATCTCAAGAAGTCATTTACTCCATGCTTTTAATGTGAGGCAGGCTAAATACAGCTGAGAGTGATATGTTTAATCTGTTCTTAAAAATCTCTAATAAAGGTCAGGCCACGGATATATGTGGAGAGTAAGGGAAGGAAATGAGTTCAAAACACACTACCTGCCTTGCAAATACACGGGTTCCCCAAGCTGACCTACATGTTATCTGCAAAGTTGCTTTAGTGAAGCAATAAGCTATGTCTTTATTGTCAGTTACAACCAGAAGTACTGGATGTTGGGATCAGATCACCAGTGCTAATGCTGGGTGCCCTTATTTTCTACAGAAGAGTCAGAAGAGGATAAGGAAGAAGTGGGAAATGGCCCCTTTGAAAAAGAAATCATTGACCCAAGAACAAGAGCAATATCTCCATACGATAATGAGTTGGCAACTGGATCCCGATGGCCCTTCAATGCATCCAGGAACTTCCCAGAGTCACAGGCCATGGCACTGACCAGCCACAAATAATGAGTTATGATCCTGAAGTCAGCCTCAGCAAGATCAAGATGTCCCCACATTGTTCAGTTTTAATGCAAAGGTTATTTTTGTTTGTGATTTTTTTCTGAGAGCTAAAGGCTTAGGAGGCTCTTCCTAAATTTTGTGAAGGTATGATCCAAGACCCAGACGCCATACAATCAATATTCAGCAGCACCCAACCACTAAGGCTTATGAGAGGAAAATATTAAAGGGAAAAGAAAGAAATGCTCAACAGTAAAAACAGGTGCTTACTACATAAGCCGTAAATGAGCCAGAGACCTCTGGCCTAAATATCATGGTGTACTTATTCCTTTCTCCACTTAATTTCAGACATAAGAAGACTGAAAATGGCTGAAAGGAAGACAGAGCAAGAGGAGACTGTGTGCTTTACCGAGGGCCAGTTCTAGGATTCCCCTGGGAGTGAATCAATAGAAAGCAAGAATAAAAAATACCTAGAAGGAGTGCACTAACCTGCCTACATGCCTGCTGGGGCAATCGGATATCTCATGGTGATTCTGGGCTACAGTGAGACAAATTGGTGCTGATGTTCATGCCAAGCCACAGATACCACACTCAATTTGTTAGGGAATAACCCCAGGTCTTTCCAGCAAAATATTCACTCCTTCCATATCCTGTCAGTGAGCAATATGGAAAAATCTCCCTCTAATGGGTGAGTGCTGTGTCCTAAAACGAGACTGGGCAACCATAGCTTGTACTTCGTGCATAAAAGTACTGGAGAATTAGAAACTCAGCTGAACCATGTAGATTGTCTGCTGATGAGGGTAGACGCTTATTAAAAAAGCGTGGAGGAATTTATTCTTTGAAGTTTACAGCTGTTGCCATTTCAACCACAAGGCCAAGTTTACATCCATAACAGCCGAAAAACAGAAAAAAGAGGTCCAGCTTGCCAATTACATGACCATTTTCCACCTTTCTGAGGCAGGCTTTTGTTTCCTTCTATTTCAGTGGCTTTGTCAAGGCAAAAGATTATTTGGTTGGTACCCTGGGAAGATGAAGTCTCTTGTTGTTCCCCAAGATGGGGTAGCTGGGACAGGAAAAGTGTCTTGGAGCAGTTTCTGTCCCCTCTGGGTTGGAGGCCAGGCTGTTTTCAGTATGAGTGGGATTGCCAGTCTCTCATCTCCCTAATGCCTTCCTCCCTCCGCACTCCCCATAAAACTACCTCTACCAAAAACGTACTTCCCTCCCAGAGGGGAGCTGGGGTAGGACTCAACTAGAGATGAAAGAGCACATTGGTGTCCATGCTTACTTTCTTTCTGTGTTACCTGTTAAGATCCAGCAAAGTCTCTGGAGATGTGTTTCACTTGTTACCTGGATAAAAAACTTATGCTCTCTAGCCACTGCAATAACGCTCTGATGTCACGCATTTAACATAGTCCATCGAACAAATGATAACAACCTTCCACTACCTTGGTGTTATATCCTTGATTAAACTGAGCTGCTGTCTATTTGTACTTCACCTCAGAGCTGGGTGATCTCTTCACTGTTGTTCCAAAATCAGCGAAACAAGATTAAGACCTTCCAAGACCAAACCTTAACCACATGGCCCCAGTTCAAATCTTCTTAACAAAACCTTTTCTGAAACATGCCTGAACCTGTAGATTGCTTAGTCTGATCGGATTTTTTAAGAGCACAGGTGTCAGGGCAGGCATCTCTCTCCATTCGTCATGCTGTATGACTCTGAAGTTGATGTCCTAGGGAAATCTGTATATGTGATGGACAAGGAGCAGCCTATTGCATATTTGGCTGGGTAGTGCGTGGTGTGATGGACACAAGAGCTACTCCACAATAATTTCAACAGTGTGTGTTGGCCTAATAACTGTTTATTGCACAAATTTTTTGGTTAAGTTTAATAGCAGATTGTAAGGAACACAAATCAGAAAGAAAGAAAAATGGCTTGAACTCAGCCAGCCCTGAAGTTAACACAGGACAATGGGAAAGTCATGGGCTCGCAGGAGTCTGGTTCGACTTCCCGCAGGGCCTACTGAACTGGTTGGGAAAAACAGAGCCAAAAGTCTGACAACCAAGAAGCACAAATGAACTCTGGCTGCATCAGCAGGACTCTCTTTTCAGAGCCAGAGAGATCTTGGGGAGCTGTTCAGGAGCACCAGACCGAGACTCAGGCACTCGCTGTAGTGTCTGCAGAAGCGAGACCTGCCTCAGTTGCCAAAGGGACAGAGCTTTGGATAACCTGGAGGATGGGGAAGAATTGCTCATTTTATAAATGCTTTTTGGAAAACAAAACAATACTATAGTTTTGAGAAAGTGGTTTTGACATTTTGTGGGCATTATCTGTCACACTATCCTTGAGGGAAAGTCCACAGGCATCCAAACATGGCTCGACATTTTTGTGAAACCTTTCCTCCCTGTACTGCAGTCCCTGGCAACTCAAGGAGAGATGAGACCCAAACTCTTGAAATGTTCCCCAGCTGGCTAAGGCTTAATGCCCACGGTGAGGTCAAGACCCAGTTGCCAGTAACAAACTCTGGTGGGACTATGGACATAGAGGCCGCCCTGTGGGCCCCACAGCCCAGCTGGTCCTGGATCACCCTGGTCAGATACTGGCAGCTGGCTCCTCCACATCTCTCCTGCCAAGAAGAGCCCCCGACAGTGCCTAATGCCTGAGCCAAACTGTTTTCTTCTCCTCTTGTGGGCTTTGCAGCCCATCAGAGTCCCGACACCAGAGGGGCAGAAGTGTTGCTTGTCCTGCAGTCAGCCTCAGTGGGGCAGGGCGTGCCTGAACAGACACACAGGGCAAGCTTATACCATCAGGAGAAAACATCGCCTGTTGATGCTGAAGAAGGTAACGCCTCTTGCTAGGACCTAGTATCCTTTGCTCTACTCAAATAAGTAAGTTAAGCTAGTTTAAGTCACCTGAAATCATGTTTAATCTATTAGCATATTAATGATTTTGCATTACATTTGCAATGGGGTAGGTACCAGGCCTGCTCAGTTCCTGCCATTCAGCTCCAGGGCAGTAACAAGAAGTCCTCCTTATGATCATTTGAGCATATCCCACAGCATTGCTTTTCCATGCTGCATTTCAGGACTAGCAGTTCTCCCCTTCCAAAACCAAACTGCTTATTTAGATGAAATTTCATTGAGACTTCTGTGGGCATTATAGATGTGCATCGGTAAGAAAGGACACAGCCCTTGCTGGACAACAGCGAACACTCACTGGCTTATGTATATGAGGACAAGTGACTGCTAGGTCATATTTAATTTACCCTTACCACACTGACCATAATTCTGTCTAACCAGAAGAAAACATTGCATGATAGGGAAAACAGGCAGACCACGAACTAAGTATACACCACAAAATCCAGTACAGCATGTTGAGTAAGCAGATGCCAGTGGAAGGAAAGTACAATCCTGTAGGTACCGAAAACCTTCAATTGACATCTGCATTTATTTCTATCTAAAGTTCTCCTTTAATAGCTGGCTTCTTGATCTCACTTTTATTCTTTCTGATCTAAAGCGGTGATAGCTTATATCTGCAATTCTCTGAAAGACATTTTTTCTCCTGTTCAGAAAATCAGGTATCTTCCTGTTACAAGTGAATTAATGTCCATCTGATAGACAATTTCTGACCAACACTGGTGGGTTGCTTTAGAAAGGGTCATATATGATCATAAAGAAAATGACATTTAGCTGAAGAAAGAAGCAGCAACAAAAACAAAAGGTTTGTCAGCCTTAGATAACCTAAGCAGCACCTTGTCCCTTAGCAGGGAGCTAGTCTTGAAAAGCAATACTAACAAGGGAAGAACTGGCCCATAAAAGCAGCAATTTTTTTCTTTTCTTTCCACAATTGCTTATAGAAACTACAGCTCAAAATCTCAGCAGGCAGCTGGATGCCGAGTACCTCATGCTTTGGATGCACAACTTGAGAAATATTACAGGGGCCCAATTTTAGGGACTCCTCTCAAAAATCAGGCTTTGTTTTGGACATCATAAGCTATTCAGCGTCACCAGTCAGATGCTAAGACCTTGGCTAGAAAGTACATCCTCCCATAAGCAGTATGCACATCTTCACAACAGGAACCCAGTCTGCTGTTTGTAATGCTTGGCATTCTAACCTCAAGTAAATACACCAAGTAATCTGCAGGATATGTCTCTGAGCATGCTTACATGGTAATAATGATGTTAAAGTAGAATGGCCGTATGATTTATTAGGCCTTGTGAAATAAAGCAAAGCCAATCTCTTCCCACCACGGGAAGTACCATCACAGTAGAAAATGGAAACAAGAAAAAATGAAATACCACCCAGGCCTGGTTCAAACATGCAAACTTTCTAATAACATATCAGAACCAGATGCTGCTAAAGATGAGTGATAATTAAAGAAGATAAATTAAAGAAATGTTTTTCCAGGGAATGAGTCTACTGCACACAAATTGTTTCAGCATGGGGAAAAAAATATAATAAAATTACTGCTGCTGCCTGTTTTCAAAAGTTTCCATTAATGAGTCAAGGCAGGTTCCCTACTAAATTTCCTCATATCCAGGCTCCCTCTTTGCCTCTGTTGGTTTAATCTCGGTGTGGTTTAGCAGAGTGAGCAGAGGACCGAGCGCCAGGAGCTCGGTTCCAGCACTGACTCACTGTGTGGGCTCCCTTATGTCATGCTCAGGGCAGGTCAGCCCTGGAAAGCACATCTCTAAAAACGGTCTTCAGGGGTCCAGAGCCTGACGGTCTCCCCGTTCTCCGTGTCAGACGCGCACAGTTCACCGGAGGTTTTCCCCTGACTGCCAGTCCAGCAAACTGAGCCCAGGCTAGGCTGGTGTAATGTGATTTATTTTTTTTTTCGGTCTGGTGTCTCATCGCAAGAAATGAGTACACTGGAAGCCAGATTATGCAGACACCTGTGCAAACTCACAGCAGGAAACACGGCCGGAGCGCTGCAGATGAAGGGCGGATTCAGCAGACCCACTAAGACCACCCTGGAGCTTTATGTGCCTGTGTATAAACTCGTCTTAGTCCAGGTTGTTGTTAAGCTTTGTCTTAGCTAAACACAAGATGGTGTTTAAGCTCCTCAAAGACTTTTAATTTCTTTAGATTTCTTGCACACAGAAAAGTGCCTATCCAATTGCCGTAGGCATTTTCGTAGCAAATAAAGTAACGTGCTGCACTGGGAAAGGAAAAGAATAAAATGAAACCATGTAAATACATGGCCTAGTTCCCTTTTAACCACATGTTCCCCAGACTCATAACCTCTGCAAATGCCTGTGAGGCATAATGTGGTTTGCAGTGTACCTTAAGGTCAACAAATCTGGCCCGTTTCAGGCTGAACGAGGGCTCCGACAGGAGATCGGGTTCCCCTGGCTTAATGAGCTGCCGTGCGGCGAGCGTCTGCGTGAGCACGCTTCGCACATGGCCAGCGTGAGGCGGAACGGCGCAGCTTCAGCCAGCATCGCCGAGGTTCGCATCCCCGGGCCCCGAGGGGCTGAGAGGACCCGTACGGCCGGTCACCGCAGCTCGGCAGCCGCCTCCCTGCTCACTAAGCCAGGGTAACGCAGCCGCGTGTCTCGCATGCGACTGTCAAAGCAAAGAGAGCTTCACGAAGGACACTGGGCTCACGCCTCTTCCTCCTGGATAGCAAAGTCAAACCAAAAGGATGAGCACACACACGGAGTCAAGAACGGGGACAGGCCTCTTGAGCACGCAAGCTGCTAGCTATTTGCAGATGTTTCAGCTAAAACGGGGAATTTATATTCGATTCCAGACTCTGTGCAAGCTAAATCTGTCCATGGGCTGTCATCTGCCGGCCCCAGCCCAGCCACCCACGTGGCAAGGCCAGCTGTGCTCCGCACCTTCTCCTTCCCAGCCCCCGGGAGGGAGGCCGCCGCTGCCGCCACCGCCGTGCAGGCACAGGGGGACAAGGCATGGCCAGCAGTAGCTAGGGCTGCTTCCAAAACAGTAACAGCCATGATCTGCTGGCCAGAACTGGAGAAAGAAGAGCAGTGCTGACCACGTATTAAGACCCTCTACCCGCTGCAGACCTTTGAACTTGAAATAAGCAGTATTGGTTACACATCTCATAGGGAGCCTGGCGAGCTCTCCTCCATCTCTGCTTCAGCCCTTGTGCTACCAGTGCTGCAGGGCATCTCCCGCAGAATCAAGCTGCTCGCCTGCTGGACAGGCTTCCCTGGGGACATTGGATGTAGGAGACAGGGGAGGGAGAAGAGGAGAGGAGAGGAGAGGAGAGGAGAGGAGAGGAGAGGAGAGGAGATAGAAAAGGGAAAAGGAGACATGAATCTGGGTGTGTAATTTATATATGAGGGAAAGTTTAAACCAGTGTGATTGGCAAGAATACAATGTTACTAAAAGCCACAGACATGCTAATTGGCGAGTCATTTAAGTAAACCCTATTGATCTTGTAAGTTTGCCAGTTTTCAATTTTCACTTTTGCTCGAAAACAGCTCAGAAAATAAGACTTAACCAGAAACTCATGATCGCTGAATTTTTAATCCAATTTTTTAGCAAATGTAACTCATCTATCTCGAGGGGTGCTTTTGTTTGACTGAGGGAACAGTTACAGAGAGCTTCCCTCCGCTCACCTGAGCCTCCCCTGCACGGGCTGGAGATGCACCCGTGGGGCAGGCCAGCTTCTCCTGCAAACCCAGACACTCATTTCAGTGGTGATCCTCGCTGCCAGCGGCCAGTTTTAGGTGTATGAGGAATAACCACCACAGACCCATGACCCCTCAGCCATGCCTCTGCGGACATGGGGGGATCCAAATGGTAAAGCTTGGCTCGGCTCGAGTTTCTGCAGTTCTCACAGCTGCACTCAGGACGTGAGCTCCGAGCTGCTCCAAAATTTAACTGATGTCTTCATCTTGCTGACAGTAAATCAACGTGACCGGCATCTAACCATTCAAAGATGAGTTTTATATGGCAATTCATACAAAAGAACAACAAAAAAAAAAGAAGCTTTTACCCCATTATCCCATTCCTCCTTTATTATTTGGGCTGTAGCTAAGGCAAACTTGACAGACGTGGCCAAAGCAGGTATCCCTGGCTGTCCACCCTGCTCCTCTGCCAGGGGTTATGAAGGCTTCGTCCTCCCTGAAAGGAGCACCATTGGCTGCCGGGAGATCCTGAGCTGCCGCAATAGAGGGACGGGCTCCTTCTCCTCCTCAGAGAGAGTGTCAGTAAGCAGGAACAGGCTTTCCACATTCTTAAGCAAAATATTTACTTTAAAAGTGCTGAAACAAAATTTGGAAAAGTGAAGAATAATATTTATTTTGACAATGTTAAATTGCATTAAAGTTGAAAGTGAAAATTAGATGCATGCACATACACCGAGGGCATTATCCACTAATCAGAGGAACATAAAAGAACTGGAAAATACCCTCCTCCACTGCCACTAGGAAAGCTGGTCTGGACTAAATTACAGGCAAAATGTATAATTAAGCAAGCTATTATTATCCAGTGTCTTAGCAGATGCTGACCTCGTTTATGGTGATTTGGATAAGAATTCAACCGAGGTTTGATTTCACAGCTGTGTCCACGATGCCTTGGACCTGTTGTACTGCCCCAGAAATTCCCAGCGTGTTAGCACTGGTGTCTAAGCGCGGCGCGTACAGTTTCCGAGCCTCCTCGGCTGCTGACTGGGGAACTTTTCTTTAGCTTCTTGGGAAAGAGAAAATGGTTTTACTGATCTGTCAGCCAGGCTTTATACTTGAAACCTGTGTTTAATTACTTTGAAGAAGCTTTAATATTCAACCCGTACAAGGAGGGGGGGGGACCTTCCACTGCTGTGTTATGTTCTTATTTTTATTTTTTGCAGGTGCAGGCTTGTGGCTTAGTTACTGAAATAATAATTCTGTTGGAAATATCATTGGCATGAGAGATGAGCTGCCAAAGTGTTATGGGCTCAGTAATTTGTACATGGAAATGAGGATCCAGGGAACAACATGAACATCAGTGGCCCGAGGAGCTTATGATTAAAACATGATGCTGAGCTTTTATGATTTCTACAGCTAATTAGCAAGATTTATAAGCATCTAACAAAAAACAAGGCTGAATACAGTAATGATCCTTATTTTCCACTTGGAGAAGGAAACTACTGGGTTCTAAAATAGCAGGGAAACGAAGAGAGAAACAAACATCCTTATTTCTTCATTTGCCCATGATTTAGCCTAATTGCTTCTCTCTTTTCCGTAGGATGAGTGGATGTCTCTCAGGTGGTAAGCGTTAAGTCTGTGACTTCTCCACATCGATGGCAATACCTCGTTGATTTAACACAGAAAAGGTTTCCTGCTGTTTCTTTATGGCATCAGACTAGCACCAGTTTTGTTTTCCAGCAGCGTACTGGGGGAATGAGAGATGTCTGAAAAAGCCACTTCCACGGGTATATACTTGGCTGATTCTGTTCCCCAGAGGTGCAAAAGGAAAAGGATGGGGGGGGTGGGGGGGAGAGAAAGAAGAAATGCCAAGCTAGTCCACGGGGGAATGAAGGGCTTAGTTTGCGGCCATAGAGCTGCGAGGGCCCCCACTGCTCCCAGGAGGGCTCCTGGCTGGCAGCGCCTGCCTGGGAAGCTCCCGTGTGCACGGAGGGGCTGTGCATGACCCAAGCCCGTTCCCTACAGCTTCTGCACTTCCAGAAGCTCAAACGTCCTCACACAGTCATGGACTGGAATACCCTTGGCCAGTGCATAAAACTCTTCAATTCTGCCTGGAGAAACCTTCCAGCTAGAAAACCTCCAGAAAACTTCTTTGCATGGAAATCTCATTGCATAGGATGAGCCTTGCTCGAAGCGTAGATTAAAAAAAGACGATTGATGCTGAAGCCATTGGCAAAGGGACTGCTCCCATACAGACCCACGGCAACTGAAATCAGATGCGATGACTGTTTTTGTCGTGATTGCAAGCTGAGATTCCGGGCAGGAGGCAGCTGGCTGTTTTGGCCAGGCTGTCCCTCACTCAGGTTTCCCTTTGGGAAGAGGCTCTCCAGCCACAGCAGGCATTGCCCTTTTTCAGCATCTGCACGAGGCGTCTCTCCCATTCCTAGCCAGGGAAGCAAGGACCACAGGTGGGTCTGTGCTCCCCTGGATGTGAATTGTGACCCACGGTGGGGAACCAAGAGCCCTGCCGGGCCCTCGGCTGCCGTGGCACAGAGCTATGGGGAGGGAGATGAGCTGTGCCGTGCGTACAGGCACCCCAGGCAAACCCAACCTTCAGAGGGTTGTACTTCGTTTCTTGTCAGTTGTAAACTTCTAGTGGCAGGCACGGCATCTTCCCGTGTCCATGGAAAGTGTCGCCGTATATCGCCACAATGTAATAATTAAAAATACACAGTCTTATTACACAGTTAGTGTGACCACAAAAGTCCATTTATAAAGCTCCATCTATTTATACTGAAGCTGTGTTTGCTCAGCTTAGTGATATACAAATATTGGTATGCCATGCTTAATAGTATCCTAGCATTTTATTATTTTTTTTAATGAACCACTGTCATCACCTCCTCCAGTATTTTTTTTTCTTGTTCCTGTATTCCTAGACAGTTGGCCTAAGTGGATATAATGGGATAATTTCCACTCCAGCACTGGTTTGGTGCTTGTTTAAATGGTGCCTGGTAGCTGGCGCTCTTTAAGATGCAGTTTGCCAGAATTTATGGTGAGACCCACACTGGAGTGATGCCATACTCTCCATTCTCACCGCCAAAACCAGTCTATTTGTTTGGTCACATGGAGTGGGAGCAATTGCATAGAAACATTTTTGGAGTGTTTCTGGTCTAACATTAGATAAGGAGATTTAGTCAGTGAACTTCCACCAAAGCAGACCCTCGCATCCTGCTTTCCTGGCCAGAGGTGCTTCAGACCAGAGGTGTGTCACATCGGCATCTCCAGTGGCAAAATGTCCAGCGAGAGGACCCCCAGCAGAGCTTGCTCTCACTGTATGAACCCTGGGCTGTGTATGGATGCACAGAGCTCAGAACAGGGCTGCAGGTGAAAGGATCTTGTCCTGCTGGAAAGAGGAAAGTGGAATGAAGGTGTGGGCTCAGCCAGCATTGCCGGGGTGCCGGCAGAGCCCGGGCTAGTACTAGGGGCAGCGGGAGGGGAGCGGGGTGGGGGACACCCCACCACACAGAGCCCCCCTCGCCCCTCACCCTCTGGCACAGGGGGCAGGGTCCGCCCGGCCCCTTTTACAGGTGTGGAGGGAAATGGGGGAGCGATGGGCCGCCGGCGCTCTCCTCCCAAGCATATGCGCTGCAGATGTGCCAGGAGTGAAAGCCAGCCAATAAGGAATATTATTTATAATAACAATAATAACAATATTAATAACATAAGAACATCTGGTAGCGTTTTTTTTTCCATCTACCATTTGGCTGGAGGCAGAGCATCCGGGTGACATGACAATCGCTATTTCTGTTTCCAATTTAGCCCGAGCTCAGCTGCTGCAGTGACTCAGAGACAGGCGCTTGCAGGGACGCTCAGCCGGCCCCACAGATGTCACTCCCGCCACCACTGATGGCAGAAGCACCTAAAATCACCTGGGTTTGAGTTTCCTTTGTGGGCTCTTTCATAGGGGATTGCAAGGGGGTTTTTACACTTCCATGGCTCCTTTCCATTCCACCCTATGAGAAAGTTACCCAACTCCAACGGTGCGTGGTTTCAGACCAAAGGGAGCGGGGTGGGGGACACCCCACCACACAGAGCCCCCCTCGCCCCTCACCCTCTGGCACAGGGGGCAGGGTCCGCCCGGCCCCTTTTACAGGTGTGGAGGGAAATGGGGGAGCGATGGGCCGCCGGCGCTCTCCTCCCAAGCATATGCGCTGCAGATGTGCCAGGAGTGAAAGCCAGCCAATAAGGAATATTATTTATAATAACAATAATAACAATATTAATAACATAAGAACATCTGGTAGCGTTTTTTTTTCCATCTACCATTTGGCTGGAGGCAGAGCATCCGGGTGACATGACAATCGCTATTTCTGTTTCCAATTTAGCCCGAGCTCAGCTGCTGCAGTGACTCAGAGACAGGCGCTTGCAGGGACGCTCAGCCGGCCCCACAGATGTCACTCCCGCCACCACTGATGGCAGAAGCACCTAAAATCACCTGGGTTTGAGTTTCCTTTGTGGGCTCTTTCATAGGGGATTGCAAGGGGGTTTTTACACTTCCATGGCTCCTTTCCATTCCACCCTATGAGAAAGTTACCCAACTCCAACGGTGCGTGGTTTCAGACCAAAAACAAATGCTAGCCATTTTGAAATCAAAGCAGACGTGGCTGGTTTACACATTTCATGCTATTGAAAGTGTATTTGACTAAATACCTATTTAAACCATTTTGGTATTGTTTTGAATGCTAAGGCTGTCAAATGTGTCCAGTAAATACATCACTTCCACCTACAAAGATTTTAGTTTTGACACACAGCTAACATCTAGCCTAAAATATTATTGCCGTGATTAAAAAACAGTCCTCTAGCTTTTCTTTCCTCATTATACTGACAGAAAGCTAAAAGCAAAATTACCACAGCAACTGCTGATCCTAATGTGTATATAGATAGTTGCAGGTGAAATCCTTTTACCCATCCTGCTCATCATTAGTTTCTCCCAGCAAGTTGTAGCCCGGGGAGCCGATTTCTTCGGGAGCTGGTACACGGAGGATGGATTCCTCAGCCGTGGAACAGGCTTTCGCTTCAAAGCAGATAATGCATTGCGCACAGACCCTCATCTGCTATAAATTTATACAGGTTGATGACAAACTTAAAATGTGCACTGTTAAAACTTCATGTTCAAGAATAATGTTCATTTAAGTATTCGAACATTCTCCCTCAAGTCATTAAAGACTGAGATTTATGTAGAGCAAATGAAGAGGCCCCTTACGGCTTTGGAGGCACGTATCCTGTTCCCATCCTTGGGGGTCAGCCAGCTCTGCACGTACGCTCAAGGACAAACTAGGCCCCAACACTCATTATATTCTCAAATTTGCATATGAAGCAGCAAAAGTTGCTGATAAACAGAAAATCCAGGCCTTTGGCTCAGCACTTGTCCAATTATTAAAATCACTTGCTTTAGGTGGCATCTTAAATAAATTCATTTCTCCTAATGCACTTTATACTCCACTCTGTGAATAATAGGTTAGAATAAATCTAATTATGCAGCTAGACCTCCTAGTTCATGCAGCTGAATTTATAGGGCAATGCGAGACGGCTCCCATCACCTTTGGCTCTAGTGCAGTGATTCTTAAAATATGTAAGGTGAAAATGTCAATAGTGCAGCACTATTTGTAAGTGGCAAAAGCCAGGAATTCGGGTTAATTCTACTTCCAGCCTTATTTTAATCCCCACATAGGCTCCCTGTTGTCACAAATATTATTAGCATATGAAATCTGCTGACTGCTGAAGTTTGGGGAATTCCAATAACGAAAGAATTTCCATACCCTTAAATCTGATACATTTTCTGAAGCAGATGCTCAGCTAATGTATATTACAAAGCTCCCCCGGTTGTTTCAACGCTAACTTACAGTAGCTGAGAGCCTGGAGCTCTGGCATATGAATATGGGGCCAGACACTCATTTCTTGGCCTGGACAGCCAGTGGCTCCCCTTCCCCTTGGGGATGCTCATGGTACCACCCAAGTGGGGACCCAATGCCCACCTTTCTCTGGGATGCTGAGGCTGGACCCGGGTGCAGTGATTACGGGGCAGCACACAAACAGGCTGGAAATTTGGCAGCTGAGCAGCCAGAAGGGGGGGCGGGGGAGAAGCAGAGTGGGAATGAGCAGACCTGGGAAAAAGAAACTGGAAAGGAACACAGAGAGATGTAATCAGAAACAATCCGAAGCAATGCTGTTAATATGTTATGCATAACAACGTCCTTGATGACAGTCCAGGACCCAGCTCGGGCCAGGGAACTGTCAGCTAGAAAGGAGTAAGTCGTTACATAGGTTCATACTATTAATAGTGACAGTGCTCAGTAAATCTTACCTTGTGTGTTGTAAACAAGTTTTTATTCCTATGGCTCAGAACAAGTCCTTCTACATCCAGAACTTATTTGTCTCCCAACTACACAGACCAGAGGTCCAGCTTCACAAGCAGAACTGAAACACTGCTATACTGAGCCCTGCACTGGTTGCATACATTTCTTTAGCATAAATAGGTACAATTCTCCTTCCTCTTGCAAGATGTTGAGCCTCTTGGTTCAATTTCTCCTCCCCTTCCCACATCCTACCTCTCCCAAATCTGACCTCTCCAGGGTCTTCCCTCCATTCTGCAGGGCATTGCCTCACATACAAGCTCTTTTGCTTTATGCAAACTAAAGAAGTATCAGTGACGGTCTCACCTGGGAGGGTGAGAAGTGGGTTCCTCTCTCTGTCTGAAGGATTTGGCGCAATGGGAGAGTGGGATCCAGGCCCCCACAGGCTCCGGAGAGGTCTCGCAGCCTGGTGAGACAGCCTTGCCTCTGCTCGTGCTCCCTCTGAAAGTGATAATTAAATCCTTGAACTCAAAGATGACAGCTTCAATGTGGAGACTGAGGTCCCTCACCACAAAGCCTTCCAATCCTTTCCTCCTAGCAGGTGGGTTAAACAGCCCTGGTTCCCCCTGGCAAAGGAGGCATTTCAAACTGTGTGTCCCACAGGCTGGGTAAGCAGGTAGAGCTGGAAGTGCCTAAATCCCCTCTCAGTCCTTTGGGGTCTGCTTTACTTTTCCGTCAGAGGAAAGCAGGGAGCCAGCCGGTCTTTGCACACCAAGCCTCTGTGCAGCAGGTGACTGAACACCTTCAGGCAGAGATGCTCTGCCCCCTACTCCAGTGTTTCAATAGTCTATTACCAGGACATCCTGAATATTGACATTGATTTTCTGGTTAGATTTTCATTGTTTTTTAAAATGCAGGTATAGAAGGCTGATGAAAGGTCCCCAGAGCAATGTGTGTTATGGTATCAACGTCAGAAATCCAGAGGGAATGTCAGTGATTCGCTCTTGTCTTTCTGCGGGCATGTCATCTGAAAGATGTTCAATGCTGAGCATCATACTATTACGGAAAGACAGAGAAATCAAATAATAGGAGAGGACACACACACTTCTGGCCACACTAAAAAATATCCCTAGGAATAAATACTGCAATTTCTTTCTGTTGGTTTATGTCTTTTTCCAAAGGTTGCATTTGAGCATCACTCACAGGCAAAACACCTTCCTCTCCTTTTGGGCAAAAAAGAAAAACCCTCTCTCCCAAAAAAGGCCCAGAGGGGAGTAGACACAGTCTACCTGGCACTTAAATTTGGGAGTCTCCAAGAGCTTCAGGATCTTCTAAGCATCAATGCCCACAAATTTTCTTGAACATTCAGATTAGATTTGCCATTGATTTCCAAAAATAAATTATGGGCTCCCTGAGCACCTGTGCATGCACTGGAATACTTGGCCCTTCCACCTATGTACTTCTCAATGTTTCAGCCATGGGACTTGGGATTACTCCATCTTCTCAAAGAGGATGCTGCTACCAGCAAAGCTCCCTCTTGATGCCAGGTTAGCATTGCTGTTATCGAGCTGAGGGGCAAGGAAGAGAAAATAATTCTCATATTCATAAAGAGAGGACCCTGGAGCGGTCAGTAAGTGGGAGAAGAAGTGAAAATGACTTGTGTCGTACTGGTTGCTGTCAGCAAGCGACGCAGAGCACAGTCCCTTCCAGCCTCTTTATAAGGCAGAACAAAAGACTAGGGCTGGGGAAGAGGAGAAGCCATCCAGCCCAGGGAATCTGGACAGACAGTCCATCTCTGCAATGGGCAAATGAGCTGGTCCAGCTCCTACCACAAAACAGCAGAATCTGGAGGGCTAAGCCCACTTAACTTTAACCAACTTTTACTAATGTGGGACCTTAAACCACACATTTCGGGGGATCAAGAAACAAGAGTGCTACTGGCTCTATTACAATGAACAAAATGAGCAGCAAAGTGACTGCATATGGGTAATAAAAATAATAGCCGGTGGGAAACATGAGGAATCATTTAAATGATGCAAGAGAAAGGATATACATCTGAGTATATTTTTCATAGGCAAACAGATGAAAACTGGTCCTCCAGCAAAGCTGGGGTACAGCCAGGGACTTAGATGTTGCAATGTTTTAATTTGCAGATTTCCTGTTGCCTAGCAGACTCCTCAGCCAGGAATTAGACAGTCAAGATATGATTCCCAGCGAGAATTAGGTGCCTTAGAATAGTATTCCTAGAAACCAGCAACTGAGCATGAAGTTATTTACACTGGCCTGGAGAAACCACAGAAGAGCAGAACAGGACCACAGTCAGAGACAGCAAAAATATCTCTCTCGGCTCAGTCTGGAGTCTCCTCCTGAAGGTAGGTGTTCAAGCCCAGTTAACCCTTTGCCACAGAAAGACACTTTGCTCTTTTCTTTGCCTCCCATCACAGTCAGTGTCTTGGTAGCTAGATCACTCCCTGCAAAGGAGGGAAACCTGCTCCAAACCTCCACGCTGCCTAATCTGCGGCAAGGGTTTGGTCCTGACTGCTGTACATCACATGTGAGCACCTGCGACAAATCAGGTTCGTCTGCACCCTCTCCCTCCCCCAGCCACTGTGCAAAGTGAAAAGCGTTTCAGC
>NW_009260616.1:7156244-7165300 GCF_000687185.1 Egretta garzetta | reverse complement strand
GCAGGAGAAATTGAGAAAGCCTAACCTTAAAACACCAGGTGAGGCGGTAAGCTGAACGCCAACAGAGGATGTCAGAGTATGGCATCCAATTTTTGTTCCAAACACTTCCCAGGCTAGCCTTCTGTCTACTGGGTAACATCTGCCCAATACATCCTGAAAAGCCTGATTTATGGCTGCTTGCAAAAGCAAGACCCATTCTGAGGATAAGCGTGAAGGCCGAGCTACAGCTGCGACGGGGCAAGACCAGCTCCATTTGAGAAGCGGCTCTGCAAGAACTTGGAGGTAAGTGGGGCTCTGGAAAGACCGGCCACACCAAGACTGAAGCTGCGGTAAGCGTGACAACAGACAGAGCTTTCGGAGGACAGCGTGGCCTTTCAACTGTGCCTAGAAATCAGGATTTAGGTGCCCTGAGAAAGCTACCCATGTGATACTAATGCAACATTCCCATAGCTGCCTGTGTTATGGTAATATGAAGAGGCAGGTAAACTTTGTAAAAGCTTAATGTGGAAGAGTTTCACAGCCAGCTCTTCGCCAGCATTTTCTCACCCCTGTTATCGGGCATGGAAAACTGATAGACAGATTCTAGTTATCTTCCCCTGTGCTTGCTACCTTCTGAAGGAAGGCTCTGCTCTCCCTGGGGAAGCGAAGCACAGCTGTGCTTTTCTTTTGTATTGGACACAATATCTGTCAGAACTCTGCCAGAAATTTACCTTCTCCTTATGCTCCCTTATTAAGTCTACAAGAGTAATATTTATGTGAAATCAGCTGAGAGTTGCATGCAAAAACCTACTATCCCAAAGAATATGTATGTGATTTTATCCAGCTAACAGTAAAATGCTTCTGCGTGAGCAGAATCTCTTTATGTAATGTTATATGGACAGCTGTGTATTGCTTGCGAGCAACCTCTCCACTGATTTTGGTTGGCTAAGGCACTGAAGAAACCTGCTTTAAAATAATTCAAAGTATACTTTGTCAAATTGTCGAATTTAGAATAATCTTGAAAGTCTAACCTTAGAGAGCCATGTTGAAATTGATGTGAATTATATACGCTTTAGACTTGTAATACGGATTGTTTGAAATTTAAGATAAATGAGCACTAAGTCACTTTCATAATGTTGTTCGCAGTGCGGCATCGCTCCCAGTCTCAGATTCAGTGGAGTTGTGTCTCTGTGGCTGCCAGTGAAACCCTGTTTCCTCCTGTAGGCAAGTCATTTTCAGTCGTGTCTTATCTAGCTCCTTAGGACAGGCTTCCCTACTAGATAAACCACTGCGATTTGAAACCACGGGAAAGCAAATTGCAAACCTCTTTGCCCAGAATGACTGTGAATATAACAAGCAAACATGCTCTCAATAAACAAAAGAACCTTTGAGTTAATGACGACGCGTGCCAAGAGCCATCTTGGTTTCTGCTAAGAGAATATTCTAGACTGAAAGGATTGAGATAAGCAGGACTCAAACAGCACTGCTGATGTAGAAGTTTGATTTGACCAGTTCGTGAAATGTGCTTCAGAAAAACGTATTGAATCTGATCCGAGTAAGAAGGGTCAAAAACCAGATAATTTTTCTGACCATACGAGACCATCTCCCACCTCTCAGCAATACCCCAGACTACTCCCTTGTTATAATTAAGGTTATGTGGGGTATGATTGGTGGCAAAACTTTGTCGAATAAACAGGACCTATTTAGCAATCGGCTGGACAAAACAATAGCAAATAGACCATGAAAGCAATAATCCTGTGCTGGCAGAGATGGACACTGGATGATCAAATTGACCTTCTGCGTTTGAACCTTGTCATCTGTCACTGGCTACGGGCTGCAGAAGAATGAAAAATGTGTAAGATGAAAACAGGTTTAACAATAGAAGAAGAAAACACAAATGCAAATGCAGAACGCAATATGATTGCTCAAGATGCAAATTATAACCAGACCCAGGGACAGATTAAGAAATGATGAGTGTACTCAGAGTGCCAGACTCCAAATAGTAGGTTACTGTAATGCCTCCTTTTTAACCCCACTTAGTCACTTAGCCAGCAGTAAAGCTTCTTTGCAGGACTTGGATCTCCTCACATTCAGGACATAGGTAGAAATGCACATTCGAAGCTCCAATTTTATTTCTAGGCCTACAGCACATTAGAGACAGCAACCTAGACTTCATTTTACAACTGGAAGAGTCACAGAAAGTAGCTCATCTCATCCGAGGCAGCTGAAGGCTGGATAAAACCTGCGCCTGTGGAAGATGGTGTCATTGACTCATCACCTCTGAATACAGCCCTATAAACTCTGATTTCCCAGAGTTTATACTAGAGGCTATGCAAATGGTACTGTTGCAATTAGCTGAAAAATACACCTTGGATTTCTACTGTAATCAGCCTGGAAATCTTTGGTTTGTAGAACAAGTTAATCTGCATTGCTTCCATTTCTGCTGATTTGTTATCACTTTGTGCACACCTCGCAGCCAGCCCCCTTAGGCGAGCCCCAGCCTAAGGGCAACAGCATGCTAAATGCTTCCCAACACTCTCCCTCCTTCAAGATGTAACCACAGAAGGATTCTCCATCCTTTTCCCCAGACTCAGGCCTATCACCCCACCAGGCAAAGCACGGGAGAAGAGACTATTCTCCTGCTCTAGAACTGGTCACCTTCCTTCCTTCTTTTGGGAAACACTGGATTTGCATCCCAGTTCCTGGTAACAAAGCAACTCTAATGCATCCCATTTGTCCAGCTGAAGTTCAAAAACTGAAATTATATAAAAGAGAGAAAAGAAGGAAAAGTGCTTGTGAGGGGTCACAGCTCTGCTCTCTCTCATCTCTGCTACTCAGCTCGAGGTCCACAGAGCACCGGGGTTTCTACAACATCAGGAGGTGGCTGATAAAAAATGACTACACCTTGCTTCAGACATACCCAGGGCTTCCAAGAGGGTTTGCTGGGAAGCATCACTGCCTGCTGGAGAAAACAGCGGGAGCCAGTCAGTCAGCCATCAGTTTTTATGGGTTGGCAGGACCCATCGGCAGGCTTAAAGACATTTTTATTATCAGCACTTCTAATGAAATTGTTTGATTACAAGATTAAGGTAGGATTTTGCAAAGTGATTAGCTCAATTGCCAAAGATTTTCTTACTTATTACTGACCCTTTTATCCAATATAGAGTGGGATACAGAAAGGTCCATAGACTTTTACAAGACTGCATCATTCTTCAATTAAGAAAGGTTGAGAAATACTACCCTTATTCAAAATATTCAAAGATGTTACAAATCACCCTGCTCTCTGCCATATGACTTCCAGAGTTGGATTAAGAAAGGAAAAATATAACCTAAAACCAGACAGATCAACCTCTCCCAAGATCTTAGCTGCAATAGAGATGGAGCTGGAAGTATATGAGTGACCCTTTATTTTGCAGTTTTCCAATTTCTTCTCTTGCAAGTAGAATTAATAATAAGTTTACGTTCATTCTATTCCTTGGACTCTTTAACAAAAGCAATTTCTGTCGTCCATCTCTAACAAAAGGTCCCCAATCTCAGAATTACTCCAACAGCTCTAATAAACTGTTACAGGTCTCCACTGAACAATTTCTTTGCAAATCAGATTGACAAAGAACAATTTCCTTGGCCAAGAAAACCAAGAATTCAGCCAAAAAAGGAAAAAAAAAAAAAAAAGCCTTTCCCCTCAATTTTCAGGCAAACACACAACTGTAATAATATTTGAGCATATTTTATCATCAAAATCAACTATTTCACTCTTAAACAACTTACACTGTTTAGCCAACCATCCAACTAAACTGCTGGTCTGTCCAAGCAATTAGTCATGTTTTAAACCAACGATAACAGGCAAGACGGTGGTTTCCATAATAAATAAAGTGATCATTTTTAGTAGAAACCATACTTTGTATCTGTTTCTCCAATATATATGTTATTGCATGTATATCCATGTAGTTAATACTCAGATGACAACTGATGGAGAATAGAAAAGAAGCCGAGGCTGGCGTAGATCCTACTTCATCCTGAGTTTCTGCTTCTGGGACAGGAGTCAGGAAAATGAAAGATCTTGGTAAACTTCATTCTGTCATAAGTAATGAGTAGGAAAGAGGAAGGTGAACCCACAAAGAAACCAGAACAAGATGAGACCTTGGGATTTCAAACTCTCTTCCAATTCATATAAACAGAGGTTATTTCCTTTGGGTTTAAATCCCTACCCCACCTTACTGCGCTGTTGCACATTATAAGTAGAGGTCCCAACCATTTACCTGACTGAATTACCACAATATATTCCCAGAAGAACTGCTGTCACCAGGAGAACTCAGGTCACCAGCGCCCAGCCCAAGAGGTCAGCTGCTCTACCACCTGCAAAGGGGTGGGCGGTTTTACTAGCATGAGGCAGATGCATTTGGAGCCAAGCATGTGGCACATTTTGGTCCTTCCAAGCCCTGCACCTCAGGGCACAATGTCCTGCTTTGACAGAAAAGCACAAAATAAAGTGGCTCAACACACCAATGCTGGCTTCCCGCCACAGTGGGGAGAAGGGTGGGTGTCTGTCTGGGCCTGTGACACCCGGGCACAGAACCCTTTCCCCTCTAACTGCCCGTCTGGGTGGGTGTGAAGCGGGGACCTGTCACTGGCTGCTGGAGCATGACCTCAAAGCTGGCCGCAGCAGGACCCCCTTTCTCACACGGACCAGCTGAAACAAAGACTTGGGACCCTCAGAACAGAAATCCAGGCTTTGTTGGGGTTTTTTGGGGGGCTGGGTTTTGTTAGATTTTTTTTTTTTTTTCAGGCTGATATTTATGTAACAGGGAGCACCTGAACTAACTGAAACCTAAGTAATGATGTGGGGAAGGGAGAGGGGGAAAGAACAGGGAAAGGAGTGGAAAAGCTTGGTCATCAGTAATTCCTTACCTATAATAATTTCTAAAGCTGGCTAAGCACCTAAGCATGTGCAAAACTGCATAGACTGAAGTATTCCTCTGGATCACCTCCAAGACATTAATTAGAGCATTCAGAATTAAAAAATATGCATATACAATTACAATTAATGAGATCACAGATTTCGTGAGAACCCATCAGTTCCAGCTCAGTGTAAGAACAATCATTTCGGAGGGTTCAGTCGCCCTTTCTTATCCAAAGGACTTGCGCCAACGTAAAATTACTAAGTGGGAGGAGAATTAAAGCATGTCACTGGAAACTGGACAATTTAAGTCTCTGGAGATATACATCTGGCTTTATAGTTCATTCTTTGATATTTTTATTTAAAAGCCTGAAAAAGTACAAGCAATTGAATACCAATTAAACCGTTACAGTGTCTGCAGGGCTTTTTTCCATTACAGGTTCAATAACCTAAATGAGGCATTTTAGTTACTTCTACAGAGTCCAGATTTACAAAAACAACACCACCACCACCCCACACACAAGCTTTTGGATGCTGAAACGCCTGGTTTACAAAATCACATACTGAGATCAGTTCTGAGGAAACTCAGCAGCAACAGTGCAATTCTGTATCTGTTAGAACAGGCAGGAGATAGGGATCATTTCAGAGAAAGGCACCCCTTTTGTCCCATTCAGAACAGCTATATTTTTTGGCAGTGAGTCCAAGTGAAGTACATTCAGCCATTGTAGATGCAAAGGCGTCCTACAATTATGGCAGGGACTACTGCAAAGATACAGCACTTGTGCTTTGAGTTATAAATAAAGCAACCTGTGGGACTGGGTGCTTAATGTTTGCCATTCAACAGTTATTCTCTACCCCTTTTTTCAGAACTTAGGTATTAAGACAGCGGATTAGTCAGGCACTTTAAAAACTGCCCTATCCAACTTTCCAGATGCTCCAAATCTACAAAGCAAAAGGCAACTGGTACCAAAATAGTCTTTGGGTACCAAGCTTACAGACTGGCAAAACCTTAAGCCAAGAAGCAGTTAGATTTCCTGCTCTCTGCCCAGACTATAAAGAGGATGTAATATTTCATAGTAAAAGATTGCCATGGAAGATATTTGCCTACACTTTTTTTAATAAAGTCTATTTGGCAGCTATAGGGGAATAGACCATTAGGTATTTTTCCGTCTATTATTCTAATTTCATATAGGAATAACAGTCCAGTATCCATCTGTAGCAGCGAAGGCTGGAAAGGTAGAGTTAAGCACAGACATAAAAACACAGGCTGCTGGAACAGCCAACACGATCGGTTGTCCATATCTGGTAGCCAGTAATCTGATAGTCCAGCCTCTTACCTTTAAGACTGAAAATATCCATCATCATAGAGTGGGAATTCATTTCTAGAAGAACAAACAGAAAACTTTGAAAATAATCTTCCAGGCATGGGCTGGAGGTACCTCACCACCCTGTCCTCTCTCTTTGCGCTGATGTGTTGCATCCTGTGAAGAAGGCTAAGACAGACCCTCTGAAATGTTGTGATGTTTTTCTCTTCACCTTGTCACAGCTCTGCTGAGTGACGGAGGAGGATCTGAATGGTCTATTCTCTCTGGAGTGAGAGAATAGTGTCAACACCGCTCTAGATTTCAGATCTGGCAAAACATGCCTGAAGGTGACATGGAAGAACAGTAAGTTTTAAATGACATCTCCGTTCTCATATGACTCCTGTGAAGGTCTGTCATTAATAAGATAAAGCTTTCTTAAAAATTAAATGTTATTCTTGTGTCTCTCATACTGAGTATCTCAGCACAACACTGAGTAAAATAAGGCAGGCACTTATTTTAGATGCGGAGTGATAAGCACCATTTACCAGTTTTAATGAAATTCTATGAGTACGTTTTAGTCCCAGCACCATCGGTGCTCACAGACTAGCAGCATCCCATAGATAAATTAGTCTTTCTTGACATTAGCAATCACAAACACTCAGTTTTTTCATTCTATGAGTACGTTTTAGTCCCAGCACCATCGGCGCTCACAAACGAGCAGCACCCCATAGATAAATTAGTCTTTCTTGACATTAGGAATCACAAACACTCAGTTTTTTCTTTGGAAACCCTAACACAGTTGGGTCTTTTGTGGAAAAAATCTTTCAGACAAGCTTTGAAGATAACCGCTACAATAAAGGATTAATTCTCTTAGATTCCTAGGTCTTGATCTGTTTGCTGTAGTTCAGTACAAAATAAAGAGCACCTTCCTTACAAATGACAAGTCAGAGTGAATGAAACCAACTGTGCAGATTACAACCTTTGAAGTTTTACTTGAAGATCATACTAATTGTCCAGAAAAATTTAACAATCATTGACAAATCCACTTGCATTGTCGCTCATGGTACCAAGCAGTTTACATAACCTGTATTTTGTTCAAGAGAACGTGCAGTACACTGTGGACAATTACTTTATAGTTCACCATGAATTTCCACACTAATTTTAAAATCAGTCTTTCTTTCATGTGTTTTCAGTACACTCCTGTGGACCATTAGTTCTTTCCAGTTAGAAAGCAAATGAATGTAAAGGGTGCCCACAAGCACTAGAGATGTATTAAGTGCTACAACAGAACCCTACAAAATTACTAGTTTCACAGATAGATCTAGATTTAGATTTACAGATCCAGAACATTTTGCTTCCATGATCTCCTAGCACAGAAAAAAAATCCCTGTGGATGTATGGCATTGTGAGCTAGTTCTGATCAACCCTAGAAGAACAGACAGTGGTTTGGGAGCTAGCCTGAGACTTGGGACATGTTCACTTTCCTGCTCCACTATGACATCAGGTATGACCTTGGCCAAGATACATTTCTAAGTTGGGAATACTATCTATTTCTTAAGGATCTTGTGAGGACAAATGCATTCAAGAATACAAGACACTCAAATCATAGAATCATAGAATCATAGAATCATAGAATCATAGAATCATGGAATCATAGAATGGTTTGGGTTGGAAGGGACCTTAAAGACCATCTACTTCCAACTCCCCTGCCATGGGCAGGGACACCTCCCACTAGACCAGGTTTCTCGAAGTCCCATCCAACCTGGCCTTGAACACTTCCAGGGATGGGGCATCCACAACTTCTCTGGGCAACCTGTTCCGGGCAACCTGTTCCAGTGCCTCACCACCCTCATAGTGAAGAATTTCTTCCTTATATCTAATCTAAATCTACCCTCTTTAAAACCATTACCCCTCATCCTATCACTACACTCCCTGATAATAAGTCCCTCCCCAGCTTTCCTGAAGGTTCCCTTTAAGTACTAAAAGGCTGCAATAAGGTGTCCCCGTAGCCTTCTCTTCTCCAGGCTGAACAACCCCAACTCTCTCAGCCTGTCCTCACAGGGGAGGTGCTCCAGCCCCTTAGTCATCTTCATAGCCCTCCCCTGGACCCACTCAAGCAGGTCCATGTATTTCTTATGCTGGGCGCCCAAGGGCTGATGGTTTATTTAAATACATAAAATAATTATGCAAGCTCTGTGTCTGGAAGTTTTTCAGGATAAGGAGTCCTGGGTTCCCATGTAATTTGTAGAAAGAATGGCCACAGCAACTACATAAAAGGAGTCTTCACCCTGCATTCCTGAAGGCAGATGTTCCACATGGGAAGTTGTTCTCAGCTTCAGACATGAATGCCTACTTGCATTTCACACACAGAAAACCCCTTCAGGCTTCAGGCAGGCTATAAGATTTGGGGTACCCACTGCAGGCACAACTGCTGGTCTGTCACTCTTGTACCACTTCATCATCTCAGCATATAGGGTACAAATACCCCCACAAGTACACACATAGTATCTCATTCCAAACACCTCCCGAAACTCCTCTGTGTGCTGCTGTTTGCTGGGTAACTGACTTAACCTGCTACGCAACACTGCTGCTTCCCTGTACTATTCAGGGTGGGATTAACTAGTCAGTGATTTCACAGATTGAGTCTGGCTTATGTCCTGCTACTCAGACCTTACCCACAGAGACAAGGACCATTTCACCAAACCACACTCAGAGCAAAGGATAAAACCCAGCACATCCTTACACCAGCTACCCAGGCATGTTCTTTGAAATGCCTGGGTCAAAAAGTTACAGCATCCACATTAAAGGAATCCCAGGCCACCCCTCAGCTGACAGACCGAGAGGAAAGAACTGATTTCTCAGTAAAAATCAGTAGC